>NW_028185261.1:2955213-3010937 GCF_003343005.1 Rhea americana | reverse complement strand
CCGCGCTCCGAGCACCCCGGTGGCGGGGCCGCAGGAGCCCGCTCTGCGCTGGGCCGCAGAGCGCGCCGAGGGCGGGACGCGCCGGGAGCCCTGTCCGGAGGAGAGGGACAAAACGCCTGGAAAGAGCAACCGCCGTCCGGGGCAGGCGCCGCGCGCAGCCGGCGCGGTGCGTCTGGCGAAGGAAGTCCCGCTGCGGCAGGTTTTTCTTTCCCTGCCTTTTAGGTAGCGCGGTTGCTGGAAATGCAAGGTTATGATAAGCTGTGTTTCCTTGAAAAATAAGGTATTAGCAGCATCTCAGTCACCCACTGTGAACTGGTTTACAGTTCACCGAACTGCTACTTAGGCATCGAGAAAGGCTGGATTGTTTGGCTGCTTTGATGTTTTCAAACTTTTCTTTTYTGTTTGCTTTTTAATGTAGGAGCTGAGCCAATGACTCTTGGCTCCCCGACATCTCCCAAGTCGGGTGCTAGCGCCCAGTTTCTTCCTGGGTTTCTGATGGGAGATCTGCCTGCGCCAGTGACTCCACAACCACGTGCTTTGAGTGGCCCTACTGTTGGCGTAATGGAAATGAGGTCTCCTCTACTCGCAGGTCAGAACTCGTTAAAGATTGAAAGGTTATCCTAAAAATAAGAATTAGGGTTTTCTTTATTACTCTGTCTGACCGTTACAGACTTGAATCCGTATAGCTTTAGAACTTGCTTGATAGTGAATTTGAATGTGATCAGCCTACTTTGAAGGGTTTAGCCACACTAAACTGAAGTTTAATAAATATTTTAAATCAGCAGTTTTGGTACCAGGAAAGGTTACTTGAAGGTAGGTAGTATGAACTTTTTCTAATATAAATTCAATTTATACAAGTCTTTACAAATCAGTTGCATGTACAGCCATCTATGTTTTCTCTTTGCTCAAAGCAGTTAGTTATCTGCTGGCAAACTAAATGCAGCTCATGGAGGGTGTTCATTTCTGTGCAGTGAATTCTAAAAAGTCACTTACAGTTTGTTAGATTCTTAAAATTGAATGGAAAAAAAATACTCCTTAATCAGTATCTAGCACTTRATACAGTGTTTGTTGGTGTTAATGTCTGCTGTAATGGTGGGCTGGAGTAGTGACCTTTCTCACCTGTTTGGGGTGGGTACTTTTTTCTTCCCAACTGCCTTTCCTCCTCTTCCCCTTAAATACAACCCTGTTGAGAAACTGGTTTCAAAATCTAAAATAATCATGGGAATTTCACCACATATTGTTTAAGAAGGGATTATTACAGCAACAGAGTATCAATTTCACAAACAGARCAACCAGTAAAATACTGACAGAGATTTCCTAAAACAAGTGGTTAAATATATTATATAAACTTAAGGTGAGAACCTTGAAGGGAGAGTGCTTTACATAGTATCTTAAAGCAGTTCCTCGATGCGTTAAACTGGTGAGAGAGGAGTCTTGAAGCTCAGGGTTGAAAAATGCCTCTGAAAAGCTTAACTTCCTAATATTTTGTAAGTGAAAATTGTAAGGTCAAACTACTTTCTAGTGTAAACCCTCACAAAGTATTCAGAGGTATATCAAGGTCTTCCAATCAATTTAATTTGCTGTAATAGTGAAAGTCCTAATGTGTAAGAAATGATAAGGCAGATAACTTCATCTTTGCTATATGCAAACCAGTTCCTACTCTCAGGAGCCTACACTTTATTTAATATGAAGTTTTATGGGAAGGAATGGAAGAAAYGGTGGGAGTGTGACAGCGTATGCAATGTTGTACACATTTTGACATGGTTCTTTAGTACAGTATGTCCCTTAATTCTTAGAAACCTTGCTTTTGTGTGTCTGATGCAGGGCAGCTAGTCTCTGAAACGATTCAAATGCTAATCTGCCTTAAAGCAGGAAGGATGTAGCTAGTTATGCTTAGAACTTTTAGAAAGAACAAGTGCATTTAAATAATGAATGTATCAGATAGAATGAAATGTGCTATGACAGCCAATGATTTACAAATTTTAGATGATGCCTGTGTAAGGAGACAGTTTCTGATAACTATGTGATATTCCTGCATAGACCTTTCCAACTTGAGCAGTTTAGTAGGTCAGATGGTTTTGCAAATCCCCAGTGAAAGAATAAATGGTCTTTCATGGCTGAATTTGCTGTTGAACTTCTCAAGAACATAACAATGGATTAAAATTACATACTTTCTTAGGCTTTTCATCTGTTCCCTTTAAGTGCAGGTGGCTCTCCCCCACAACCAGTAGTCCCTACGCATAAAGATAAAGGTGGTGCTCCACCAGTTAGAAGCATATATGATGAATTATCTAGTCCTGGACTTGGACCAACACCTCTAACCTCAAGACCAGTAAGTAGTTTAGGTACTGACGTATTCTCAGTAGAAAATGTGATTACTGCTTCAGTGAATTATTTAGCTCAGTTGTATAAACAGTTGTARCAAAATGACTCAGTTTTTGGTTCCAATTGTTGCTTGCTGTAGTTGTTTTGTGTGCCTGTTCCTCTGTAGTGGTTGTTCTGCAGTAGTGGAGCTTTCTTCTGTAGTTGCTGTTTATCAATAGACAGTGGAGAATGAAAAATGCAGATCTTGCCACTGTTATGCTTTTTTACATGACAAATACAGACTTTTTGCAGCTCTTCATCTTCTTGGAAGTTTGTTTGGTTGCTGGTAGCCAGAAATGTCCAAATATATGCGATCTTTTCTTTTAGTGTGTTTACAGAAGTAGAAGACATTCTATGCTGAGTAAAATACCTTATTAAATAGGAGACGGGGGGTACAGGTCATCTTGAAAGAGCAACAGTAAAATTTCTAGAAGGTTATGTGAATAAATACCTTTGCTGTTCACTTCATCTGAGCAGTCAAATGCTAGCAAGCTCTTTTTTGGTGAAAATGATCCTTTTGATGCAAGAGGACATTCACTGAATGGAGCAGGCCTTTTACTGAGTGTTGCCTTCTGAAAGGATTATTCTAAAGGTTCAAGTCCTGTATGAAGAAGAGGCTCTACTACTGTTTTAAAGGAGTAATGTTTCCAAAAAAAGTTATTAGCAGCTATCAGATAAAATGCTAGGTATAGAAGAGCTCCAATTTGCTTGATTTTTAGACATAAGAGTTGCCATGGTTCAGGATAGGAAATGAATTTCAAATTATTTTTTTAGACATTGAGGCTCTTCTGTATTAAAGAGAAAATAATGAATAACAGCTAAAACTTGAAGTTACACTAAAGAATTGAGAGATTATACTAAGTCTAGTGATAGAAAGTACAAGTGGGTGTATACTTACATGATTTCTAAATCTATTAGTAAAAATCAGATGCTAGTAACTTATGATATTGGCATTCTTTCCATCAGGATGCACATTAATAACGTCTGAAATACTATAATGCAGCAATAGTAAGATGCTTACTTTGAACAAATTAACCTTTAAGGTTTCTGAGTATTGATACCAAAAGCTATTTGGCTTTGTAAAGGATATGCGATTGATGTTAGATAATGGATTTGTTAGTCCAAAGTTTCCAATTCCTATGACTTAAACAGGCTTTCTTCTTGTATGACAGGAGCTGTTGCTTGTCAGATGATAAAATACTATAGACAATTCTTAAATCTTATTCCTTGTGATGCTTCCCTTGGGTGTAATACTATGCTCTATGTTCCTGTACTACCTCTGCTTCTAACAGTTCAGTTTCTTAGTAAGAAACCTAACTGTATTTTCTGTGGCTTAGTAATCACTTGTAAATTTTAGCCTGTAATAATTGAGGCCTACTGGATGTCCAGGCTGTCTGCTAGGTTACTAAGATGTTAGAATGTAAAAATGGTGTTGAATAGATGGGGGAGATTGTGGGGGGTTTGGAAAGCCTTTTATTAAATATACATGTGAATGGGTCTGATCTTAATCTTAAATGTTAGAATGAGTAGCTTAAGGTAAACTGTTAATATTTTTGCCTGACATTAAGTTGCCTGAAAATGATGATTTCTGACATAAAAAGTGTACTTCTAAGAATGAATTGTTACTTTCTGTATTTTAACACAGCCCAGCTTTTCTGTAATGCAGAGTCCRTTGGTTGGAACTATGCCATCCACTCCTGGAACAGGTAGACCTCCTGTCAAAATATATAGGCTACTTTCTTATTGCCTTCTTTAGCACACAATTAAGAGTCAGCACTGTCCAAACTAGATCAACTCCTTGCTGACTTGCAAAGCAGTCGCATCTTTCTTGCTAGCTCTTCAAAAGGTATGGGGCTGTGAACAGGAAATATCTTTATACCGTGACTCTAATTGAATCAACCATCTCTACTTCTTTGTGGAGAACCTGTTACTGGATTGAGCATGGGGGTGGTTTTACTTGAGCAAAGCTGCTGAAATTGATGGGTGACCTTCCACCTTCATAAGGCCTTCCACTTCCTTCTGTGTGGCATGGCATCTTGCTCGGCTTAATTCTGGGTCTTCTTGTTCCTATTTGGCCTCTGTATTAAGCTGCTGCTACTTTTTAACTGTTAAAAAGGAAAGTTGGGTAGTTAGTTACAAAMCTCAGGGGAGCATGCTTGCAGATGTGAAGTTTGAGTTGACTTACTGTTTGTTGGCAAATAAATATTCACCAAACTTTTCCATATACAAATGAAACACGCGATGTTGAATTTATCCTTTTAGTCTATGTTTTTAAGCTTATGTCTTGCAAAAGTAACTTGTTCAACAATGCCATTTCAATTTAACAGCCTCAAGTGTATTCAGTCCTGCAAGTATTGGACAGCCCAGAAAGACTACTCTATCTCCTGCTCAGCTAGATCCTTTTTATACTCAAGGTGATTCCCTAACTTCAGAAGATCAGCTGGATGACACATGGGTAACTGTGTTTGGGTAAGTTGATTTCTGAAGTATTAGAAATACTGGACAAAGTCTTGGCAACTCTTGGCAACATATAGAAAGAAGCACCTGAAGTCACTGCTTCTAAAACAGTATTAACACATTGGCTTGTTTTGCATTTCTGGAAACCCTTTATAAGGATGTATTTTAGCACCAAACAACTTACAGTTCTCATGATTTTTTTGAGTGTGTTTTTTTTCTGTTTTTCAGATTTCCTCAAGCATCAGCTTCATACATTCTTCTCCAGTTTGCTCAGTATGGAAACATATTAAAGCATGTGGTATGTCTTAGTTTGAGACTTCTCTGAAAGTGTTCTTGCGCATTCTTTAACAGGCTAAATTTTGCAACTTTCTTTTAATCTCTTACAGATGTCCAACACAGGAAACTGGATGCACATTCGATATCAGTCTAAGCTTCAAGCCCGGAAAGCCTTAAGCAAAGACGGAAGAATTTTTGGTGAATCTATCATGATTGGTGTCAAGCCTTGTATAGACAAAGTAAGTTAGCAACTGCTTTTACTTAAATACAAGGCACTTGGCTGACCTTAAGCATAGATAGCCAACAGGTTACCAGCTTTTGCTATTTTGCAAGGGCATAGTTCAACATCCGAATAAATTGTATTGAGGAAAATTCTGGACATTATTGTGTAGATTAAACATAGCTATGGAGAGGTACTTAAGCACCTTGCTTTGTACTAAAAGGCATTTTAAGCGTAGTCTTCACTTTGATATATGGATGTATCTTTTTTTATCAAAAAATTTTAGATAAATCCATAAAGATTGGAATACTGTTTTACAGCTTTTCAGTTTTTGATTGTGCTATGTTAACTTCTTTTCCTCCCCCCTYCCCCCCAAGAGTGTGATGGAAAACTTTGAAAGAAGCTCTACAACTTCAGTGTCTTCAGTCTTTACTCCACCTACAAAATCCTTAGGCACACCAGTACAACCTGCAAATACTACCAGAATTTCTACAATGAGACCGCTTGCAACAGCATATAAAGCTTCTGCTAGTGACTACCAGGTATTTTAAGGGGAAATGGCAAAAACCCCCTTGTTTGAGGCTAGACACATTTAAAAAGATCACAGAATTGTTAAGATTGGAAGGGACCTCTGGAGATCATCTAGTCCAACCTCCCTGCTCAGCAAGGTCACCTACAACATGTTAGACAGGGTTGCATCCAGGTGGGCCTTGAGTATCTCCAGAGAAGGAGACTCCRCAACCTCTCTGGGCAACCTGCTCCAGTGCTCCGTCACTCTCACAGGGAAGAAATTCCCCCTCATGTTCAGGCCAAACTTCCTGTGGTTCAGTTTCTGCCCATTGCCTCTTGTCCTGTCACACGGAACAACTGAAGAGAGTTTGTCCCCGTCCCCTTGACACCCTCCCTTCAGGTGCTTGTACACATTGATCAGATCCCCCCTCAGCCTTCTCTTCCCCAGGCTGAGGAGGCCCAGCTCTCGCAGCCGTTCCTCACAGGGCAGGTGCTCCAGCCCTCTGATCATCTCCGTAGCCCTACGCTGGACTCTCTCCAGTAGCTCCATGTCTCTCTTGTCCTGGGGAGCCCAGAACTGGATGCAGTACAAATACACTGCAAACCTATCCTCAAACTTTAGCGTGGCAGTTTTTAGGTAACTTTTTAATGAAAGTAAATGCAGTAAATTGAAGGCCTACAAGCAAGTACAATCTATAGCTGTGCAAAMTTACTATTGAACAAACAAAGCTAACATTGTTGCACATTTAAAAAGTTAGAATTGCCAAGAGTGCCAAATTCTATCAGTCCCAAACTGTTATAGAGAAAAATAGCTAGCCATATTTAGATGTAATTTTACAAATAAACTCTTTGGCAGAGTTTTCATTTTGWCTGTGCTTCCATTACTTTAGAAACAATAGAGCCTTTCAGCAAGCTTTAATGATCCTGTGGCCAGGCTTTTGCTGCTGGGCCAGCTTTGCTGCTGTTTTACACTTGGCTTCTGGAACAGAGTCTATCCACARCATCAAAACAAAGCATRTCTCTCACCTTTACTGTRTTCTACTATATGCAAGGTTTGGGCTGTGAAGGTGCAGATGACATAAGGACATACTGTCCATTGTACTAAAATATCCTTTTTGCTAGATTTTGTATCATCATCCCAGCATCACTGAATCTATTAATGTACAGTTTTAGAATAATCARTGTGACCTTAGCTTTTATCTTCTGTCATTTCTTATAGCAAGTGGTAAAGAGGTAGTATCAAGTACAAACTTAGTTTGCACAACTGCTAAAGTCATTTAAAAAAAAAAAAGTTACCACTTTTCCAGAAATAAAGGGTTTGTTTTGGAACTTACAGACATACTTTGGTAAAAGATAGTAGTGAAAAGTAGTAGTAGTAGTAGTAAAAAGAGAAATGATTAGTGTAAAGAAAGTTAACTATATGTTGATTGATTCTCTTTATTTTCTCTTCCTTTTTTTCCTGCCTTCTAGGTGGTTTCTGACAGACAGACTCCTAGGAAAGATGAAAGTATTGTATCTAAAGCAATGGAATATGTGTTTGGCTGGTAATAAATAAGAGGAAATAACGCACAAGGCATGGTTAGCATTTGAAATCTGCTGCCAGCATCYTTGGTTAGTTGTATAACCACTGATGGCAGTACTTTAACTTCCATCTCACCTGTTATGCCTTCTAAGAATTCAGCAAACATGTAGCTTGCACTTTAAATGATGGCAATGTGCACATGGTTTTAAAAATATAATCAGTGTAAATTTAAGTGCTTTTTTGCTGTTTGTGCTTTGATTGCATGACTAAAGAAGAAACATCAGCACTGACTTTTTTCCCCCTGTAATTACTTTTTGTGAATTACTTCTCAGTAAGTTGGAAATGTTTAAAATGACAGCTTTATCTACTGATGCCTTTACTTCTTTAATTTTATTGATTTTTTTTTCCCTCCCTTTGCTCCCTCCCCTCAATGAAAGATGATGGGCTTTTTGTAGGAAGAACACTATGTACAGCTGCTTTCCGGGGATAAGGACTGTTTTTAGTATATGTGATCTTAATCTTTTGTTTGGATTCATTGCTATTTTATAATTATCTCTGGCATCCTGTTCTGAATGTCATAGCAATCTTTTAACTTTATCCTATGTTTTATTAATAAAGCTAAATAAAATTCAGTCTTTTTAGGTTGTTTTTTAAAGTATGGGTTCTATTAAGAAATAGTATTTGTTTCTCTTACTAGAGTTGATTGTGAGGCTACTTAATCTTTATTACAGTGTTGTCAGCAGAGCAGTTACTACTGTCTTTTACTGAAGTAATAGCAACCAGRGTTAACACCAGTTAGGGTTTAAATGCATATCTTCATGGGTATTTGTGCACTTCATAGCAGTTAACACACTGTAGCCTTCTAAGTTACAAAAATTCARCTGAAGTAGCAGAATTAAAAATACAGTGCGTCTTGACCAGAACTGCTTTCATTTCAAGACTGTTTTAAGAAGTTGTTTCAGAGGTGTTGGCTGTGTGCTGAATTTTTTTGAAACTGAACYCCCCTCCCCACCCTGTGAAGCTTTTTCTTGAAGGAGAACCTCTTGAGTAATTGTGTGCATCATGTGAGCTCATGGTCTTAGACTGAGRTAGCTTGTAAGTAGCTCTTACCTGAAAAAAAGTATTTTTTTCTCCAATATTTGAGAATCTACATTTAACTAATACTTTTGTAATTTTTTGTGCGTAGCTGTTTTAGGGTGGATCAGCATTACAGTTATTTTGGATTAGGAGTGTGCTTCTAAAGTGAWTTTTCAGTTGTATCTACTGTCTGTGCTTTGGTTCAGACTGCAATGTGGTCTCAAAGTTCATCAGCTGAACTCCTTTCTGATTAAATTAGATTGGCAGATTAGACTAGGRGCATGCCTAATGAACTCCAGATGCTAATGGACACACTCAGTTTACAGGACTAAGCTAAAGATGGTCCTGAGTAAAATCCCAGAAGTACCTAGTGAGGAAGTCAGGTGCTGAGCATTTGTTGTGGCTAGGCTGCACTTCTTACTACTGTAAGATGACCTGGTTTGCTGTGACTATGCTCCTTGTATTTGGAGGGGCAGGGAGGAGAAAAGCACCCTGGAGTGCCATGACCATATTTATTGGGAGTGTGGTGGTAATCTTTTGCAATTTRCTTTTGAATAGAGATTCTTAGGAAAACTGTGATGCAATTGCTCTTTATTTTTTCTGCACCCTGCAGGAGTTTGGAGCATGAGAATCTGAACCAGAGCCTGGTGATAACAGGTTTTTAAATAAGATTAATTGAGTCCTGGCAGTCTGTGTGAGACGGAGGAAAGTTGACTGAAAAGGAGGAACTGTGGTCTAATTAGAGAATCAGTTTCTTTATAGATGCACTTGGGCAACTAGGGCAAGTTGCACAGTCACACAAGAGGGGAGCACGTGTTCCAAAGTACATTTCCAAGTTTTATTTCCTTGATTACTTGCTCCTGACACATGCATTCGCATTAAAAGCATAAAAATATGTATGTTTGCACATGGAGAACTCCRGACAGCCACAGCCATAAAAGATGTTTCCAAGACCTCAAACTTTGGAAGTCAGTGCCGAGATCTTTGGATCTAGCAGACTACACTCTTCTCCCTTGAATCATTTACCAATAGCGGTACGGCATATCAAACTCATTACCTAGATGCAGGTTGAGTTAAATGCCTGTTTACATAAAATATGAGTAAACTTGTTATGACTTGCTGTTGTTGGCACCATCTTTGTGCACGTCAGTCATATGGTTTTTAAGTATGAAAGCACCTTGCTCATGTTGTCCTGCATTGTATTAGAGCAAACTAGACCGCGGTATCAGCAGGACTTGTGGGCTCAGATATAGCACTATGCTGTACTGTTTCCAGTTTTGCTAACTTGTCCTCTACTACCTCAGGGCCCTTTGTACTTTATTGTATGATGTAGAAGTAACTGATGCACAGGCAGATTCAGAGGTTTTTARGAAGCTGTTTACTTTATTTGCTGGCTGAGGCTGTATTAAGGATTGTCTTTTGGAATGAATGCTGGTTGTTACTTTCGTCTTTGTTGTTGATCAAAGATAATGGAGCTGCTCAAACCTAATTGATACCCAAATATGTTTGCTCAGAATACACCTGACTTTTTTYCTTACTAAAAAATACTTGACATGCAGATGACCACAAGGAAAATAAGTAGTTCATCTACRTTTTCTTCTGCTACTTGCTTTGCAAAATACAACTCTGGTGCACTTGAAAGTTTTTTGTGTAGGATTTACTTACTTGATTTCAAGTGGTCGAGAATGAACTTGGATCAGGTAATGCTGATGCTGAATATGTAAGGAGCTAGAGCCTAAGACATTAGTTTGGCTCAACTGCTGTGCCAGTAAGTACCAGACTTTATTTTTATTTTTTTTTCCAGCTTCCTGTACTGTAAAAGCATCTGGGGATAGTATGCATTTGTTCACTTTATTATGAAGGTAGTAATTAAGAGTTTAGAACAGATTAATCTGTACTTCTGTACAAAAGTGTTAGGTAATGCTGTTCATATGCTTCTGCTGGTAAAGATTCCCCTTAAAGTGTTAATTTAGTGTCATGCACTAGGAAAACCCTCATCTCACTGGTAATTTAGGCTTAGTGATTACGCAAATGTTAGTTTTGCACTGCACAAACCACTGTGCAACTTTATTTCAGTTTGTTCCTGATGTGTCCTTGTTAACTAAATCGGAGTAGAGGGGCCRTGGGCAAATGGCCATGGGAAGACTCAGAAGTACATGCGCAAAGAACGTCTGAAACGCTTGGATGTCTGCAAGTAAACTCAAGGCCGGTTACCGTTGGTGGGTAGYACTGCATTTTAAAATTAAGTTCTCTCTTTGTTAACCCTTATAGCTGCTCTGCAGTAAGGAAGAATGCTATGCTAGCTGTTGTTCAAGATGTGATTTACATAAAACCAGAATTAAGGACTTCAGCTAGTATTGAGTAACATGCTCAGTCCTGGTTTCAATTGTATGAGACTTCTTAAAAGTCTGAAAACTGCATTTTTCATAGGATCACGGCCTTTAAAATAGAACCTTTTTGAATGTTTTCTGTTGTCTGTCTTAAACACAAACAAGTTACTCAGGGATTTAATTCACTTCTCTGAATAGCAAAATCTGTGTGGTTTAAAATTCTAGAAGGATATGTTGTAATGAAATTATAAAAACTACACAATTTTAACAAGCTTTTTAGAGGCCTTTTCTAAAGACAGGTASATAGTGTTCATCTTTTACCTCTTCTTTCCTGCCATTCCACCTCAATTTAGTTTTCTAATARCATTGAGTAATGTGTATCTAAGTAATGTTTATAAAATGAGGGTCAAATGTTAAGAGTACAGCTTATTTGCTTCTTTTTTTAACTCTTATTTCAAATCGCAGGCATCTRTCTCCACCTTGTGGCAGTTCTTTGGAACTCTTCAGTTACTGGGCTTGTAACTGTTCAATGGATACTATATGGGATACAGTATATTAATACTTGTCTCAACAGCACATAAATAGGACTATGAGAACAGTAGTGCTCAAATGTTKTTTTTAGTTGAAATGCTTTTGTAGTAAAAGAAGAAAGAACAAAGAATTTACAAAATATAGTAACAGCATATTTTAGAAACAATTCAAACTTCTATATACTGCTTGAATGAAGTAGTTCTTAAACTTTAAAAAATATTATCAATATTTACTCATGTCCATGTCATTTTCAGATGGATAAACTGAACAAACTGTATTTTGACAGAAAATGCTGTAAAATCCATTTTGTGTAAACACATTAGACTTTTTTTCCCCGAGTGCATGCATGAAAAGACAAGTCTTGCATGGGTTTTCTTCTGCTTGACTGTAGATACTTAGAGCAGAGATGAATCCACAGAATGTTATATTGCTTAAATATRTTTTAAAAATTGTAAGCTATCTTACTATTCAGTTGACAAAATTAAAACAAACTGGCTTACAAACAACTAAGATCAAGGAGTTGATTTACTAAATTTCAGACTGCAGGTGAGAAGGCACTGAAATAAACATTCTACCTCAAGCAAAAGCATCAGTCCTCAGACAACTTTGTGACTTCTTGGTAATGCTGCATTTTCCTTTTTTACTTACATGGACACGGGTAAAAGGTGGTCTTTTATTGTGATGCGTTTCTCATGGAGAGTATCAAAGTGCAAATAGTACTGACCGTCAAACTTCTGTTAATGTTTACAAATGAGAATTCAACATTCCAGGAGGAAAAAGAGGTATAAGTTAAATAATGATGYAGCAAAAGCTGGCAATGCCAACTTGACGGAAAGTCTTAAGTTAGTGAAAGGACCTTTACAAATGAATGCATAAATAAYAACTTTGGAAAATATTTTTGATTTTCTGTAATTGAGTTGAAGGACTCCTTAGCAATCTTGTGTAATGCATGTACATTGTGTTTCTATCAATAAYGTCTTTCACTTTTCTGCAAGCAAAACTCGTACTAAAATGAAGAATGTTAGTCTGAGAAAAGGTGTAATTTGTATGTCCTCTRTAATGTCGTCAAGTATCTTGACTGTTTCAAGCTCTTCAGTTTTATAAGTGAACTTATAGCTTAAATTAGGAGTTTATTGCTGATGTAAGCAGATGCTGGTCTCTGTGGAGGAAGCACCATTTTTTGTTCAAAAAAATCAGTCTTTTTGTGCATGAAGGTGGAGAATCTTTTATTAGAAATGGCATGAAATTTGAGAATTGCTTGGAAGAGTTTTTATTTGCTCAGCTGTTAATCACATTTATGTTTCAGGTTGTATTTGGTTTCCTCAGATTTCAATATAGTTTACTGTAGAAATCTTCTGAATATCTTGTTCATTGTAGGGATGAATTTAATTTTCAGCAGGAAAATAGAGAACTTTGCAATGACATTGTATTTTTTTTCTCTCAGTGTGCGTCAGCTGCCTAATTAGCATCTTGTTTAGCTGCCATTGGAGCCATTGTGTGTTCTGTGAGAAYCTGTCTGTTGCTGCAGAATTATGTTCCAAAAAACAGTTTCTTCCTATATTGGAAGATCTTTCCAGCCCCCTACTGTTTAAAAAAGTAACCTTGAAAACATGAGACAAGGGTAACCTGACAGATGGATGCCTGCAGAGAGCCTAAAAACAATAGTTCTGAAATGTGGATTATCCAGTCCATCTCAACGGATTACTTTTCAAACCTAAAGATAGGCAAAATATCTTCTTCTAAATTGTTGATACGATAAAGCACTCTAGGTGGAATATTTTAGTGGCAGCCCAGACTGACTCTTTTAAGTGCTAGCATGCTAACTGGTTTTTGCTGCTTTGCCAAAACTCCCACTTTTTCCTGGCAACTAAGTGTATGGTTGGCTTGGAAGAGATACTGTTGCAATACTGGATGTCATGAGTTAAAGCCCTGTAAAAGGAATTTATAGAACAGTTTCAATTTCTAGTATATTAATAACATACAYTATTAGTTTGACTAGTGTCAGTTTTCTGTCTCCTGCTCAAGAATACACAGCAAKCAAGATGCAACAGAACTGAGATTTTTCTTCCATGAAACCTTAGGTATGGTTATAGTTTGTTAATACTGACTTTTTTCCCCTGCACGATCAGCTGTTATTATTCTCAGAAGAACTGATGAAAAAACCTAATGAAAACTTCCCCTTAAAAAAAAAAACTTGCTGCAAATGACAAATATTTCTGGCACAGCATACTTTCTGCACGGCAAATATCAACTTACTAGGGTTTCTCACTGAGCACCCTCAGTTCTATACTTAAAGTATGCAGGTTTGATGTTTAACACATGGGATTAATTTCCTGGATGCACCAGGGGACAAGATCTTGCCTCTGACCTCAGTAGAATTGAGCTAAGGCCTGCAATATTTTTCAAGTGCAGAATATAATATCATGTAGTATCACATTTCAATAGATGAAATGCAGTTAAAATTACCCATCATAGGGTACTGTAATAGGCTATCGATTTTAGTTACCATGCTTTCTATTTCTTTGTAATTGAATTGTGCTTGTGAACATACGAAACTGTTCATTTGCAGAGCAAAGGTGGTAAAGTAAAACTGCACAGAGATTGACTTTACCTAGAGGCTAGAGAGCAATTTAATTACCTTACTGTTTCCAAATGACTGCAGTTTTAATAATGGAGTTTGCATGTATGTTGAATAGCATAATTCTTGTTCTTGCTGGTAAACTGAAAAAACAGATTAGTTGCTATTCCTATACATCTACTTAGACTGCCAGTGTTTGAGCTTCTAACAAATGGAGCTCTTCAGAATGAGAAGTATCAAACAGCTTTTACTCCAAGAACTGCAGGAATGGGATGGGGTGAGTGTACATCTTGGCTTAAAGCACCTTTCTAAAAACTAATGTTAGGACATTTGCATAATTAAGAATGTGATTGCATATATTTTAAATATGCTTTTAATTATTTTGTTCTGGAGACAACTAGCCTAGCCTAACAGATACATGGTAAGTAACTGTAGTACTAGAGTTTTAGCAGAGTAGGAAATGGTAATGGCTTGTCTTTTCAGCTGATTTGACCATTTAACCCTAACTGAGCATCTTACTGGTTAGGTCTTGAAATATTTTTCCAGCTCTATATACAGTAGCCACTCGAAAATGTCTTGAAAGATAGGTGACTAGTATATGCTRTGAGTAATTGCCTCACAGTGCAGTGGTGACAGCTGGCATTCTTTGCCTCAAAAAAATAAAACAAGTTTATTTGCAGCATGAGTTAAAGTTGTAATGGTGTATCGAAATGTGATGCAGAAGTAGGTACATAGCTTCATTTCTAAAACACTTTTGCTATATCATACCCTAAATAGGAGGGTATTTAGTGAAACTTGATGTGTTCATCACGTATGTATGTGTACTAGATATTCAGAGCATCATCAACTCAACATAATGTGACAAACAGGTCTCTGATTATGTCTTTAGAAAGCAGTAACAAGATCTGTGGGTGAAAAATAGTCTGAAATGTCATCAGGAAGTGTTTCTACACAAATACTTATTCTGCACAAATATTTAGTGTCAAACTACTGTAAAATTCAGCAAGCATTGATACCTTATATTTCAATCTATATTTTGCCATTTCAGATGCATTTGAAAAATTTAAAGTGTGGACTTGAGTTCAACTTCGGCATACAACTGTAACAATGGTGCACTTACCACTGAACCTCAATACTTTGCATGATAAAATGGGGTTACATAAATTTGTCGTTTGCTCTCAGGCCTATCACAGCAATAAACGAATAAACTTCATAGTTCAGCAGCRCTTTTCCACTATTTTTTTCCTCTGCTTTTTTTCTTGTGCCATTAAAGTAGCATGATAAAAATTGGCACCTCTCTACTTTGTCAAGTGGGCAGTACATGARATGTGATTGAAATAGCAATGCTCAAAATGCTCTTAGTGAAGTAACTGCACAGTGTTTTCTCCAGCAAACATGGCTTTGAGTGGTACTCTATGTGCCAGTTCTTTACTTGCTGGATGAAGAGTTTCTTTTTGGCAACTAGAAGTCGTTTTGTGGATATCAWTCTCTGACCATCTGGAAGAGCTGACACTTGAGTCCCTGTAGGATGGACTGGGAACAACAATGCATAGGTTGGAGGAAGTATTTGGGCTGGAAAACATTTCTGCATAGAGGTTTAATTCCACAATCTCTGGTTAAGATTGTTTCCTTTTTCTATCTTCTCTCTCAAAAATTCTGGTTTGTGAATTGGTAGAGGCCTGTTTCACTGGAAGATACGTCAGCTTTGGTGCAGAACTGAAAGAAATGAGGTAATGGTGGCTGTTCAGACATAGAAACATTGCTTCTTTCTTAAAGAGAAAAGAAATCTGCAAGCAAACTTTGTAGGTTTCTGTGCGAGTGCTGTACAGGTGTTTTAGCTCACTGAAGTTTGAGCTATCAGTGTAAATAACAGGTAGCTGTTACTTTGTGTTAGCATTAGGACAAATATTCTTACTGAAAGTGAATGATGCTGTGGTTTTTTTTCTAAGTAGTAAAGAAAGGAAAGCCATACGGTGGTAAATTTGTGCAATGATTTACAGAACTAATTTAAAAGATATGCTTTTAGAAGGTACACAAGGTAGAAAAAATGGAGATGTGTGATAGCAGGAGGGACTTCTTGAACATAAGAGATTAAAAAGCTGAGGAACGCTACTGCAAGTGTTAGTCAATAGGAGTAGAAATCTGTTCTTGAAAAATGAAATCTTATTTATTGCAAATGTATATAGACTTTGATTTTTGGGTAGGACTGATGCTTGCTCAGATAACTTATTGCTACTGCAATTAAAATTCTAATTACAGTATCTATTTTAATCTTCTAAGCCCTTAAAAGCCAGAAAATAATTGTAATCCTATTTTTTTTACACTTTTTTCATGAGAAGAATGTTTTTTTTCTCAGACTTCTTTCCTAAAGTAAATGGAAATCTTTAAAATGAACTTTCCAGTTGTGTAATGGCAGGACATAAATAACTAGTGAGCTCAGCAGCATGTGTTAAATTGAGGATGTATGATGATGTTTTAATAACATCATACAAAACAAATGTAATATTGACATCCAAGAAAGTTCAGTAGAAGCGATGTAAGCCRTTATATGACTTGCAGGCTAACGGCAAAAGGACTCACGTTTTCAGCRCTACATTTCAAGTTTGTTCTGATGTTCGTATGAAATGTTTTTTGCAGCTGTAGTCTAGCAGTAGAGCTAATGCTGTAGGCTTTGTGTTCCAGAATACAAATAACTATTTTAAAAGCCAAAGAAATGAACATTGTTCAGTCCTGCAAACTCAGGCTGCAGTATGTTCTGGCATRTGTGGTCAGAGAAAGCGTTTACTTAGATAAGTTCTAGAATTGAACACATGTGGGGATTGACTGTATCCAAACATCTTTTCTTACAGCCAGAAGAAGGGGATCTGTTACTAGCTTGCACACCATGCTATGAATGGTTGATGATTCCCCTTGATCATTATTTCCTATCATACTAATTTGTCTTTTTTTTCCCCCAACCTATTGCATGCCTAATTCAAAATAAATAATTTCGTGTCCTGTGGAATACAAATCAATGTTCTAAAGTTGAAAACGTGCATTGTGCTACGTTTGCCTTTCCGAAAGGCATTTCAATGTGCATATGAAGCTTTTTCCCTTTGTATTGTGTCAGAGTTCAGAGATTCACTGATCACATCTGTTCTCATTATATCTCAGGCTGACCTTGGCACAGCAGGAAAAGCCTACCTCGATGCAGAAAGGGCCCAATGCCTGGCAATTCATGTGACATACCATTGAGTGAATTAGTATCTCACTAGTTTAAATGCATAAAGCTAGATGGAGAAAAAGTTGCATGATCTTTACAACAGGTGAGGGAGGGAGAAAGTATGTAAACAGCAAATCGTATAGAATATGATGGTCCAGAAGCTTTATGTGGCTATAAAGGAGTATGTTTCCAGAGTTTCATCATTACACGGAAAGGATCTTGCTCATGCAGGACAATCTCTGTTTAGAACCCAGGGATGATCTCTTCTATTTGCTGAAGATGCCTGAAATCGTCTGATACCTTATAAATGTCTAGAACTATTTGTTCTGAAGCCTGGATGCTCATATTATCTCTAGACTCCTGTTCTTGTGATAGTGCCTTTAGTAAGCATCAGATCAACACTTTGCAAAAAGTAGGCRCTATCCTGCAGGATTTACAGCCTGGATGTTGAGATTTATGGAAACTAGGAGAAATGTACTATTGTCTTCATTTTATAGAATGGGAAATTAATGAACTGAAAGAGTAAATGACTGATTCTAGGGTATACAGATACAGACTGGTGTAACAGATGTAGTCCAGAGTATGGTTTAGCAGTGAAGAATGCTAAGAATGTTCTTCCTTTCCTGTTGTTTCTAATGTCACTATGGGAAATTTTTTTTTAGCGATCTCAGTACTGAGTAACATCTACTAGAAAATTAATGCAGTTTAAAGCTGTATTAATGCTTCATTTTTTATGCATAAATACAGCAAAATGGAAGATGAAAATGCCTACCCCTCTCTTGCTTTTTATGCTTGCTTTCTATTGCAAATGTGAAACAAAGTTTGAGGGGGTAGAAATAATGCCTTCGTACTGCATCTTACCTTGTCATCTTGAACTTATATAGCACCTCTTATCTGTTAAAAATCAAGAGCTATACACAAGTGGTGTCACTGCAATGCAGCTATTCTTGACAAATAATAGCAAAGAACAGAATAGTAATAGCAAAGGGTGGTTGGTGTGTCACAGCAATGGCAAATATTACGTACGGAAAGGTTAAGTCCTACTCTAATGCATGAACAATAGAAATCTCTCAATAAAAAAGAACAAAAATCTTGCATTACATAAAGGAGAGAGGAAAAAAAAATCCTATATTTGAAATACTAACTGCGTAATACTGCTTGTGTAAGTGCCAGTGGGGAGAGACAAGCTTGCTTCCTCCTCAGAAGCATTATCAGTTTGAGATTTAAATATATATATATATATATGTGTGTGTGTATATATATATATATATATATCCCCAGTATTTGCATCAGAGATTTACTGATTTTTGAGAGTGTAAACTTGGAAGGAGTATTTTGGCAGATTGAGATTTTTGACAAAAAATAAGTGATGCCACAAATACTTTCCATGCCCTTTCCTTATCCTGTTTTCAATAATTTGTATAGATTACTGCATGTATTTCCTTCCTAAGGATAAGGAGGGTAAACTTAGAGCACTGGCAGTAGACAGGAAAGTATTTTCTGTAGCATCTGTACAAACGAAGTGTGTGTGTGTGTGTGTGTGTATCACAGACTTTGCAGACCGTGACCTCTGGAGGGGACTTGTGACTTGAAAAGTTGGCAGAGATGATTGCTGAGAGTAATGAGCTCTGATCCAGGGTTTTGAAGCAGTGCAGGAATGTCTCAGATACTGGTTCAAATGTGTCTAATTAGGATCTCAAGTGATGGCTGCAGCTAAGATTTTTGCTAGATTCTCCATGGACTCTATTGGTGGTTTGGCTTTCAGCAAAGGTCTTAGCTAAAGAAATAAGATTCTCAGGATGAGAAAGAACTTCTTGTRGAATGTAAATAAGTCATTAGGACTTGAGGCACCAGTGCAGTTTGGAGTAGGCTTTATCAACTCATTGCCTAAACTTGCACATCTTCCCCTTGGTCTCTCTTGGTCATACGTTATTCTCACTTCTGCCCACCAGAAATATGAGGGAGAAAAAGGTGTTGCTTTGTCTGATAGTGATGTCAAAGTCTGATTCAGCTTACTCCAAAATTACTGTACTGATTTCAAGAATTAGCTCCTATTAATAGCAGTGACATTAGATTGACATTGAGTTGCATGTTCTAGATCATGTAGGAGAGCCAACAAATAACCTAAACCATGACACAATAAAAAAAATTGGAAATAGATCAGTGTAGGAATTATTATTAGGGTATCCAGTTCTGTAGTGAAACCAAGTTTTTACAAAATTGACCTAGCTAATCTAAACTGTGTGCACATCTGTCCCCCATGGTGTGATCACTACAGTGATGTGGCTTAGATTTATGTGTTCTTTTATCAGATGCTGGCRGTGTAAGCTCTTGCTTTGCTTCTGTGTCACCATGAGGTGGCTTAGAACCTAATTCTTTGATGAAGAAGTACTTCTACAAGGTTGTTCCTTGGGCAAGGGTGTTGTTGTAAATACAAAAACAAAACAAAAATCTTCAAAGCAGAACAATGGACTGAGGTCAGCTAACAAAATTCCCTGTTAAAGGGATAGTAGCATAACTAGTCTGTTCTGTTGTTCCCTTTCATGTAATGCTGTTGAACTGCTCCATACCCCTTCCGCAGCTGTCCTTTCACCTTTTAGAGCTGGAGAGAGAAGGCTCCTATACATGGAGATAGCAGATAAATTCATCAAAATAAAGGGCTCATTTATTAATTTTTAAAATGTTTTCATTCAAGAAAACAAATTCAAAATGATTTATGTTCTACTACCTCCTGACTGGCATAACTGGTGATTATCAGACTGACTAYGCTGTGAGCATCAGACTAACTTCATGGAGGTACCTCTGTCCAGCTGGGATTGTTCTTTCCAGCATTACATTGTGTTAATATGCTTTAGGACCTCAGCTGGCTTCATGCGTTTGTGAGATGTCTTCCTGAAACTAATAAATCTTCTTGGCATTGGGCRTGCAGGAGGACGAGGCACAGAGGCACCAGTTCTGTGTGGCACTGGAATATCTAGGTTTATGCCAGCTGCCTAGCACCCCAAGTAATGGAAGAGTAATTGTATAAGAACAGCAAGGTAAGTGATGGGAGAGATTATATATAGATAGATAGRTATWAAATGTCTTGCATATAATATGTAACTCATTCATTCATGTGTGACCCTGGTTTATGGCTAAGAAAATATAGAACAGAGGGATGAAAGCAAATGGAAGAGGAATCAAGTTACAATAAAGGAGAGGGATGTAGTACTAGGAGTATCATGATTCAAACTGAAGACTGTGATGGGGAGAGAGGAAACTGCACCCAGTACTGGTTTTAGTCATTTTTTGCTGAATTTCTCTGGCTTTTAAAGTACAGCATTCTTGTATCTCATTATTTAAATTCCTTGAAGCTCTCACTGATGAATAAAGTCACCAGGTCATTTTATTCCTTAATACTACTCAGATGAACTGTTGACTATTGCTGTTCTGTTTCTGTTTTTTCTATTTTTTATTTCATGTTTAAACATACTGTAGAACGACCTGACYGCTCTACTGGATAATATAGTTTCTTGGCAATAATCATTTCAACTAGTCTGAGGTGAAGGGTCCCAAATCAAGGAAGGAATATGTAAATTTTAATGATATTCCTGTGTAGTGAATTACTGAAGGATGTGTTTCATCTGAGCCATGTAGTTAAATATTGACTTATGCAAGCTTCACAGAGAACCCAAGTTTAACTTATGCATGAATGCATTGCTGAGCRAGAAGGCATTGGTGAATTAAAACTTAGTCTTAACTGAACCAAAATCATAGAAAGGACATGATCTTCAACTTCTCCTAAACTGGGACCAAGACAAAGTAGGCAGTAAGATTCTTTTACTCAGTTCAAAACAATCTGTGTAACTTAAACTAGGTGAAGAAGGCAGTCTAACTGCCAGAGCATCACCCGTCCTGTATAGCAAATAAGAACAGGAAGTTCTGGACACTTCCAGGCTACTTATTAGAATTCAAGAATTCCTGAAACCAATATTGTGCAAAATTGCTGAATCAGACTTGATGGCTTTGGCTCAATTCAGCCTCTCTAGAAACTGGGAGGTGAATACTATTTCACATCATGTCATATATTTGATCATATATTTCACAACAATGCGAATCAGAATTATGTTAAAATACATTTTAAAATCTTTTTTTCATTCTTTATGCTTACTGAACTGACATAACTGTACTAGTAATAAAGTGCAAAACTTGTCCATGCTTATGTATGTTAATATGCGAGATTCACTTGTTATTTTGTAGTTTTCAGATTAGATTTGTGAAAATACACATGCAAATAACACATGCAAGCAGAGACAAGGTTGTAGTCTTCTGTGAAAATTAGCCTAAAAATGGTGTTTCATATTGAGATTTAGGGYTTTTTGTTGTTTTGCGGTCTGAATRTGAGGTGACAAAGACAAAAACTATGTTACAATTCCATTAATAATTCCATTATTAAACTAAAGTAATGACAAGACCTAACTTATATAAAATGGGGTATGTTCTCAAGGTAATATTTTTTTATAATACATTCAGCAATAGTTTAAACTAAGCTAGCTTTATGACTGTAAAAGCAAACTGTAGTCTATCATTAGCTCTTTATGGTTCATTAGTCCTAATGCTAGGAATTGGAAAGCCACCTGGGTAAGAACGCGTTAGATTTTCTGCAGAGCTGTCTATCTTGAATATAGTGCTGACTCCGTTATTCTTGCATCTAATGTATTCAAGTTGGCTTGAATGTGAGAGAGACAATTCTCATTACATGTGCTAAGCCAGGCAGCAAGGGAAACAAGCTTGACTAAATGCTTGGATTTCAACCAATGGTGCAGCAAACTAATGTTGGTTCTGAAAATGAAAACTGTTACGGTATTCATCAGCTGGAAATGCTTTAAGAATCAAAGTTAAGCAAGAAACTGAAGACACTTTGGCAAGTTAACCCTCTTCAGTTTAAAAGCATCAGAATAACAATACCTGTGAATAATAAAGGTACTTGTTACTAATAACAATTGGTGATTTCATGCTGAAGGACATTGTGCAGCACTTATTTTGAGTTGATGCACTCCTTGGCAGCAGCAGACAATAAAATGGATAGAAATTTTCAGTACCAGTAGCTGTTTCAAGAACTCTTGTAGGTCATTTTTTTCAGAATACACTTTAAAGTTAAGAAAGTTGCATCAGCAGAGTTCCACTTGTCCTTGAGAGCTTGATAGAAATTTTGAGCTTCTTGCTTTCACTGCAGTATGTAATTGTCCCACTGTGTTTGTGGGCTGGCATTACTCTTATTTAGAGCACTGCCTTGCTCTTGGAAATGAGCTATTCCCACTTACACAGTTCAGCTTCTTCCATAGCTTAAAAGCATTTTTGTCTTTTTTTTTCTTTTCCAAAAGCCTGCAGAGTGCATGGCTATTTGTTAGCATGTGTGACACCTTAAATGGCTGTTGTCAACAATTACCCATTTAGAAAAGTGGCAGTCTTATTTGTGATGCTGTAATGAAAATGATCTCTGAAGAGAAGTCTACTGTTTCCTAAATCTGAAGTGATATCTGTAATGTGTATTCTGGTTGAAAGTAATTCGAAGAAGAATTTGTGCTCTATAACAGGTCAATATGGAATACAAAGTTGTTTTTGCAATTTATCTTTTAGAGACCACTTTTTTTGTTGTTTTTTACTAGCAAAATTATGACCCCACATAAATTCTACTGGTTACAGCAATAGCGTTTGACAAATGTAGTTATGACATAAGTTAAAGGGAGTTGCAACATAAAACATACGTAAAATATTGGGGGGGGAGGGAAGGGATTTTCCATCTCCAGTGGTCCCAGGAATATTTATTTCCTGGAATTATGGCTCTTCCCTTTTTTTTTTTTTTTTTTTTTAATACAGTGAGAAACTCTGCCACTGTGGAAGCTGATCATTGGTAAAATCCTGATTCCAGTGTGATGAGGAATCCACTGCTGGAGTCCTACACTGCTGACTGTGTTCGGTACCAAAATCGCATCTGTGAACCTAGGAGTAGAGATTTACCACTCTTATTGCTAAAGAGGTATGTGGGTAACTACCTAAATCCAGAAAGGATTCAAAATCACGAAGTATTCAATAAAGCAGAAAAAGGTACGAGCAAATGGATCTGTTTTAAGAGTTTTTAGTRGGAAGCTTTAGGTGGAAAACACGGAAAATTTTATGCCGTGGGAAAATTGGAAATTTCCGTTGTCTAAAAGCATTTTAGATAGATAACTGTGACCCATCGTAGGTTTGCAGTTGGCCTTTCCATGAAGAATATTGTGTGTATCTCCTTATCTGTAACAGAAGCCCCTTCTTAGTTATGTATATGTAACTACAAGGAGTTCAGTAGTGCTTCTCAGATGCAAGTAACTTTTTTTGCAGAAGTTTAAGCATGAAAAATAAAGTGTAGTTGAGCATTTTTTTTCATTGCTTTAATGTAAACCTGCTTGTAATCAACTCAAACCTATACAGTTCTCAACCTCTTACCAGTCTCTTGCCTGACTATACAACTTGGTTACAGTGAATTCTAGAGCAGATAACTTCTTTGCTTACATGAAGGGACAATATGCATACTCAGTAAAGCATCTGTCATCTTGAATCAGATACGGCAATTATAATCATTTAATCATTATAATTTATGTGCATGATTACATCCCTAACATGTATAATTTATGTGTAGACAGGAGGGGGAAGATCACTTTGCTGGGGAGCTAAACCTTGGTGAGCTGAGAGGCGAGATATCTCAAGATGCAGGGGAGATGACTGTAGATTTGTTAGTTTTGTGGGTTTTTTTTCTTTTCATCTTAATTATTGCTATTTTATGGGCCTCTTTCTTGTGGAAAGATTAGTCCTAACCCCAAATTATATTTCAAGGGGAAACCTAAAATCTAGAATGGAAATATGATCAAATGTGTTGGGGAAGAACTTTTCATGTGTCTGTGTGTAAGATGCATCTTACTGAATACCGTATCTTCTAAGCATAATGGGGCTTGCTTAAATGTTTTATTTGGTTTTGTCTTTGAAAGTCAGCGATGTCATTGGTGAYAGTAGTTTAGTATCAACAATCTGCCAAGCAAATACAGAAATCCAAGAGATCAAGAGGCTTTATCACATCTCTCCAAGACTGTCCCTATCCTGGAAACTTACAGATACAGATCTAGGAACACTCCCAAGAGAAGACTTTCATGAAAGTCCACATATTGTTCACTAAGCCCTTAGTAAACTAGAAGCAGAAGTGACCAGCTTTCTGAATAAAGAATGGTCTGTACAAAGCAGCCTGAAAACAGGTTGAAGAAAACCATGGGTCTTGTCTTTAAATATATTAAAATGCTGCACTTTAGCACTGCTTTATGCTAGTCCATACTCTACTAGTGTAATTGTGTGCCATAACCTTTTTTCCTTACTATCTTTTTTTCTTCATTTAGATTTTTTTTTTAAACTAATAACTGTTTCATTCTCCTGGGCCTTCAAATAATGCAAGATTATATTGTAGGTAAACTGAGAGTCCGCACTTTATGAGCAAAGTCTCTGATTATAGAAAAAAGGAACAGATAATTCTCCTTGAATTCCAAAATTACTTCTCTTTTCTGGGTSAACACTGTGGATTACGAAGACTATATTGTGCTTCTTAGTTTCAAGTAACTTTATTTTTAAGTGATATAATCAGTACCTTGTTTTTGTAGTTGCTTTCTAAAGAATGGTGAAGTCCCAGTGTAAATATGTATACAGAAAACCAGACTGTGAGCATGTTTTAGCCCTGATCTTTGGTAACAGTAAATATGTGATGTGTTAAGACCTGAACTAATACAAAAAGTCTTTTGTGCAACTGGAATTTTTTATGTTAATGAAACATCAGTTCCCTCAGCGTTTTCATTAACACCCACTATGGTTCTGTATTCTAATGAGCAAAATCTTACAGRGCTGAGCTTTATTACTTTTCCCTGCTATTTTTGAGATGTCACAGTGGCTTCAAAAACCAATTTATTTCACATTTTATTTCTACTGCCAGCTGTCTAACAGTGGTTTGATTTCTGAACAAGATATAATAAATACCCAGGTGAGAATAAAAATCCTGTTAAAAAGCATGCAGGTTCCAGTGGAAAGAAGTATAACTGAGCAGAGGATGTGAGTAGTGCTCAAACAACTGCTGCACTTAGGTGTTTATAGTCACTCTCCGTTTGTACTTGACTTTAGAAAAATTGTGAATGCTATGGAATGAATACATCGTTCTGTCTTCTAGTCTATGGTAGCTTTTCTTTCCATTTTAAGATGTGCAGACTGAAGGTCTCAGTGTAGTGAGTGTGGGTTTTTTTTGTTTTGTTTTAAAATCAGGAGTATATACTTCCATCTTAGAAAATTACCCTTTTCCATGATATTGTGCAATACGGTTGATGCTTGCTGTTTTAAGAAAATACTATGTATCACTAGATATTACTTTAAAAAAATAGTTTCCCTGTTGGGACTGCCGTTTCCAGAACGGCTTTCTGAGGGCGCTGGATGCTGCCTGCCGGCGCAGTCGTGCTGGAGCCCGGAGGAGGAGGGGGAAGAGGGAGGCGGTGTGCCGGCTCCAGCCGGAGGCTGCTGTCAGGCAGGCGAGGAAAGTCCTAAAGCGGCACAGCAATCTGGCAAGAGTATTTTTTCCAATTGTAGTGGAGTCTTTAAAAAAAAAATATATATATATATATATGTGTGTGTGTGTGTGTGTGTGTGTGTGTGTATATATATATATATATATATATATATATATATATATATATAGCTTAAAAATAAGCTTTGAAAACCCCTTTGCTACGCTGCTAAAATGAGTGTGGAAATTAGAGGAGGCGGTGGCGGAGGCAGAGGGCGTTTTGCCGTACAGCCCATCTGCGGTGCGGGGGGACGCGTGCCACCAGGGCTGCGTGCGTGTGCGTCAGCCCTTCTAACGACAGGGACGGTCGCTGGTGCAGGGCCCCGGTGAAACAGGGTATCGCTCTTCCCTTTTTGTACCCGTGGGAGGTTTCAGGCCGGTTCCTCCGCGACYGAAGAGACCGTGCTTCGCCCCCGAAACGGGCCGTAACCAGCAGCGGAGCGCGGAGCTAGCGGCTGGCCGTGGAAGAGCCGGGCAGAGCCAGGCTGCCCCTTAGCCCGGTCCCAGCAGTAAGTGTCCTCGCGTGCGTCCTGAAACCACCCGCGGCCCCAGACGCCCTCGTCCCAGGGCGACCCGCCCCTCGCTGAGCCTCCCTGGGAAAGAGGGAAAAGTACCGGCCCCTGGGGCTGCTTATTTCTGGTTTCCACGTGTTTAAGGAAAGACGAACAGAGTAACTATTGCAGGCAATACGCAATCAGGATGAGGTGCTCRCTGCAGATTTCTTTTCCCCCTCTTCTGATTTTGAAAGCAAATATCCACAGTGCTGTTCAGTGCTGTGCTGTGAATGTAATACTGTTTAGAAACATAGTCTCCTTCCAGTTAAACTGAAAACTTAACTACCAAAGAACTGAGTATRTAACTCCATGAAACAGTGGATTTAATCGGTGGTGGAATTCGGAGTTGTAACTTTTTTCTTAGCTATTTCTCTGTAATACTCTATGACCATTGTAGCTGCATACCTAAGAGCAGATGTTCACGCTTAGCTTGTCTTTTGATCAAGTATTTCCCCTCCACCCTATTGTGAAGGTCCTGCAGGTAAGAGATGCGGATGCAATTGGTGTTGGGTAACAGAACGATGACCCCCAGATTCTAAATTTCTTAGTAATTCTTGGAAGCGACGAAGGAAAAGCTGGCTGACAGCTCTCAAAGCTGCTTGTGGTGCAAACTCGCCAATGTCCGGCGGTAACCTAAGCAGCGGCTCTGGAGGAACACTTAATGACTCTTACCTGGTGGTAACCCCAGCAACTRGACTGTAAATATATAGGCTTTCATTGCAATTTCAAAGTATTCCTTTTCTACCTTAAAACTTTTTCATATTGAGATAATTACTCATTTTCCTGCTTATATATTTGCTTCTATTTGTGATAACAACAAAATTGATTCTTAATGATAATTATAGTAGTAGCTAGAGGCTCAAAAGAAGACTTAATGGCTTCACCATCCCTTCACAAAAGGCAAATGTCAAAGTAGATGAGAGGGGCAGAAGGGACAAAACACACAGTTGAATTAACCTGTGTCAGACTGTATAGCAGAAAAGCTGGGAAAATCCTCAAATCTGCTGCTAAAGACCCAGGGCTCTGACTTGTGTTGGCTGAGCAAACAGCCGTAGCAGCTCAAGGTGTTACTCTGCTTCCACGAGATGACATCTCCTTCCCAAACGTGCACCTCAACGTGAACTGCTCCACCAGAGGTGCAAGCACAAGCCGCAGGCCTGTGAAATGGGGGGGCCAGGGCTCACGTGCGCWTCTTGCCCGCCCCGGTGGTGCCGCGTTCTTGAAGAAGCGGCAGCGTGGAGGGGTTCGATTTTGTGCGCTGTCTGTCGTCTTTCCAGCAGTGATCGTTGAAGCAAGCAGGGTAGAAGAAACAGCAGGATCAGGGTGTCAAAGCATGCCAGCCGTGAACACGATCCTTTAGGCTCGTCCTTTCCTCTTGCTGTTTTTATCTGGTTGTATGAACAATATTTAGGATCTGCTGAGCTGTGAAACTCCACAGACAAATGAAAAGCTTCATGCAAATATAATTGTTTTAATAGCATAATAACTTTCATTTGCTTTGACTTACCAAGCTTTCCTTGTAATTAAGGGTGAAGTCTTCCACCCAGTGTTTATATCAGGACAGTGAGCAGGATTTTTATTTGTCTATTTGAAAATTTGTTCTAAAGTCTCTTAACTTGTTTTACAAGTCAGTGGCACAAAATGGCTTTTGTGGAATTACTGCTGTAAATAAAGAGAGAATCAGTCCTATCTGGAGAATGAGATCTCAGAATAGGCTTTACTGTGAACTCACCCTATTAGACAAAATCTGGTCTAAAAATGGTTAAAAAATACACCCTATACTCACGAAAGGCTCCGTTACCCTGGATATTTATGAAAAGCACTCAGAGTGAACAGTGTGTACGTATCTGAAGGTTGATTTGATCCTTAGGGAAGTTATGCCTATTTTGGGTTTCAGGATGTACTCAAAGGATTGTTCTGTGTTGAGTTGTTTTGTTAAAATACTGCAAAAGCAAAGCAAAGAAGGGATTTCCCACTGTGAAAGGCCAGCTTCTCCTTGACAGTTTATGCTGACTGGCAAATTCTGCTTCATGCCCAAATGCAAACCTTTCATCTTGTARTGTATTTAACACACAAAACAGTTCTTTTCAGTGCAATCGTACAGGTAAGTACAGAAAGTTTCTTGCGTTTTGTAAATTCTATTTTACAATTAGTAAAATGGACGGGGATTGCAGAGGCTCAGTCCGGTGTCTGGGAGGGAAGCCAGCTTCCAGAGGCCCTGCCGCGCAGGGAGGAGACCCGCTCCCACCGCGCTTGAAGATGCAAAGTGAGATCTAACTGCTTCAGCGGGGTGGAATTTGGCTGTAAGTCTCTTAGGTTTCCATGGAGCAATTGCCCCTAACGCTAGCGAGCCTGCAAGTGCAGGAATTGGTTACGGATCCCGTCAGAATCCCACTATGTTCGTTGTGTAATTTGAGGGGACTGTGGTGGGAGCAATAGYTTACAGTGCGCGCACACTTCCGCTGCTGGAGACCAAAACCACTTAGACTTTCCTGAAAACCGTCGTGCGCAGAATGACTGAGCTTAGCTCCTGCTGGTGTAATACTAACAGCGAAAATAAGGTCTTGCCACAGTGTCTTTGTATCCTGCTCTATTGTTTTAGCTGTGTAGCAGTATTTTATTTATTTATTTAAGGTATTACCAAAGACCTTGCATTTGAAGAGCACAGGTGCTTCCATTTGCTATCTGTTTTGGGATTCCTCCTCTGTCTTCTGCCTCTTTGTGATATTAGAAGAACAACGATCTTCTGGAAATCAGGACAAACTGRATGCTCAGCTGCTGACAAAAATCAGATGTTGCCCTTTCTTGGCATCAGTAGTTCTGTTAGAAAAGAGATTTTCAGCAAGTAATTACTGCTATGGGTGTTGTGTCACTTAGGATCATATAAAATGCTTGGAGGAAAGAGAGGGGGCAGGAAAAAAAGGACTAATGTAGGTTTAGAGTGTATTATCAGGAAGTTATGTGCTGGATGGCCTAAAAGGAGCAAATGGTCAGCTTTAGCAATAACAGCTCCTGGGGGAACTATATCTTTGCTTCCCGATTAGATATGAAGAATTTGCACCATGCTAATCATTTTCTCAAGTGATTCATAATTACCTCCCACAGTAAACCAAAACTACAAAAAAATTGCTATTTCCTTAAATCTGTAGATTAATTTCAAGTCCTGCTAGCATTTCTGTTAATGAAAGCAAAGCCTGCCTGCACAAGACACCTGACTTTTGGGGAGGAGGGAAGATTATACTTTGAAGAGTAGAGGGGGGTTGGATTCTATTGCTCTTTCTCTTTTCCTTCTATTTTAATCTCTYTTTGTTCAAGCTGATAGCAGGATTCTGTCCTTGTCCTTCATGTTTGTCTCTGGAGAGCAGCATATACCATTTCTGTGCTATTTTTGTTCCTTCCTCCCGGTAATCTGCGGGTACTCTCAGCCTAAATTGGGTCACCTTGAGGATTAAATAATGGCAGTACAGGAATCCATTTCTGGAAGAAACTCAGTTGGTTTCTTCTTTTGGTTTGTTTTACCGAAGTGGGGGAAAAAGGAGAAGCTTTTTCCCTCTGGAGGAGATTCTTGAGGAGCTTTTTGTCTTTGGTGCTCTTGGACTGTATATAAATATAAAGGTCTCAGATACTGGATGTATCTCTTTCACATTCGTAGAATAACTAATCTTATTCCTTTGATTGTTTTACCATATGTTAATGGATAAGTGATTAGAAGTGGCTTTATATCACAAGACGCAACAAGGTTTCTTATCTGAATATCTACTGGTTGGCAAAAAAAGTACCATTTTGTATGTGGAAAGGAATTGCATTGGCTATACTGCTCTAGCTATGCCTGCATCATCTTATTTAGCTTATTTGTGTGTAAAAGTTCCTTCATGGAAACGGATGATTTATTATAACCGCATGTTTATGGCCCTGCTTTCCCTAGGTTAGGTGATTGAATGTGTCCAAGTAATGGCTTGGGTTGTTGGCCATCTGTTAAAATGCAGCGAAGCACGTATGCCCAGAAGAGAGCACGGTCCAAGCCTGCTACTCCCTCACAGTGACCTGGCACTTGATACATGATCCTGTTCAGCCAGTCTGAGATTTTTTTGTTATTTCAATGGTCTTTGGATCCCTTTGAGAATAATCTTTGAAGAAGAGTTCAGCTGATGAGCAATTGCTTTCTGCTGCTGAGAAAGAATATCAGTTAGGTATGTATAATATATATTTTATATATGTATTGCACATATATGAAGCATGGAAATCTATTTGGAAATAGTGTGCAAATCTTGGCAAGCAGCCAGAGCAAATCTGAGAAAATACAGGTATTTCTTTCTCCAGCTAGCTGGGCAGTGTTTGGTACTCARGTCTCCTCTGGGCAGTTAGGAATACCCTTAGCAGCAGTAGAACTGTAGTTCAGCATATTTATTTCTCGATCATCCCTAGCTCTAAATTTGTCTTGCAGCAACAGTGCTSTGTACTGAGACTCAAGTGCRGTTTTCCACCTCCATAACCACAATGATGTCTATTCTAATGAAACMCTTTGTGTACTTAATACTTTTGTTTTGGGATATGAAGTCATCAGCAGGACTGGAGCCCAGTTCTCCAGCCTCCCAGCAGTGTGCTTTACTAATATAAGTCCAAACTGACATTTTGCAGCTCAGGCGAGCCAAAACTATTTTGTATTGTATTTTGTCCAGCTATGATTTTTACCTGGATAATATTGCTTAGCGCCAAACTATACCCGTGTATTCTGATGCACACACAAGGRATATCAGGGTAAAAGGTGTTTGAAATGATAATCACTTGTCTATTTAATTCTAGATGGTTCATTTCTTCGAGAACCTGTATCAGTGACTGCTGATCTATTGCTGTACGATTTTGTATGTTTAGCTCCTTTAGTACCCTCAATCTAATATTTTAAGTCCAAGAAGTTGTTTTGTGCTTGCAACAGCAATGGAGTCTTTCAGCCTCTGGAGACGCTTCTGTAACCAGCTGGTGTCTGAACTGAATTACGGGGAAGCCAGTTAGGAGCCGTACCCGWCCAGCTCTAAACTGAGATAAAGTCAGAGTCTAGTCAGAGAAGCCCTATTGCTTCTGACTGYGGAAGTGTTTCTTGGTAAGCTCCAGCAAATCTAGGAATGATATGATTACTAGGGATTTTCTTGAGGGGGCACTTGAAAAGTTGCTGAAACTTGAATTTTCAGGATGTTTTCCATGGTTACTTTGTCAGTGTCTGCATAAGGCAAAGTCTGAACTAAGATTTTAGTTTTCCTTAGACTTCTTCCTTAACTTCTCCATATTCCTTTTCTCTGCCYGTGATTTTATTGTAACTGAAGGAGGAGGGAAGGAGAAGGCAAAGACATTTTCAGCAAATCAAATGTCAGCAGAAATCAAACTACTTTAAAACARTAGCTGGAGAGAATATTTTAGAGCTAGTTTACTGCTGAGACTGAAGGGAGAAAGGGGTTTTAAAGTGTCATTAGGGCATAAAAGCTATTGCAGACTTCAGTTGTCCCTTGGTTTTGAATTCCCAAACAGATTTTAGAAATAGCATAGTATTTGATGTTTGATTTCATCCATCTTAATCCCTATCAATTTAACAAGGAGGAGGAACTCGGGGCAACGGTGTCAGCTGAATTGCAGGTAAACAAGATTACAGACTGGGGTTGGGAGGGATTATTTTGACTGACATCATCTTGAATACCCTGGAATTGCCRGAGAGGAGGCTGCTTTTCTCCTTACAGAGCATCTCTCGGTGAGGATAACAGGGGACTCTCACAAAGAGTAAAGGAAATGTAGCTTTTGGGTAGAGCTCCTACTGACATTGAAAAACAATTTGAAATATTACATGGTGCTGTTCTGTTCTACTGTTTGGCTAGTTGTATACAGAGCTATTGCATTTTATACCTCTGGCTTTGATGAAAGTATGAACTCTCCATAGTCTAGAAGCRGAATGAAAACTTTACAGATGCTGGACCACAGACTGACTTTCTGGCACCTCTGGAGAAATTCATGGTCACTTCATCTCTTGCTTTGGATGTAGGGACTATAGCGAATACCCATAAGCAGAGATGCTAAGACTGAGCAGGTGAAATACCTAAGCCCTTTCAAGTAAAGCRAGCAAGAAAAGCAGAAAAAGGAAAAATTCAATGTGCAGGTAACAAAGCAGGCATCTTATTTGGCTGCTGAAAGATTATGCAGACTTTTCCTGGTGTTTGTTGACGAGCACATCTGTCCATCCTCTTGCTCACAATTAGCCACTGCCCACAGTAATTCATAGCCTGAATTGAAGTTAGAATTTTTGGAAAGGTAAGTTTAATTTTCCTGTTACAAGATACAGTCTCTTGATATCAGATGGTAAGATGAGATCAGTGTCTTTTTTTTTCCTGTTAGAATTAGGAAAGAGAAATACAAGGAAAAATCTTACATGAAAGTCCAAACATGTCGACAATCTATCACAGTTTTACAAGGAAAATTTAGTTTTCATGATGGTCATTAGGAGTTAAGTGAGTTTTCTGTTCCTCTTCCTCATGAATTGTGCTAATTTTTAAATATCTGCTTCTCAAAAGTCCAAATTTAAATGTAAACCCTGTGAATATATTTTGTTCATGTCTTTTCAGACTTGTTGAGAAAGCATTTGGGGRCAGAGAAGGCATAAAATGAGCAAGCAGGTGATAAGCACATTTTCATGAAATTCAAGGTGCTATCCTTGTTTGTCAGCTGAAAAGTTGTCTCTGAAATGAACTTCTAACAGAAATGTAACAGCTAGACAAATTTAAATGTGAAATTATAATAATCCTTCCCTTCTGTCCTTTTCAAAGTAAAATGTTATTAGTCTGAGCATTTTGGATGAAATGATGTGGTCTCTGCTGGGAAAGAACATGTCTATCAAGCTTGGAACATGAGTCCCAAGCCTAAAACTAACATCAAAATACAGGTTTTAATCAGCTGCAAGGGTTATAAGATTTTTATCAGGCAAAAGCCAAATCATCATCTCCATGTCAGGCAGTATAGCCGATTAGCCAATTTAGGCAACATCCTAGATGTCTGGATTCAAGTTATCTGCAAGGCTGCAAGGCTTAAGGATTTTTTTTTTTTTTTTTTGATCCAGGATTTTTTGTGATAAAGTTGTACTAGAAGCTTATACAAGTTAGTGAACTTGCAGAAATTCTGTGTTTGTAAAAACCTTGGATTTGACCTATTTCAAACATTAAAACCCATGTAAAAATTTGGTTTTATCTATCTGCCATCTACTAGACACAAAWTGGCACTGTTAAGAGCTGTAGCCAAAAMCCTTTGAAAGAGATGTGAAAAYGTTTGAAGAGGTAGGCAACTATTGCTAAACAAAAGGTTAACAAGCCTACTGCAAGCCAGTCTTCTGCTTTACAAATGCATTACTGAATGTGGTTTGGGCAGCTTGCTCATCCTTCGTTTTACCAAGCTGACAAATCAAAGTGGAAGGTCCTTAGAAGAGTTGTTCCAGGTGTTGGTAAACTCCAGCTTCGTTTCTATCTTCAGCAGAAAGCCCAAAGCTCAGAATGATTTTACAGACTTGCAGTTACTGCCTGTCGACATAGTGCTTGTTTTGGAGTCAGTGTATGAAAAAAGCAGACTATATCTGTGGACAGCACTTTCTTTTTTATAACTTAGCTTAAAAAGTGTCCAGCAGATGGTGCAATACTCTTTTATATACATATTATATATGTGTGTATGTGTTGTATGTGTGTATATATACACACAGATACTTGAGACTTTCTTTTGGTTGAAATTAAATAATTTTATATCCTCTGATCTGAGGTTAACATTTCAGTAGTAATTGATCAAAAAATATAAAGGTTCTGTACTCTTTTTGCTAAAGAAATCAGTTGAGTTTCATAGACGCACAATTTTGTAGTACTGTCCCTGCCCTTGAACACTTTGAAAACACAGAACCAAATTTTTAGGGAAGCAGTGAAGTTGCTTCAGCTCTGCGATGGGAGAGTGCAGCGTGTGCTGCCCATGGCTATCTCAGCATCTAAGGGCTGCGGGTTAGCACCTTTGCCTCGCTCAGGGTTTCCCCCTTGGAAGTTGCTTCACGCCATGTCTACAGGAGMGCAAGTTAGTTCCTAGTAGAGTATGATGAAGGCAGCTGAAAACCAGTTACTCTCCTCTCCTCTTGTTCTGGTGTTAATCAGTGCCAGACAAGAGCTATCTAGCTAATAGCAATTAGTCTYAAATGGAAGACATTTTTTTTCCCCAGACACTCAATTGCCTGCCTGTCCTTCATACTGCCYATCTCGTACAAAATCAGAGGGTTAACTTAGCACTGGGAATTCCATGCCAAGATGCTGGTGATCARCTCTCCACAAAATAGCCTAAGATACAGGCAAAATATCTTCATTTCTGATCATGAGCAGATGACACCCCAAACCCCTTTCCAATTTCCCCGTCTCCCCCAAAGAAAAGACCTGCAAGTATGSTGTTGGGCTCACCATGAGCAGAAATGCAAGATCTTACCAACAGACCAGTGCGAAGGTGCCATGAATTAGTCTTCCTTCTCTGATTCTTCTAAAATGTGCACACTGGTTTGAGGTGGCCACACTGTTGGAAAACGCATGCTGAGGAGTCAAGAAAGTTGTAAAGCTCTAGAAAGATTTAAATTCTTTATAGCACATGCTTTTCTTAAGCGTTCTCCTCCTTTTCAGTCCATTCCTGTGTAGGCTATGCAAATTTAGCTTTGCATACAGAAGTGATGCCTAAGACCAAGATTGTTTTGGTAGGAGATGCAGGTAAAACTGTATCTAGAAAAGCATGCACGAATTTTTTTGAGCTATATGGGCTTACTTTAATTTGTTTATAATATCTAAAAGAAACAATAAATTACTTGGTCATCTCCTGTTAATAATGGAAAATTTCTCATACAACTTCATAGACCTGAACAACAGAGATCAACTGTTGATTGCCTCAAAAGTGCAATAGAGTTTATTGCAATCATGAAACTACAGTCTAAATATTTAAAATCTTTTAAAATTGTATTTCTAACTCTCCCTTTTGTGAGTTCCTGAATGCAGCACTAATGCAAGCAAAATGCTTCTGTGAAACCCAGAGAAATACAATCAAACCCAATTTAATACTTCCCTACCTTCCTGTACCTGCTGAGTTTTGGCAGTAAATCACCCATAGACCACTTAGTTTATTTTAACAAATACAAATGCAAGGACCCAAGTTTACATCCTGAGCTCAAAATTTATTTTTTTAGGCTGGTAAGGGTGGAAACGTGGCAGATGCGACAAGCTTAGCTTTTGTAGGAGGAAAAATAGCTGTTATTGTGATTGTACAGAAATATTGTAGCTTATTAGGCTTTGATTCAGCTCTCCTGCCTTTGAATGACAAATTACTGAGCCTGCTGATTTACACCTTTAATTTTTTCTTTTTTCCCCCAATTATGTATGGATTTTTCTGCTTGCATTTTAAGCCATTCCAGCTTTGTCTAAACTGGAAACCTGTAGTCTAAACTGGAGCTTTGCCTAAACTGCGTGTTTGCATTAGCCTGAGGCTTTGTCCAAGCTGATAAAGCTTGGTGAGAAGCAGAGCACTACAGTAACACGGCGACGTGCGGTTTTGACTGGAAACGGCAGCGCGTGCCGGTTCCGAGCCCAGGACGTRCCCTTCTACGGCTGTTGACAGGAGGCAGTGGTCCGTGGAACTGGGATTCCTGTGAAAACTGGAATCTAAAGTGCATTACACCTAACTAATGCACTTTTCAATGCGTAATTATTACTAAGTCAAATCCTAAAGCACATGGACTATGCTTATTCTGTCCTTATGCAGACAAAATACTCAGTGAGCCTAGTAAATCTGAGAAGTCTCTGATGGTAGTTTAATCATAGACAGGTCACTATTTCCTTCTGTTTTGTCTGCTAGGCTAGAAGCAATGCTATTTATGCATTTATGTCAAATGGCATGATCTGTGCAGTTTCTGTGAAAAGCCTGGCACGTGCCCTTCTCCCTAGGATCTTGTTTCTGGTTCTTTGCACGACTCTGCAAAGAAATTAGGCAATATACCTGGGGCTTTAAAATGTTTAAGCTGGTAAGTGTCTTCCTCTCTTCAAGCATAATGGAGCAAAGTTAATAAGGAATGATGAGGTGATGAAGGGCATACCTGGGGTTCAGTGCAAGCAAGTGCAGGGCTAAAGTCCCTGAATGGGCTTTTCTTCTGGCCCCCTTTGTGGGTTGATCCTCAGGAAAACCATCTAGGCATTCCTTGCCATTTTGTACCTTGCCTGGCAGTCCCCGTTTTTCTCGTTCAGGTCAGTATTATGCTGAAATGCAGGTTGCTGCAGATAGCCTCCATTTTCTTTTTTTATGAGGGAGGATTTGAGGAATTGTTTCACTTCATCCCCCTCCTTGGAATCTGAGCACAAAACTCTGTTTGGAAAGTCAGCACAAATGAATCAGTCACCAGATCCTTCCTCTTCCTCTCACCCGGGATGACTGCAGCAGGCCTTCCTGCTTTTTGAGCTCAGTGGAAGTTTATGGGCTCCTGTGTTGCGCAGGCCCCTTTCCTCTTCCCACGCTTTGCAGCGAGCCCCAAAGCCCTCGCCGTTCTGCACTCGGCGCGWTGGACGTGTAACAGTCCCTGGAGCAGCTTACCGAAGTTGGTCAGGAAGAGCGAAACAAAGTCAGAGCTTGCTGAATGTCTGCTCGCTGAAGGAGAGGTAGGTGCATTAAGCCCACTGTTTCCTGATGAAACCTGTATGTTTRATGTGTGTAAAACATTTTATGTTCCTAACTTAAAGCATCCCACTGTCAGCCAAGGTCCTCTCTCTGCCATACCCCGGTAATGGTTAGGAGAATATGTTTAAGATCTTAATATAAATGAGTGGTAGGATAAAAGATAATAAAGTAGCATAGTTTAAAGTATATTTTATATCTGTAAAACTAAACTGGAAACAGTTAACAAAAATAATTGCTTTGCATCTTTATCTTTTTGTACTTAATCTGATTTGCATTCTGAAATGCTTTGACTAAGTGGCAATGCTGTAGGACTAGATCCTCTTTTTCTCTTTTTAACAATTTGATTTAGTATTCTAATTTTATATAACTCTTCTGATGCCTTGCAATTATTTAAATAAATCTTAAAATATTTCCTCTGAAGGAGCTGTTTAAGATGTTCCATTGTGAAACTGTTTTTTCTGAATATTCAATTTCTTCTAACTAAAATGTCTGTTGCATTCAAAGTCCCCATCCCTTTTTCTTCCTTTTCAGACAGAGAACTAGTACTCTCCTTCTATCTTAGAGTAGCAAGTTATTAATGATCTTTGTAGGTTTTTCAGAGATGGCCTTTTGCTTTGTCTCAGTCACATGGGCTTTCACCGAGAATGACAAGGTGGCTCCTCAACTCGGCCAGCCGTTGATCAGGGATGGGATGACTGGAGCAACCTCAGTGGCTGCATCTTCTCCTATGTGTTCTGATACCATTAGAGATGCTGGCAGGAATATAGTAGAAGAGATTTACTGAAGAGGTTTACAGTTAGGGYTACACAGATTACAGCAATAATCGTAATGAATTTGGTATAACATGGAATTCAAGGAAAAGGACAAGTATGTAATCAAAATAGCATTGAATCCCAAAGGAAAAATAAAACCTGTGAGATAGGAGGCTTGATTTTCAAAAATTATCACCCAATTTATTTACTTTACTTACGACAGATTAAAGCATAAAACCTAGCTATCATCATGCAAATATCAATAGGATTAAATAATATGGTCTTTGGAGACAAATACTTAAGTAATTTAACCAATCAGTTAAACTTTTCCTTCCCAAACATGCRTTTTAGCTTCCTTATCTGCAATGCAGATCACTGGCATTCTGCTCAGCATTTGGTCTGCATGAATAATATCCAGTAGGAGTTCAGGATGGGATGGGAAACAAATTGAGAATGCCTGTAGAGTTCTGCTCTGAGTTGAGGAAATCAGAGATTTGAATCTTAAAAAAAAGAAAGAAAAAAAAAGGCAGTTCTGTAACTTCGGCTGCATAATCCTATATACGCTATRTATACCTGTATAGCATTCTGTTTGCATCTTTTGTTCCACTAAAGGGTTGATCTTGCTCGTTGGGCCGTTCACKGGATTGGATGATGGTTAGGCACTTCTTCCCCAACTCAGACCTGTGGCGATTCCAGCCCGAAGAGACAACTACCAGAAACTTCCTACTCAATCAGTTGTTTATTAAAACCTTTGACAAATATGAGTGTAATCTGCAATAGAAACCRTGAGGCAAGTGAAGCCTTGTGACCYSCTGTGGCATGTTCAGACTTGTCCCTTTTGTGCTTTTTGCTCAAGGGTCAAATGATCTTATTTAGTGAGCCAACTKGTTGAGCTCTTCTACTTCCACCTTTCCAGGTTTTTTCCCCTAACAGATCCCTTGGGGAACACTGTTCACCACCACGGCCACCTCAGTGGTTGAGCAAGGGTGAAATTCTGCATATGTGGCACATTTCCTACAGATGGAGAATGTGGGGGTGGCTAGTGCTGCTGGTGGCTAGTACGGGGAGCGGCGTGATTGGCACGTCTAGCTGTTTTGCGTTGAATGTAAGTGCATTCTTATGTTTGGTTTTAACCATATCGGTACTCAAGGATGCTGATTCCTGTTTTTCTCTTACTTCAGTAGGGACCTGCTGCCTGCCCTTGCGTGGCAGCTGTTACTTGAGGAAAGTTCAACTAGCTCTGTCCTCTCCACCCAGAACCTGATGGGGGAGGCAACCTTTCTACTTCTTTCCCTGTTTTCATCCCTGACTAGCTAACGCTCACTTTTCTGAAGAAATTGGTTGCTTTTAGTTGTCTTCTGAGTATTATAGGTTTGAGGTTTTTCTTTTGTTATTATTCATGTTGTTGTCCTGACTGGCCTTATTACAGCTGTAAATATTGCATAGTAAATTGTTAATTGCTGAACCTCTGAAGAGCGGACAACAGGCTGCTTACAGCAGATGTGGGAGGCTGTCAAGAACTATCGGGACCTAGTGTCAGATCAGTCATACCTTCTGAAGTAAAGCTCCAGTGTAGCTTTGCAAGTGAGAAAGTGGATTTGATTTAAGAATATTCCTCAAACTGATTAGTTCCTTCTTGTTGCTGAAAGGTGCTTCTTGAACTGTCAGTCCAGCTTAGCTAAAGTACTTGCTGAATATAAGTGGTACTAGCTCATGCTAGTATTGCTAGAGGCTGCTACTTACCATATATTCTCCTGATTCAGAAAAGGTTGGAAGTGTTTTTCTATCATAGATTTTTCTGAAAATGTGTCCCTGTGTAGGGGCTATTTAGAGGCATTTACAAAAAGAACCGTATCAGTACTCAAGGATGCTGGTTCCTGTTCTCTCTTYTCTCCTCCCCTTACTTCAATAAGCACCAGCTGCCTCCGAGTACTGCTGCCTGCCATTGTGTGGCTGCTGTTATTTAAGGAAAGCTGATGCAGATTTGTTGTTTTCACTTATTTTTATGTACATGGGAGAATATTTTGCCTCCTAGGCAACATGTTTTTTTCCTCTTCAGCTTGTTTTTAGCTCTCCCTACATTATTAGGGAATCTTGTTTAGAAACACAGAAGGAAAAACTGAAAAGCAGTTTGCTGAACAGGTCCTTTAGTTTGAGATTAGAGAAATCATTTCGTATGAATTTGATGTGATATGACAGCATAAAGAACAAATGTAATTTCACGTTGCATTATTATTTATTGGATCTATAATAAAACTGCAATTACAGGGGGGGCCTTGCTCACTCAAATAGTCTGAGACATGATCAGCGTTCGTGTTAGTAAAAGCTTCCGCTATTGCAGCGTAGCTGTTGCTTGCACAAGTATGCACTTGTCAGAGATAGTGGTGAGTTTTTATTCAGAAATGGCAAAACTGTGTCTTAAAAGTGCACATATTAAGTTCTGAAAATTCTCGTGGTGGCAGTGGCCCCCAGCACAGGCGAGGTGGCAGCAGGCTAATGCTTGGCTGCACAAGGTGTGTGGAGCCGAGAGTTTCAGCATGGTGACATTCCACTGCAGCCTCTTAGGCATTTCTGTGAATTAAAAAAACCCCTCCGTCCAAAGACGGAGGTCCCATCTGCTCTCTTTGGCTTCCAGTTACAAACAATTAGTGACATTTCAAATCCTGAAAAAAGTGCTCCACAAATATGTATGTGCTGGGTCACAATTAGCAGAAAGGTAAAAATCTTAACAGACTAGTACAAAGGTGGTGTGAATTAGTCTTTCTTCTCTGATTCTCTTAATGTGTCTACCAGTTTTTCAAGAATTACGGGAGGCTACAATGTTGGAAAATGCACAGGCAAACAAATTAACTTACTAATTTTGTAAACACAAGTCTCTAGTGCCCTCTATTTTCCTCAGAATCTTACAGCTTGATCAATAGGTATCAATAGCAAAAGGATTGAAAGAATTAAGGAGGAGAGTCCTGGAAAAGATTGGCCCAGCAGCCTGCCCTCCTTTTAATCCATGTTGTTTTGATCTAGATTATTTAAAATTACTTATCTGCAGTCCTTGCTACTCCTCTTATTTTACTTTGAAAAGGCCATCAGAGAAAGTGATGATAGGTGCTGGTATTTTTTTTGGTGAAATTGCACCTGGAGAATATGTTCACCTCAAAATAGAGAGATGGTAAGAAACTAGAAGGAGCTTAGAGAAGGCTACCAAAAAGCCTTTCAAGACTAAGGTTACATGTTTGAAGGAGGTGCTGTTAGATCATGCTGAAGGCCATGCTAACATCTGACTGGAGCTGACTCGCATCCGGGCAGCTCAGAGCACAGCTCACGTCTGCAACCAAGGTAATGCTCTCTAGGCTTTCATTTGCTGTAGTTTTGTCCTAGTTAGAAATTCAGCCCAATGTATATAATGGAAGACCATCAGTATGAAAGTAGAGGGAGTAGGTGCTGCTGGAAATGGTCCACATTTTGTAAGTATAAGCTAATAACCAAGTATAATTGCAGGGAAAATCATTTTCTTGAGAGCATATATTTAAAAAGAGATACTGATATTTGAGTGCAGCAATCAGACACTGCAATGTTCATGGTAAAACGCCAACATAACAAATGCTGGATTTGTCAGAAGTTTGTAATTTACCTATCCGCATATACTCGGCTTTGAAAAAGCAACGCTGTGTGCCAGGAGAAGGATATTCATCACAAATTCAACACAACAAGCAGTCAGATTCAGCTGTGAGCTAACTGTAGGGGGTTTCTTTGGCTCCACTTAGAAAGTAGAAAGTATATTAACTGGCCCACAATTCAAGCTGAAATAAGAAGAGGAAAAAGTGAGATAAGATGAGCTGTCAAGGGCAGCAGCTAGATTTGCTGGTGATTTTGGGCAGTGAGTTAAGGGAAAGGATCACTTACCCTTGAACTGCACAAAATCATTTGTCAAATCATTATTATGAATTATTTTGACTGTTACTCTTATTTGTACTGAAGTAGCACTCAGTTATGCTAAAAATCCTATGCTGCTGTCTTCTGTAAAAACACACAATAAAAAGGCAGTCTTCTTCCTGAAAAGCTTTTAAACACCACTTAACTGTTTTTCTTCTCCTGATTGTCACAATTTCATTTATTTCCATCATCTTGCATTTTGGTTCATAACATTTGAACGTTTTCCCCAGAGCTGTGTTGGTGTTTGGCAAATATGGCATTCATGCGTCTTCACTCTTTTATGTCTCTGACTATTCTTCAGGTTTCCTCTTCTCAGCATGTGCTGCTTTTTCCTCAGGATTAATTTTCACTTTTAATAATCTTGTCCCTTTTTTCTGCTATTTTCCATTGTCTCAGTCTTCCTTTTTTTGTGCTTTTTCATTCTTCAGTTTGCTCTTATCTTTTCTATGCATTACTTTGACACTCTTCCCTTCTTTCCCCTTTTCACGAGGTCTGAGGGCAAGATGATTCTTATTTTCCTTGCATTGTCCTAGCTGCACTTCTGGTGAACTGTTTCATCTCTCTCCTTGTTTTCCGCCTCTGGGGAAAATCGGCCACTGGCAACGCTGTTTGGACAAAGCATACGTACCTTCTAGGAGAGAAGATGATATYGCATCGTGACTTGGGACTGTGCTGGGTGGCACAGGTTGCTGGAGGATCCAGCCTGGGGGTGCTGGTTCTGCAGGGTCTTCAGTACAAGCAGGCAACTACACTAGATGCACTTGGGATATAGCCCTGGATATACAGTTYTATAAATATGAAGTTCCTTTGTGAGCTGCAGCATTGTTTATTGATCGTGGTGAAGAAACAGGGTCTAGACAAAAAGGACAGTTAGCTGCCTGTAGCGTGTCCTTCTGCTCTGCTATTAATTACTGTGACTTGCTGTAGTTTTTTTGCAATAATTACGGCTGTGTTGCTAAAGTAGCCTTTAAACTGGATTGTTGTTGTTGTTGTTATAACTGTTATTGTTCAAGAACTGCATTTTTCAATTAGAGGAAATACATGAGATACATTATCTATAACAAACCCTTTTAATGATAACAAAGGATATGGAAATTAGTCCAGAGCATGAAATTAAAGATATTTGAATAATTATAGTGTAATCAAGTCAAAATTACTGATGCCTTTATTTGAGGCTAGATTATGTAGAAAACAGTGCAAGAAAATACGTGCTTTGAAATCTGAAAGGCAGCAGTGTTTGACAGCACATTTGTGTATATTACACCAAATAATTTTATGTCCATCAAAGATTTAAAATGGTCTCTAGGCTAGTTTTCAGATGCTTGGGTATGATGGCAAACTCCTTTGTGGTTCAGCTTGCTGACATGTCTTGGATGTGCGGGTCTGGTAGATTTGCAGATAAAGGTGAATTTAATGGCGTTCAGCAAGCTGGCTGAGAAGTGTCTGCATTAACAGTGTCTGCCTGTTTATTGGATTTTCTTGGGAAAAATTTCAGGTTTTGTCAATTCCCTTTTTCCCCTTTCTTATCTGATGCTATGTGTATTCCTTTATGTAAGACTATAAAAAAAAAAAAAAAAAGGCCAGAGAGCCCAGATGAGATCAGAGACAGAATTCGAAAGGATAAATATGAATTTTCTTAGTGTAATAAAGTTCCTTTTTCAGGATTTGAAGAAAATAACATTCTCTGTAATTCTTTAGTAATAACTGCTGATTTGTTGAGCTAGACAACTACAGGGAACAGTTCAAAGCTCTTCCAGACTCCTGACTGAGAAGTCCCAGGGACTGCCTGGGTGAAAGGATAACTAGAAATTGTCAATTCTAATTGATTTATTTATTTGTGCCAAGAGAATGATGAGAAAAATATTTATATTTGACTCCATTGCAGAAGGTGATAAAGACTTTTTTGTTTTTTTCTTTTTGAAGGTTTAATTTCCTTTATAAAGGCAAAGCCTTTATAAGAATCCTGAATCCCTAAACCAACTAGCAGATAATTGTGAGTTTGGTATTAGTGGTGGAGGTGGGGGAACCATTAGAGTTCAGCTACTTTTTAAGATTTAAAAGAACAGACTCCACTCCTCCTCACTAATTTCATTGCCTAATGAAAGTTTCACAGACCTTGTACAGTGATCTCCATGCTTGGTCTCATGCTGTGGGAAGGTTCTACCATTGCAATGCTTCATAATCTGTAATGCAGGCTTTTGCCTGGAAGTCCCAGGAGTCTGGAATTGAAAAAGAGCAGGAAACCCTTCTGCATTAATAAATTGTATGATGTATTTTTATTGCAATCAGAACAGTTGTAAAAAACAAACAAAAAAAACAAAAAAACTTAGTAGTAAGTTTTGGGAAACAACAAAGAAACTTAATAAAGCAGAGTGGTTCCTCAGTCTAGTTGAGCCAGCTAACTAKGTATATGTATTATGGAGCTCAGATTGATCAAAATTAGGCTCTTGGCATGTGCAATTAARAGGAACTGGCACTTTCAAGTTCATACTTGAAGTTCTAAAGATATTATATATATTTAATCTTTTTTTGCATTATTGCCTCTAGAGAGATTCAGTTAAGCCAGGAAAAGTACACACTTTGGATTCTTAGATTATGGTCTCAGTTTTCAAATCCAGAATAATCCCCATTAAACCTATCAAGTTCCTCAACATCGTATCACTGAAATTCAAATACGAATTTATGCAAGCTTAGTGCAAAAAGAAGTCTTTCCTGTCACTGATGGGCATCTTTTCCTTTGTCTTTTCTTTCTCTTATGAAAATAAACGTGCTTTTAAAATGCAAAATAWTGAAATATCCTTACATTTTTGAGGACCTTGGAGTTTCCCATATACCTTTCTAATGATTACACTGAGGATAACCTGAGAAGGCTATGCTATTTTACAATATTAACTCATATCTGCTTATTTAGGCTTAATTTACAGCATATCTCGAGCTTGGATCAGAACCTTGGGTCTGAGCATTCCTCTACTTTTGAAATTGTTGGAACAGCATGGTTTGAAGAGCACAGTGTCCTCTAACCCTGATGTTGATACTCTTAGGGATACCAAAGTTTCTGCTCACCTCTGACATGTGTTTTTGAATGAGAAGTGAGACAATTTAGGAAAATCTCCTTAGTTTCTCTGAGGCAATCCAAACCCTTAATGGTGTTTCCCCAATTTCTGCAAAACAGAATTTTGGGTCTGCTAAGTTGTAGTGGTGTTAGCTGCTGCCACCAGGTCAGACATCCTGGAACTTCCTCCTCGGTAAGGAAGAGAAAGAGAAAACAACTGGCACGCACCAGGCGAGTCCTGTGCCTTACTATGGACAGCAGTGGTAGGTCAGTAGGGTTTCTGGGTCATGTAAAATGAACCTGGCTCTATAGACAGAAGACTATAGAAGCAAACTTCTACGTACAGATTTTAAACAGAAGGCGACAGGAGCAAACAAGGTTGTGCTTATGGTGAGAATCGGGCCAAACTCTGCACAGCTTCAGAAGGTGTCAGGGATTCCACCACCTTAAAATGACCAGAGGAAAGGTGCACTTCCCTAGGCTACTGGAATAGATTCAAGCTTGTATATAACCTCTGACATATTTGTATTACTCTGCCTTTGCTAATATTATTTAACATAACATCTCAGCAATAAATAGTTGAGAGACTAGGCTTCTGCTTCTTAAAAAGATAYTTCATTCTTATAGGGAAGGAAAATGTTTTTAGATACAATTCATTGTGCTTGTAGATTTTCTTTAGCTACTGCTAATTTAAGATGGTTTAGTGTTTACCACAAACTTGTTTGTCTTTTAAGGGAAAGTTGTTGTTAGCCATTTCAATTGCATCTTCTAATGTGTGTGTGTCATTAGAGATAGCTGAAAAACATTTCAAAGTTATTTATGTTTTGTAGAACTCAAAATTAATAAACCTGGTTTAAAAACAGCAACAAATAAGATTTTTTGGAAAATGGAAAGGACAGTAATGGAAGCTTTTCTATTTAAAAGGAAATGTGTTATTGCTTTGCTTGAATTTTATTTTCAGAGAGGGAAAATATTGCTCAAAACTAATGCTTCCTTTAATGCAAAATGTATTATTCATTTGAAATACATCGAATTTTATGAAATGTTAGAGTTAACACAATTTGGTTGTCCCGAGAGCATTATGTCACTATCACGCATAGAGTTCTCACTGGAGAATAAAGTTTAACCACATCCTATGTATTGCTTGGCCAATAGTCCGCAAGACCTGTCCCATCCTGTAGCAACCACTGGTGAGTGTTTATAAGTGAACTAATTCAGAATTTACCATTTCCTATTTAAATTTTTTTGCTCTTTTAGTGAATTACACAAATGAGACATCATTATTCCTTCTCAAGAAGAAAACAAAACAAAAATAATGAAACGAGCTAGAGAACTTGAGTCTCAGAATGTGCTTTTGATTGCCAGACTTAGAAATATAATTGACAGAACAATTAAACTTTCATTTCCTTGAACCATTCTTCCATGCCATTTCAAATCCAACTTTGGCAGGTCGAAGAAAGTAGCTGTTTGAGCCTATGTACTGTAATCAGGAGTCTGGCACAACCCTTTCTCAAGAAACCACTCCGTAGGGGGTTTTCTCTTCCACTGCATTTCACAATAACATGAATGAGAGCTCTGACTCCCTGTTGGCTTATGGTGGTGAGGCACTTATTTTTTTCAGGCAATCTCTTGCAAAGATTTACAAAATAAACCCTAGAAATAGCATATAAAAATGCTTATGTAAGAGAACTTGCTTCTTCCAGTGGCTAATCACGTGTCAAACATGAGACATTTTTAAAGCAGAGCCTAAATAATAAATGAATTTTTTAAGCCTAAAGCCAGGTCCCTTTTATTCATTTTCAAGTCAATTTATGCTGTTGCAAGTGTCTGTTTTGCACTGACATCTAAGAAACAAATATCAGGTTTGAATCTTACAAACTCAGTTTAGAACTTTCATTGGGATCAGAGACTAACAGCTCAGATTTAGTACCAGTCCTTCAAAAAAAAAAAAAAAAAAAAAAATCTAGGCGGTAGTACAGCCTTATTCACATGATGGGTTTCACCATATAAGGAATACCATTAAATTTCGTGAAACCCATGTATTTATTCAAATGTTTGCATAGCTGGGATCTTAAAATGAATAGCTATTCGTTTTAACTTGTCAGAAACTGTGGTGGTCTTCTACCTTCCCTTTATTCTCCYTTATAGACAGTTAGTCTCCAGTCTTTCTCTCCAGGCATATCAGACTAGCGTTGATATGGCTAATTTCTAAGTAAGCCAGTGGGCTTCTTGCAAAAGGTATTGAGATGCACTGATGTCTTTATAAGAAAAATACAAACCAATGCTATACTCACTGAAGATATACAGCAAGTTCTCTCTTATCACAGCTTGGGTGACTTCGCAGAACTACAGTCACAATGAAAGATAATGGCATTGAGTCTGTCAGGATCAACTCCTGGGATCCTGGACAGTCACTGGGRTTGGCTCATTCCAGCTCCTTATGGCTAGACACTTCTAGTCCAAAGCTTTTGAAACCTTCGAAAATCTTCTGTTTCTGTTCCCAGATTAAAATCTATAACTAGATGCTCTTGCTATCCAAGTAAATATCATTTTTTTTCCTCAGATAAAGCTGAGCTGTTAGCATCACACATCTGTAGTAGCAAAAGACTAAACTATTGTGTCTGTTTGGTCATTTGAAGTATTTCTTATTTTTTTGGCCTAATGATTGCTTTTGTTAATCTCAGAGTAGCAGCGTGAATGTAGACACTTAGTGTGTCTACTGAATGTCTAAAAAGACACTTTTTAGTCTCTAAAAAGTCAAATTTAGCTTAGCTATATGTCCATAATATTGTGTGGCTTCTAAATACGGGTGGTATATTTTATAGAGTAGGGGCCTGTGGTTTGAAAAGGCCAACTAACTTTCTCTAAAATGTATTTTAAACCTGGTGTGCCTGGTGGATATTGCGTTTCCCAGAGCGAGTCTAAGAACAGCAGGATGTTGCTATCAAAGTGAGGACTGGGTCGCTCACTGTGTTCATAGTGCATCRTTTCTCATAGGGTCATCTAATTGTTTCTTGAATGATTTCAGCAGTTTTGCTCCAATACTCTTACCTAGGAAARCTCTCTCTCCAGATTGATGATTAACTGCATAAGTAGGTTGACTTGTTCTTCACTGTGTTTTTATCCATGTTGAAAAATGTGAAAAGGTAGTTTATGAATGGCTGTGCTGATTTAAGTGGCATGCAGTGCACTCAGATGTATTGCTTTTATCCATTCTTACACCTCCCAGGCTTTCTGTAACTACCTGCACTTAGAGGTTGATCCTTTTTGAAAACCAGTGTAATTCCATCGACCGGAGTGCTCTTATGCTGGGCTGTGAGGTGTTACTTTCCTGGAGTCTGCAGAAATAGTTGCTCCTCCGCGGACAGACTCAGTAGATTTCCATGAGTTGCATAGTAAGACGATGACTGGGCAGCAATGCCCCAATTTCCAGAATAGTATTTGTTTACAGCTTCRAAAGGAAGGAAGCAAAGGGAAAATCAGAAGTGGAGCTGAGGAGGGATCCTCACTGTAATCGTCTGGTTAGGAGACTATTATATTAGGCAGTACTTACTCACACAGTCCCTATTCCAGAGGTCACCGCGTGTCATTCAGCTCTGTTGTCAGAGTGGTTTGAATGTCACTCTAAATGGCATATGTCCACATCAGGGATCCTACAGGGCTAGCAGAGAGGTCCCTGTTGCGTCAGCTAAGTCCTTATGCCAGCACTACAGGTGATGCCTGTGGTAAAAGTTCATATATTGATTGTGTGTTGCTGATCTTTCCTGCTATAGATAGATTTACTTTTTTGTTTTCYTTTTTTCCTAGTATATAGCCTAAAACAATCTCAGCTCAGGAAGAGTGTCCCAGTATCTGTGTCTAAAATCTTACACTATAACTTTTTGAAAACAAAGGATTCTGAGATGACATGATACTGGCAAAATAAGTCACTTTGATTGCAAGATTTTCTAGCTAGAATCCTTTCAGATGAGGAATGTAATGATATATTTATACTCTGTCCATAAAAGAGATTGAATAAGATAGCAACAGTAGAAGGTTGTCTCTAGGTGCAATCTAAGCAGTAGAATGTGTAAAATTACCTGTAACCAATAAGCTTGTATCGGTRGGTATTCGGAGTAACTCACAGCTCACAACAAACTCACGTGAAGATGGCTGCAGCCCAGCCTAATACAAGCTTGAGGTTATGTTGACAGTGTATGTGCGAGAGGTGAGAGAGAAAAAGATTTTCTAGAATGTGTGTGTATAAAATATCTTTTATTTAAAGGAGAAGATTCTACTGTGTCCTACTCTGACTGGATGAACTTACAGTAAAGGCAACTTCTGCCTATAACYCACCATGCACTCCCAGAGGAAAAGGCGTGGAGGTGTTTCAGCAGCTTTCCTGACTGAAGATCGTATTGATACGGGCAGGTGAGATGGCAGAAAGCAGTAGGGTCGGCAGGTTTCGTGGCATGGCCAGCTCCCCCAGGTMCTTATGACACTGATTAGAAATGGGGTGGGAGGTGCACACGGCTCCCTTTAGCTAACTGTACAAGGATTYTTGAGTTTGCTGCTGTTGGTCTTTCAAGCAAGCCTGCCTTGAGAATGGCTGGAGAAGCAGGATCCTCTACTGCTGCTAACGCCCCTCTGCCCTGAGTTGCTCAGGGATGAGGTTTTGGCCACCAACCTGGAAGCCAGTTGTCTAACGTCCCACTGACTTCAGCGGGAATGTGCGTGTGCTTTATGTTGAGCACGTGCTTAATTACCTTCCTAAGGGCCAATATGCATAAAATTAAGCACATGTGCAAGTGTCTGCCTATTCAGGACTGTAACGGAAATCTCAATAAAATGGAGTTGCATTTTTAYATTCATTAACAGAGCAAAAATTTGTTGAAGTCAACAGGCATTTTGCTGAGTAAGGCCAAGAGGCATCTGGCCTGTACAGCTTGCGTCCCCAGCTGTGACTCTTAATGTACAAGAGTTAAAATCCAACGCTGATGCRAGGAAAGAGGAGCCTAATCAGGCTGCCGCAAAAATTCCTTAGCAATTTGCCACATCTGTGAGAAAAGGCTGCTGTTTCAAAATGGAAGAAAATGCTTATTCAGAGGAACTGAAAGAAAGCAATTCAAATCACAGGTTAGTAGGAGTTCATATCGCAGACGTACAGAGCCTGACGTTCGTGACTGAGTGAGGAACATGCTGCGTAACTTCACCTGTGACCACTTAGTTTGTATCAGTGGSTGTTTAGGGTAACTTGCAGGGGTTTTAGCTCTCAAATCGTACGCGTCTTCCTGAGGGGCAGCACAACCATGACAAAATACCTAACAAAAAGAATAAAATCATATAAAACAATATGGGGTAAAATAAAAGCACACCTAGTAAATGCAGTTATAATCTAATTGATTCACTGGCATACACTTAAGGAGCACTCAAGAAGAGAGAAACTCCAAACGTGCTTTTTGTATATCTCCAGGTTCCACTTACTTAAAAAAAAAGATTAAATTCAGGCTTCTGTCCTCAAAAAGGAATAGCCAAGTATGCCCATATCGGTTCCCTAAATCTTATAGTCTTCTGTGTACTGGAAGTGGCAGAGCTCTTTTTTCTTTTATCTTTTTTTTTTCTCTTTATAAATAACAAATGATGCGAATGGGAGAGAAAGGCAAAAAGCTGATCCCCAAACTGGAGCTGGATGCAGAAGTTTGTAATATGTTTGTTCCTCTCTTATGAAGAGGATCCTAAATGGTGTAGGCCAATGTATGGGGGGGAGGAGGAACTGCTGAAGATGYGAAAGCTTCTACCATTTGTTGAAAGCCTGGATGCTGCTTTGGGTAAGCAGATCAGTGTTTTAACTGTTTAATGAGGATGTTTTAGCTCTTGGCATTGTTCAAGGACGTGGTTTGCAAGGACATCGAGGAGCCTAACTGGTACAGTTGTCTGTCAAAAAGGTGAGGTCCTCAGGGCCCCTGTTCAGCTGTACTTCATGTAGGTACTAGCATCCCTAGGTGTTCATTTCAATCATCTATTTCTGATTTCCATCAGCTGGGTTTTCCAGGCATCTGCATTTTAGTCTCTGACTCTGTGTGACAAATTCCTAGCAGCCGCGCTCTGCGCAGACCTRTGTATCCGCTTGCACGCATGAGGCTCAGATGAGAACGGGGAATCTAGCTGGCTATTGCTCCTGCCCTGGGAAGTGCCGCTGGTCAGGCCCAGCAGAAAGCAGCGTAGCCAGAGGGAGGGGTGGGCTAACCACGTCCTTCGCCTGGCGGTTAGCCCGCACCCATGTCGCTAAGTGCCCGAAGGAGGGACGGATCATGTCCCTGTCTGACTTGGAGCAGGGCTTGAAGCAGAGCTCACACCGTTACCTGGAGATGCTGTGGRTGGTCCTGGAATAGTCCAAGCTGGATGTTGCTCAGCTAGTTATGTTATGTGGACAGAGTTCACTGGTGTCAGTCCTGCATGGTGGTCTATTCCTCCAGATGAGCACTAGCTGCAGAAGTTCTTAGGGGACAGGTTTAGCTCAGTTGGTTAGTATGTGGTGCTGCTAATACCAAGGTCATGGGTTCAGTCCCCCTATGGGCTATGCTGAGGGTTGGACTAGATGATCTCCAGGGGTCCCTTTCAACCTTACCATTCTATGACTCTTGGGTGGTTAAAGGAGGCTAGTGTCTTATCCCATTCCTTATGAGTTCCTAGTATCTAATTTGAGTGAGTCTCTATTCAGTCTACTGACTTTTGAGAACTGATTTTTAATGATCTTTAGTGTTTTTATATTACTTATGGTCATGCTAATAACAAGCATCCAGGCATAATTGTTAGGTTTCTAAAAACTATTTCCAACAGTTCAAAAAAAGCCCAATTGAAACATCTCTAAGAAAACTGAAAGAAAATGCTTGCATTAGRTTCAGAGTAGGCTACAGTAATTCATAAGGCATCATAGTTATCTCATTTATACTCTGGTTATAGGTTRTATTAACCTACTAAAGGAAAGTAAATCCCACCTTTTTGGAACAAGAAGTTTCTAAAAATTCCAGGATAGATTGAAATTTTTAAAAATCCATACTCTGGTAGTTCTTGTAGTTTTTCTTGTGTTCTATAATCCTGATATCAAATTAAAGCCATTATATTCATTTATTAATAATCTAATTAAGGCCGAACAGAGCAATAACTAAAGGGCAATTGAACGATTAGCCCTTCCCCTCTGCCTTGTTGTCTATCAGATGCATAATGTAGACTGCTGCTCTAATCCATATTTCCAACCTCAATGAAAAAATGTTATAGTCCGGAATAGAAAAGTCATTCTAACATTTGTGACTCTCTTGAGATTAAATAAATTACATTCTGCCTGCTGGTCTGAGAAATGGATTTCTGAGTTTAAGTTGAGGTGGAGAAGCTGGTGCTCTGCTGGGAATGGCCCCTTCAAAGTATCTCGGTGTTTTTCATTTCATAGCCTGTGCAAATGTGACCTTGTATTTCAGCCAGTAGAAGCCTTTGGATGTTTCAGGAGGAGAGGGTACTCCCATTTTCGATAACAACCTGTGGCTTGGGCATCTGAAGGGAGAGGCAAGGAGCCTGTGCTCTAATCTAAGTAAAACATATTGGTAGGAGAATCTTTGCCTGCAGTAGGAGGATTAGTGGAGAAGATCCAGGCACTAGGTGAATCTCAGATGAAGGGTAACGTGAAGGATTTAACGGGCATTTGGAAATTATAAAGTTAATCTGACAACACAGTCAGGGACAATTAACATGGAGGAAGACAGAAGGAAAAGTAAGGAAACTATCAAGAGAGAATCAAAGGTTTAGAGAAGGCAGTTAAAGAAGATTTTGTCGTTTGCTTCTTCCATACTTGCAGGGAATCCATGTGGGAAAAATGAAACGTGAAGCTTGAGAAGGGAAGAAGGGTAAGAGTTATCAGATAGGTTGTGTGTGCAAGTAGAAAATTGATGCAGTTGAAGATAGTGGAGGAAGAAATAAAGTGAGAGAGGAAATATAGAGAAATGGAATATAGGGAAAGGAAACCGTTACTGAGAAATAAGTAAACCAGGAGATGCAGACACAGAGGAGAGGCAATAGAAAAAAATAAGGAAGATAYGATTTTCCAGGACAATAACAAAATATGACACAGAATTAAAGAATTAACAATAAATAATGATTTTTTTGCTTTGTCTTTAGATAGATTTTTTTTTWAAAAAAACTTACCTGACTTTCTGCATATTTTAAATTTTTGTAGGTGGCAGGAGTAAAAGGCCAAAACTTCTAGCTTCTACAGTTGCTGATGTGGTCATTTATTGCACAATTTATTGTACAACTATTGTAAAAACAATTCAAAGATTGAATGTATAGCAACTTATACATACAGTGAAAATAAAGAAGAACAGGTTCAGGAAATAAGTTTTCAAAACAAGATAATGATGATGTTTCTTTGTTTAGGCAGTTTGACTTGATTCACAGGAGAAGGATCTTTCCGTGAAAACCCTAAACTTTGGAAACTAATACGAGCAATTTTCTCAGAGAGACATTTGGTAACTTTCCTTAGAGGCAAATATACTTCTAAACAGTTCTGAATTAGAAAATAAGGTGAATTAGGTGAAATTTATTTTAAATAGTCCTTTTTGCAGGCTAGAAAATGGATCCCCTGTTTATGTCACACACGCACTGATATAAGACCTGACCAGTTAATGATTTTTTTTCTACTCAGTTGAGTAATTTCTCAGGTTTATTTGTTTCTTAAGTGTCTTGCTTAATTTGTTTTGTGACTCTTTCTATTCATTTTTGTTTTAAATTCACAGGATTTTTATTTGAGCTTTTCAAATGCCCTGGCAGTAATTTCTGTTATCCTTGATATTTCTGCATCACCATAATACAAACTGCTGCAGTGGGAAACATAATCCTCTAATCTGGCTAGCTCAGATGCATTGTTCATATAGAGATATTTTCCAATTCAGTGTATTTATTAACAGCTCTSAGCACTCTGTTCTCCCTGGCATCTGTATTATGAACAGTTTTATTAATGGAAATTGTAGACAGTGGGCTTATGCCTATGATGACTTATTCTATTAATTGTAATAACAGTGCTGGTTCACATGATTGTAGGATCCAAAGCTCTACCTTTTGGTTCAAGGAGGTATGATATATATATATATATGTATATATGTATATTCGTGTGTGTGTGTATATATGTGTGTGTGTGTTTATGTAACATATAACATACTTTGGCTAAATTTCAGTTTTTATCAGATGAACATTCAGTTCTCTGTGCAAAAATTTTTTTTTCCAGAACCTCAGTCTTAGAAAACTGGACATTCCTGACCAGTCTTGGCACTTAACTGGGGGAAGGAGATGAGAGAATTGAGGCAGAGCTTACACTGAGCTGCTGTTCCTGGGTATCCTGAGCCTGATGTGAAGATGTATGCTATTCTAGTGCACACAAATGTTTGGCCTCTCAAGATCTGTCACTGCTTTAGTGGGATATTATTTTCAGTAACATCTTTTCAAAGGTGTAATCAGTTTGTTGCTTTTCTGGCACTGCAGTGATGTTATGTAAGCCACCTGCAGGTGATATTTTTAGCAAGGATGCTGAAATTGTTAGGCCATGAGCGAACACTTTGCTACTGGCTAGCATTGAAGTCAGGAGACTGGTCTGCATCAGTTTGCAATATAACCAGTTTGGCACTTGGGTTTTAATTTGAATGCTAAAAAGAGCGTGTGGCGAATGTGACATACAGATGCAAATASTCTTATAGATTTAAATAATAGTTACTAAATAATTCATGTCTGGATATGCAGATACTTTTAGTGAAGTCAAAACAAGCCATTGCTTCAGTACATATAAAATCCCAGGATGAGGTGGAAAATCATTAAAGATATGAGTCACTGTAGAAGGTCATATGGTTGAACTATGGCATCATGCTCTTTAGACAGGGAATTGAATTATCAATATAGGGCAATACAATACTACATCTCCATGAAACAAAGCAGTTCTTCTTAATGTAGCTATTACATGCTGGAAACATGATAGAAAAAGTACTTTTATTCCTGTAGGATCAAAACCTTTTCTCCCTCTCTCCTTCCACTCAACAAAGCCAAAGAAAGATTTTATGCATAGTGTTTCCAGATTGAAACAGAGGATGAAATCATCCCTCAAACTGCAAAGCAAAAAGAGCTCCTTGGAGCTAATGGTATTTCCCATTAAAGAGTGCTCTGAGATACAAATATGAAAAGAAATAGAGCATRTACTACTTGTATTTATATGTTTGGCAGTGTTATAAATATGCTCGCACATTAATATTGCTGGAGATACTGTTACTTGTTAGTAACTGAGAAATGTTTCACTTGAAATAATCTTTCTCAATCACCTATTTTTTTTATAACTTGAATTTTTTTTTGAAGAATGGAAAAAGGATTTTCTCAGAAGTTGGCACATTTCTTAGGAAGCGCTGTGTTTCTGAAACACCAAGCTCTTGGAGGAGTGAGTCACTGCTAGTTAGCTGCATCCTTTCTAACAATGGCGTTCTGGATTTGGCCACTTTAAATTTGGCAGTGTACGATGAACTGTTTTCTGCTGAAGTTGATGGCAATGTCACTTAATGATGCTATCACTGTAAAGTGCAAATCATTTTCTTGGAGGGCTACTGAAGATCTATTGCTGCATGTTGTGCTAAAATCACAGAAATATCTGTGYGTGCTGCAACATAATATGCTAAGAAGCCCAGGAAACAGCTGCCAAACAGTATTTTTTGACCCTCAGAATAAAGGGGGTCTTCACTGAGCAATGTTTCCAWTGCAGTGTTCTTGGGTGCTCTTGTTTCCCATTAACTTCAAGACATCCGTCTTATACCCTTGAGTCTGTATCAGCTGCAAACTGCTCTTTGTTGCTATTGTGCCACTTGAAACTTTCCCTTTAAGCTCAAGATTGGCCCTTATTTTTTTCCAGTTTACCCACCTTCCCTTCATTCTGTCTCTCTGCTACTCCTTCCACACACTGTAGACTGCAAAGGCTAATCTTTCGTGTTGCAGTTTGTTACCATCTCTATCATCGTCTCCACTGCGCGTAGTATGCCCTACTTCAGTTTTCTTGGAAAGCTGTAAAT
>NW_028185261.1:2933807-2955173 GCF_003343005.1 Rhea americana | reverse complement strand
GTTTTTCTGAAAGTCCTGTGATATCTGTAAGAGCTATAAATATGTGACTATGCATGTGCACATCTTCAATTTACTAATGTATTTCTAAGGGTAATTTTGTAGAACCTCCTATGTAAATGAGTTTTCCAGACCTTTTCTCTCTTTCTAGTGTTGCCGTTACCTATGCTAATACTAATCTCCAAGGAAATTTATTATTTTTTCCRTTTCTTTACTTTAACCAAGCTGTTTGAACCTAATTGATATTGCAATGTCTCTGGAGCTGGCCAGAAAGAATTGTGTAAGAGTACTYAGTTCAAGTTATTCACAGCTGTTGTTTGACTGTGCTCTGCTGACCTTGTATTTTTCTGAAAATACTGGAAATCATTTTTCATTCTCACATCCGTAGGACAGATGGGAAACTATGAGCTAATCACATGAGAGACAGTGGATTTAGTAAAGATTACAAATGATTGCAGAAAGTTTTGAAAKTTTCTTTGTCCATAAAATGTCAGTGCTTTCTTCCTCATCAAAGTTGCTTTGAAAGAAATATTTGAAGGCTGCCATATACTTTGACTATTTTGGGGAGTCAGTGGAGRAAAAAAACTCTATAAGAAGGGAGACGCAAAAGGGAAGACAGGAAAAGGTGAAGCGAGTGGCAGACCGTTTTGTGGATGCTAGGTAACGCTGCAGATTTTTAGGTCTGTTCCTGTAGGTAAGRGCAGCACTGGGCCCCTCTTGGAGCGACCTGACGGACCGCGTAGATCAGAGGGGAGACAACAGCGTTGACAGTTTCTTCCTCTTCTGCTCTAGCATTTGATGACAACAAATGTTTCATGCCGTTARCAACAACTTCTGTAATGTGATTAAATGCAAATGTGTAAATGAGCCCACTGGCTACTCAGACTATCCTATGGAGGTTTTAATTTTGGCTCATGCTACGTACACTGTCGCAATTTATTTCCGTCAGCGTTACACTGAGCTATACTTGTTACAGTGTCAGTGTCCTAAGGCCATGTGCATCTTTTATCCCAAATCTCTGTTTTGTATGAATGAAAGTCCCTGGTTTATTTTGGCTAAAGTTTGCCTACACAACCTCAGYCCGTAAGCAACTCACCTTCCTCTGCTCTTCAGCACTTTGGTTAATTCATGACATAAAATCTGAAGAAATTTCAAGTATCCTTTTTTTTCTTGGATTAGTGTGGCATAAATTGCTTTAAAAATACACTAGCTGTTAATTTTTAATGTTAGCTAATTGTACCTTGTTCTTCATTTTACTACTGATCTTTATAAAGTTGATGGAGTACATTTTTATCTTGGTTTGACAGCATATAAAGAATGAGCATTAAATGTAAACTGTGGCTTTAGAATGACATTTCTTGATAAGTGTTTTTGATTTTGGTGAAGAGATTACTCCTAAGGAAGATGATTAAGGAGAAAATTGTTATACGTGGAAGAAAAATGCTTTTGTTCATTTTCCCTGTTGTCTTTGTGGTCATGGCTACTGCAATATATTCATCTGCAAGATATTYCATAGTGTGAAATCCTTTTTTCCCCTTCTGATTACCTTTTTTGTTCTCTTTATAGCCTTGCTAACTTAAAGAAATCAAACCTGGTGACAGTCAAACTATAGAATATGGGAGAAGTGTAAAGTATGCTGCATTTCTACCAATTTTGTGATAAACGAGATACAGTACTCTTGAATCTTGACAAAGGCTACGAGAGCAGCAAGTGGCACAACAGGCATCTATTCTTGTGTCAATTACTGTAGTGAAAATGGAAAATAGTGCTACTGCAGCCTGAGAGTACCCTTGAAATGGTCAAGATCTCCAAAGCTATTAGACATTCTGCTCAGCACAGCTGGTGTAAGTACGCACGCCACCTCTGAAAAGCTGTTCTTCGGAGCCTGGCAATTTTCTTCCCACTGTGAGTGGATGTTATACAAGGTTGTTTATTATAAACTTTAATAGAATTGAAAGCCAAAGTGTATAGATACCTTGCATCAGAGATGGCCCTATGATGAAAGTGCACAGTGTGACTTATTCTTGGGATATCCAAATATAGAGTCCTGCATTTGGTAAAGAGAGTAACAAGGCTGAACCCCAAGAAATACGACAGCTCTCCATTTAGATAAAAATACACAAATTATGGGAAAAGCAGGCAATTTAACTCACTGTTCTGACTTCAGATGTACTTCTATTCTTTTACAAATAGCATGTTATATAAGAATAAATGAAATTAGCGTTCTATTAGACAATTTTTCACAGCTCATGTTTAACGGGGGCACTAGTATCAGTGAAGAGCAGCTGCTCCTGAAAATCTGCAAGTCTGGAGTCTGTCCTGTCAACTAGTCACATACATGATTGTCTGTGGCTGGAGTTTCCTTCTCTTGCCCTTGCTTAATGAAGACTGCGAATACACTCGTGAGCAGCCCCATCTTTATGTGGAATCAGCTATTTCTTTTTGCGGTCTTCTAAAATTCCTCTGCTCTGTAAGATGCTGCTCTTGGCCCTTCAGATGTCGGCACTGTCTCGGTGATGAATCAGTTGTGATTTTCCTGGTTAGTCACTGGAATCAAGTTGTATAATGAGCAATGGAGAGTAGGTTCACTTAGCACTTGCACTATTAGTACCTAGAACTTTAACTTTATGGAAAGAGCGGTTCCCAAATATTACCAAAAAAGCAATGCTGACAATGTTTCTTCTTTAACAGAAAGCAAGCGGGCAGATAGATTCTGTTCTTATAAAATTTCCAGCACAGATTCAAATCCCCCTGAGCTTCAAATTAATTAAGTCCGTGTACACTTCCAGAGTCATAGGTCCTTAACTTCTGAAACCATAGATCTGTTAGATGCTTTTGGAGTTACCTCGCTGGAAGCAAAATGTTTTCCTCTTTCAAAGCGCAGCCATCTTTGGCCTCAGCTTGACTCTGTTTTCAAAGCTTTTTCTACAAGATGAAAAGCTGTGAAAAGAAAATGAAGAAGGAAACGGATATAACAAAGCATAGTTACACAGCAGCTGAGGTTGAAAGATATTCTTCATCTTTTAATCTGCCTCCTTTCAGCACAGGGAGTGACTGTCCTCCGCAATAATCTCTTTAAGTGTTTTATCTGACGCTGACACTCAGTGTTCATGGGCACAAACAGTGCTAATATCTTGGCTTAAACTGGTAGCTGGCAAGTTTGGTGTTATGCATGCAACTTCTCTTATATACAGAGCGCTGGCGTGGAGGGTGTCTCTGCTTCCAAAAAATGCTTATTCTCACAAGAAACATTGAACCAGTCCAAAAAGTTCCTATTAAATAAATAAAAAAGTTTTGAACTAAAACCAAGTGGCATATAGGAGTTGTGCTGAATGTAACACCTGCATATACCTATCGTGTCCTGAAGCAGAGCATAARTGCAATTAGGAAATTGTATCCAGCCTTTTGGCTATGAAGGCTCAATTTTAAGCAGCTGATTGCTGATCCGAGAGTGGAAGTTCATATGATGACTTCGTTTAAGGCAAGGAGGGATTTTTTTTTTAATTGGAACTTTTTTTTTCTCTAATAGCACATATTTGGTTGTGTTGTTTTAAGCAAAGGTCATTGAGAAGGGAAGACAATCAGTTGGAGTGATTTTGAAAAGGGGTGTGTGTGTGTGTGTGTGTGTGTGTGTATCCTTTTAACTTGGATTTTCAATATATATGATCTGTTTATGAAACTGCCAGAAACTTTTACAGCAATAAATAGCTCATACTGAATCCCCTCCCCCCCTTTTAAATAAAATTAGGCTAAATTCTCTATCAGTGAGTGAAGCTTCCTGAGAGCTTTTGGGCCATGCTGCWCTGAAGAAAATCTTACTGAAATGTTTACATTTAAAAATCTGCCTTAAACCAGGGATTTTATCAGAGTAGTAAGGGTATTGAAAATGATTAAAAAAAAAAAAAAAATATGTTCCAGAGGATCCGTCCCATCCTAATTTCTTCCTAATGATATTATCTCGGTTGGATTTGCTGATGTTTGAAAATACAATACAGTTTTCAAGAGTCAGCAGAAATTCTATTCTGAACAGAGAAATGGGATATACTGCTGAAAAAGTTTGCAGAAAAGTTTGACATTTTATATAGTCAGTCCTCAGTGTAGTTGGTTTCTCTGCATTGTTCTGTAGTAGAAAGAAATTTAAGTTTTAGAACTTACTCCTAGATTCAGACATTGCCACGCTCAGAAGAGCTCAGATCTGTGTTTTGTACAGCTAGCAGCRACTTGTACTTCAGAGACCTACCATATATCTATTGGGAGAACTGGCACGTTTGTTCYGTCTTTAGTTGGTTGTTTCTTGTTTCTGTGCATCTTAAAGGTATCTAGGTGTCTTTAACATGGCCCTACCTTAATTAATAATAATGATGAAACAGAACAGGTGAATTACGTAGCTCATTCATATATTTTTGGAGTACTTCATACTTTTTACAGCATTATATGCTTTCCTTTGTCATATAGCTGACACTTCAGCGTCTACTCTAATACATYTTTTAATGTACTCGTTACAATACATTTAATACATCCTTAATACATCTTTTGAGGCATGGTGTTCCAAAGAACTCCTTGTCCTGTAAATATTTATGAGATCAAAGCAGTACCTATCAAACATGCTAAAGAAAATATGCTAAAACCAGTTAAGTGCATAAAAACATTTCAGGAAGAGGGGAAAAAATTACTCAGTTAACTACAAATAATTTTCATGGAGAACGTAATGCAAGAGGGTCGATGCATCTACAGCRTGAGTTAATTTGCTTTGTGAAGCGGGCTAAGTTAAGAGACATAGAACGAATTGCATTATGTCGTTACAGTGAATCTTGAACAGACATTTTAGATGGTTTGCATTTGTAATTCTCCGTAGAATATTAGATGCAGAAAASATTCCTGTTACTCAATTTCATTTAGCATGGCAAATGAAATTAATTCAGGCAAAATACTGCTGCCCTATCAATTCTAAAGTTAACTTTTCATACAATATCAAGGTTTTGTTAGTGGATCTAGACTTAATCTAATGCATAATTAAGAGCTGTAATTTTATGAATATATTGCTTAAATGTATATCATGACTAAAGTATAGCTCATTAGTGTTTGCCTAACTATATGTTTGAATAGTTAAGATTAACAGCAATCTAAGCAACACTGCGAACACTGCAAAATCTGAAATATTTTTGAATGGGGACTGAGTAAAGATTAACAAGGACTCAGCCTATGTGAAGTACATCCTCGCTAACGTGTGGATAAAGCGTTATCTGCAAATGGAAAATATAGCTTCCAACCTCGTAATTTCCTGAATAGCATCTCTAAACGCGTGGCAGCTCTCTGGGCCAAATAGCGAATGAAATGTGGCAAGTGAGAATTCTGCGAGGGCAAACAACACCCGGTAACGCGCGCCTCGCTTCTGTGCCGCGTGATGCCTTGATGCACGGCAGTCCCGGGGGTTCGGCGGGCTGCGCTCTCTTCTTTTCCTCTGCTCCCTGTAAAGGTCRCTGGATTAGTGTCAGTTAGTTGCTCGGGGCTGAAGCTGCAAAGTGGAAAAAGAGCTGTACCGCCTGCTTTCCTCCTCCCTGCGCCTCGGTGCCCTGAGCCGGGCCGCGTGGCCCGGGCCGGAGGAGAGAGGACAGGTCGTGGGAGGAAAGAGCAGCTGCCTGGGCGCCCTCGTTCGCGTGCCAGGCGCTGACCTGCCGTGGGTCTGCCAAGCGCAGCAGAAGCAGTGGGCTCCTCGTGCTGCTTCCTGGCTGAGCGTGCACCGTGCGTCTGAATTTAGTCTAGAGGAAGTGCTTTCCCCGATGGACGGGGAAGTGGGGCAATCCCTTCTAAAGCAGATGCTGCCGTCACAGCAAGAGAGACTAGAGATCTGCGTAAAAAAGACCGATGAAAGGGAGTCTGATAACCTGGCAGCTGTGTGTTAATAAAGGAAATGCTTCCTTTTTTACCTGCATTCTGAAGCAGGGAAACCCCTGCTCAGTACAGAACATCAAAGTGCTGGAGATGAAAGTAATTTAAAACTGTTTGCTCATTTCCCAAATCTGAAGGCCCCGGGGGATTCTTGTTTTAGACAAGAACAGCCTTCTGACATGCTGTAGCTCTTCAGAAAATGGAAGAGAGAAAAGYTGAGACTGTGGGAAAAGAAGGCATGTGTTTTTCTTTTTTTGTTTTGATCTTTAACATGCAGGGATTTACTAATGCAAGGAGAATTCTTGGGTGCCTTGCAGAAGACAAGTTACAGGCAGGTCAAAGGTCTGGTCCTAAATCTGTGAGTCTTTATGTTCAGAAGCAAGGGTTTATGCATGTTTTGGTCACTACGCTTCATGCTTCTTCCTTGGYATTAGAAGTGTTGAAAGATTTCATTAATTCTGGACCTTAACTGTGCACTTGGCGATCAAATAAAAACTTCCTTCAGGAACGGCAGCCACTATGAAGCTTCCTCCACAAGAGTCCTAACATCCCTCCTGAGAAGGTCTATGTTATACATTTCAAAGAGCACTGAATAAATACTCCAAAGGGAAATTGCGTGTGTTACTGCAGTCCAGGGGCAATGCCAGAGGCATAAGATTGACTTTATCTGGTATTTATTCAGCTATTTTGAATAAAGTATGTCATTACTCTGACAACACTGCATTATGCAAAGCCATGATATCCCAAACAGTCGCTATCAAAATATAACTCAGTATGTAATTACATGCTCCAAATAAAGTCAAAACACAACAACACTGATCAGCTCAACCTATGAAAACGTGCACCAAAAATATGTTTTAGAATTCTTAAATGCAACTGCGAGGAAATTTGTTAGGTTTCACGTTTTGTTACTCTTGAGTTGAGGAATGGTGTTCTTCTGCTCCTGTTCCTTAGCTTTTTCTCTTGGTGTGCCTGCTGAGATGCACATAAATGTCTGACTACTGTAATTCTGTGCAGCTTGGTAGGTTTGGCCTGGACCAGTCATGTGAAAGAACACGTACAAACGTGGCCATCAAGACCAGTAATTATACAGGATTCATCTACTGCTTCTGGTTACAGAGTGCAGAACCTACCACTTCAGAAGTTACGGGTCCTTTTCTCAAAGCTGAATAGCCATGATTAATTAAGATATCATTTTGTGACAAAATCCTGGGGAGCAGGGGACATGTGGAAGAAAAAGCATCTGGAGATGATCTTGCAAGCTTAATGGTATTTGCATGCATGAAATAGTTATGAAGTACATAAATGTCTGTTACTATGCTGCTACCCATTTGCGGGTCATCACAGTAGCTGTGTTTTTATGAAGATTTACCCTTGTGTCGTTTTCAAGCTTGCTTAGAAAAACGTTTGCACAAAGATCCCAGAATTACTATCGGTAAAGGAAGCAAGTAGCTTTATATGTCTCATTAAGAAATAAATCGCAGGGTACTGTGTCCCTTTCCCAATGAGTTGAGCATCATGTTAATACTCAGGACTATCTAAATTYGTTCTAGCTTATTATTGCAGCAGAACACCAAATTAAGAATTTGGATAAGKTTATATTTTTTTCAACTTATTCCGTGTTGTTTATTACAGTTTAAATGCTTAAGATATATGTGAAAAGATATTTATTTTATGAGCATCTAAAATGAGGATATACTCAGTAAGATGTTGAAACAGAGTGTAGGGGCTGATTAGATGTGTCTGCCATACTGTCCCATGAACTTGAAAAATTACAGGATACYCTGGAGAAGGATCGCCACACAAACACCACTTGTTTTCAAGTTTGGTATCGCACCTGTATCTAGACTACAATTAATAATAATAATTAAAAAAAGTGTATATAAACTTGAAGAGGTTTATCCTGAGTAAAATTTTTTTCCCCAGTGAATTACTGTTGTCCTGTGTCTTTCAGTTTAGATTCCAGTATTTTTAATTCCACTCAAGTCTGAGCTTCTGCTATAAATTATTTAGATCAAGAAGTAAACTTGTGGTTTCAGTAGATTACTTGTGGAGCAGGATGTACATTAAAATGAATAATGGAGGAGAATTTTAAAAAATTGCAAACTGACCTTTGAAATGTCAGAATTTGGATGTTCCTGTAATCAACACTGTATGATAAATGAGAGCCGTAAACGCAAAGATCCTAATTTCAAAAGTGTGCGTAATTGAAGTCCAATAAGAAAGAGATGCCTTTTTGGTGGCCTTTGCTGAAAAGGTCAAATGACAACATTTATGGGAAACTTTTTGTGTGCTTGGAGGATGATAACGAATGGATTTATCATGCTTCGCTATTCTAGCTGTGGAGAACTACACCTCTGTGTGTGTGTTGTACATTTTATATAGATATATATGTGCAGTTACGTACGTATAACTCTTTTTTTCAGTCATTCACCCTTTTCAGTGTGTAAATTTTACGAATAAAAGAGATACAAGTACCTTTATATATATGCTATGTATTTGAAAATATAAGTTGAAATTGTTTATTAATGTTCACAAGCCAGTGAAATGTTACTTCAAACATATGAAAAGTTATCTGGTTTATTTTAGGAAGGTAATAGGGGGCTCTAACACAAACTCAGTGAGAATTTGCTTTCTTATAATTAGAGGAATTCTTTCGGGAATTCTTTCGTGGTTCGTAATCATCCTGCCCACAGTGCTGATACATTTGTTGGAAATGCAATCTTTAACAGAAACTAGTTTCCCGTCGTCAGAATCCAGGCAATGCTTTGGGGGGAACAAGACTCTTGTTTTCAAAGATACATTTAGAAATGAGTCCAATGAGGCATTTTGGTCTGAGAAACTATTGAAGAACGTTTTTGTACTGCTGTTATGCAAATTAGCACCAAAAAATCCAAAATAAGCAAAGCTGTAAATCAATGAGACATGCAGTCATCACCAGGACATCAGCTTTTTGTCGCCTGTCCTGCAATTTTGCAGTTGAAGTGATGAAAATGTGCTGTTGTCTTAATCACTTTTCAGAATGCTTGATATGATTAAATTATTCTGTGGCAAAAATGTATACTTGTTTTCATGATGGACACATACTAGTTGATTTTTTTCATCTTCACTCTTTACTTGAAAAAAAGCTATTTTCTGTGTTTCTGTGGAATGAATATGAGCTTTTGCACTTTTAAAAAATAGCTTTGTATCCTTGTAGCTTAAACATAATTGGTTTAAAAGTTTTCAATTATTATATCAATTATACTCACAGTGAAATAGTGTGAAATCACGTAGACAAGCTTAGCTTTGGCTGGACTTACGATGTTTTACAATGTGTGAGAACTAAAATCAGGCACACTAGTTGCATACAGTTAAAAGTTTATTAATAAACATAAGGAAATTATTGAGCTAATTTATGTTGAATATTTGACTGTCCAAGGTATATGTCATAATCTTCAAACACAGGGACTCTGGTAGATGAGTCTTGAGCTGTGACAGCAAAATTGCTTGCAAACGCTCAGCATATATTTGACAAAGGAATAAGATGCTTTTCTTTAAAACGTTAGCTGTCTTCTACTGGAATTGTATTGCTGCTTATGTATTCTGTAACATGAATGCAGGTGGAAAAACCTCCAGAAACTGTGTCAAGGTGCAGAATTAATAGTGTAGAAGATAAAACTTGGACAGGCTTCTGATATACTTCTTATAAGTTCAAAATGTCTCCTCCAAATTCCCAGCTCCCTGTAAAATAATTTGGCCTATCTTACATACTACACTATTTTAGAAAGATAAGAAAAAAGAAAAGAAACATGTTAACCACAAAAGGATAATCTGTAAGATATATTATAGTTCTATAAATTCTGTGTTACCTCCAAAATGTTTTTCATGGTTTCCTCCTATTAAGCAGAATTTGAAATCTAGCGCATATTTATTTATTTATTATTATTTTTTTCTTTTTCTCCCCTGGCTACAAATCAGGAAAGTAGCTCAGTCTAAGACTCTTCTGAATGGTACAACAGGTTTGATCTTCAGTGCTGGTAYTATAAGCTTGTCTCATAGGTTTGTACCAGTTTCTTGAATATGACCTTCAAAATACTGTTGGTTTTGCAGGGTTGCCTCACCGTAGTATTCTGCCTGTAAATGCTCTGTTTTCCCGTCGTATTTTCAAACCAGTTTTGTCAAGGACCATGGTATTTCTGATCTTGCTCAGTGCCTGTGTGTAGATGCCTGCTTGGGTGTCCTTCTGGAGGAGCATCTTATCTATCGGCCAATTTCAATCAGATCTGAAAATGTCTCAGAAATGTTAAGTTGCTACACACTCAATGAAAACAGGTATCCAAATGCCCAAGATAGTTTATTGGTGGTTCAGGTGGATATTAGACACGAGAGGATCCACACAGAAAAGTTCTCTTAATTTTTTTCTCACCGACTGAGAAACTTCAACACGAATTTGCACCTTGTTGCAATAGGCAGTTGAACCACAGGGCATAAATCCACAGGAACCCGCTCTCAGTAGTTTCACTTTTCAYGGAACTGTTTGTTTTCCCATCAAAATTCAAACAGAGATTTGAGAGGCCAGCTATACTCTTCTCTCCTTTTGCATCATTCATCATTAATGAGCTAACATGTATGCATTGCCTCTGAAGGGTTTAAACGGGTGTAATTACTCAGAACATAACAACCAAGTTTGATGATTACAGTGACAAGAAACCTGCCCACTTTTCTTTGCTCTGCTGGCTCCGTACTTGAATGAGGTGATGGGAGAAGGAGAGAAAAGACTTCATGCTGTAAAACAGAAATAAATTTGCAGAATGGTAAGTAATTTTTCCATGGTTTGCTTAAGAGTTGAGTTGCATTTTAAGTTAAATGGAAGATTGTTTCCATTTAAGAAACTATAAGAAAATACARGAAAATAGGAATAGGTCTTAAGGGATGTAATTCACTGATATGCAAGTAGAGGATGCCAAATCGCAGCTCCAGACAGCTCAGGTGCTATGATTTTAAAGTGGCCTGCTCTACTAATATTTTTTTTACCATATGCRGCATTGACTCTTTTGGAACTATCCTAAGCTTAAATGTATCCGTTATTTCRTACTTTATTTTGCAATCTGAAGCCTGAGCTACAAGTTGCAATGGGCTGTTTCTATCAGATCGTGCATTACCAGATGATCCGATACTGCAGACAAATGGGAAATTTAAGCTAATTTTCCCACAATGACTGACATGCATTTTATAACAAGTACAGCAGAAATAAGCCAGGGATATCCYATTTCATGATTATTATAACTTGTGATTAAAGGATGGGTTATGTTAAGACAGCTTTGCCACAATTTTATTTTGAAAGGCAAACCAAATATCTTGGGATTCAGGCAGTGTACATGGCATATAAAGTTGTCTTTTAAAACAGGGTGRAAGGAATTGCTTCCTTTCTTAATAGTTTTGGTCCTGCTTAATGGTTTCTCTAGCAACAGCAGGACAAAATTAAAATAGTAAAAAGTCAGCAAACAGCTAAAAATGCAACCATTTATTAGCTTAATTTTGTACTTTGGAGTGAATGTTCAACCCAGTGTGCAATATGCTTTTCAATATTGTACTAAGGAGATTTGCATTTTAATTCACAGGCATATAGCAAACATTTATAAACCCTTGTGTTTTGCCAAAAATAACAAACGTCAGAACCTTGCATGCTCAATCTATTGTTTAACCAGAGAGCAATGAATGTATTAAGAGCTTAAATCTATCACAATGTTAAATATTTTGGTATGAACAAATAAATTAGTAATATTAGCAGTTACACATATGATGGCATGCTGCTTGGACRTTAAATCCTTGCACTTACTTGTCAGATAAGCAGTAAATATGCAGAAGAATAACGACTCTTCATGCGAACACGTTTTGCCCACAGTTTGGTACTTTCACTTGTCTTTACAAACCTAACTTTGTTACTAACTGTCAAAGTGTGAATCAGGCACTTGGAGATGCAATTACTGAATTTTGCTCTCATAATTTAGTTTGAAAATGTGTATTACATTTGCAGATAGTGAGATCAGGCCTTGACTTAGTTTTAAAAATACCTGTCATGGTAAAACAATTTGTCCTTCCAACATGAGACAAACTGTTCAGCCGTCAATGGGACAGATTAGCTCAAAGACTTTTTTGGCTGGTACGTTTTACGGATAAAGTCAGTGTGATACGTTTATCTGAAGAGACCCTCCATCAGGGATATATTTTGAAATGAAATGCAAACAAAGAATTCTAAGAGTATTTATAATATCCTATTTTGCTATGAAACCTATTTAAAAATCCTTAGAAAGTTGTTTCRAATGATAGATGAGAAAACCTGATCTAATTTATGTATCTGTTATGTTTAACTCTTGTCTTCTTGTCTTTTCTTCGGTCTAGATGAACTTGTAAAGTTAAACTTGTCATGATGTCCCAGGTAAAATTTTGCCTGTACTRTAATAAGCATTAAATGCTTCATTAGCTGTAGGAGACTCTCCTGGATTTTATGAACAGATCAGTTCTGGTTCATCAAGAATACTACTGAGCTATCAAYGCTGTCAATAAGCAGTTAGCAATAATATGTAAAATTCTTTTAAAGTTTTATTAAGAAAGGCTAAATGTCKTGAGTTAACATTTCTCTCATAGAGTTTTAGGCTCAAGATTTAGTACTAAAAGGATGCGTTTTGTGAAAATCCATCTAAACAAAACCCACAAGCAGCTGGCTGTTACGACAAGCGTATCTCAAATTGYATCAAACACCATCAATGCATGTGTCCTTTCACTGTGCTTGGCCATAGGTAACTATGATGATAGAGTCAAAGAGATGTTTTTGTGGGGGATGATAAGACTCTGAAAGTCAGTACTTTTGCAACATTTCTGCAGCTCTCGCCGATAAAGAAGTTCTAGTAGAAAACATGCTGACGTAATTTGTAAAGCAAATGTTCTACTCTCGTTATGTTTTCAATTGCTGAAAATATGTATAGCATTTATAAATGCAAGTTTCAAAAGAGAAATCTAGCATCATTTTTTCTTTTCAGTGGTCCTTTAGGTATTTCCATAAAAAGAGCATGGCATTATCATTTGCCTTCCATAAACAGAGCTCACAACGCTGATGCTACCACCTTTCAGCTTTGTAGAAATAAACAATTCATGTTCATGCAACACAGTYCTTAACAGAGAGTGTGCAGATACATAGGGAAGTGGTGGTTTCCTATTTGAAAGGATATTTGAAAAAACRTATTCAGGAGATGCACTGAATTCTTTCAGAAAAATTTGATGAGTTTGACCCATAGAAAGATTTCACAAAAGAATATAAACTCTTCCTAGCTTCCTTCTGGTGCTTTAAAAGCACCAGACTCTGTTTTATTCAGAGCTTATGTTGATGCTAGGCAATGGATCCTTCCAACAAGATCTTTTTTAGTTCTTTGGGCTAGTTTCTCTAGCATAATACAAATACTTCCTACCAGTATGAACTGGTTCTAAGCTCAGTGTAGATGCGATGCATTAGCCTGATGTAATATAAATTTTCCATTAACATAGAATGGTTGAAAAAACACTTATACAACTTCTTATAGGAAGTAATGACTAGTGCAAAAACRGTATGTTCAAGCTACCTATGCTACACAAGCTTTTGCTACTTCATAGCCAGCTGTGGCTGTTTTCAGCTCAAGTTAGTATATACAAATGGATTGGGCTCCCTAGTCCCTTGTGTCCATGAATGTTTGGACAATATTCAACATCTTGGCCAGGAAGTGAGAAAATCCTGTCTATGAGTTAAACAGCAAAGCTTGAGAAGGTAGAAGAAAGGTATTATTATGCAAACTGAATTCGGTGGTGCGGGACATGTAACTGAAGGTACAATTTTAGCTCATTTGGCATTGAGAACATGGGGTAACACTTGACCTTCTGTATGCCTAGACACATGGTATGATCCTGCTATTCAGTCAGRTATAATAGCTGAGAACATGATTTTATATCCAAAAATGCACATTCAGTAGACCTGATTTTCCCTGAGTTATACAGCACAGCTTTTCTCAACCTATTGAAGTTACTCCAGTGTAAAAGCTACAGAAATAATTGAGCCCACCAGGCTCTCCTCAGTAATGCTTGTCCTTGACGCAGATGATTTCTTTCCATTCTTTTCAATCTTTTTGTGTTTCTAAAGTGATTTTTTTGCATCTTTATTATAACAGCTTTAATACAAATCAATAAATAATAGTTTAATGTAGTCAATAAAAGCAATTTGGTAACCATGAAAATAAAATTCAGACATCCCACTTGCCAGTAGCTGCGCCGTTCTATGTTTCTGAACGTGCATATACAGCAAGTATGATATTGYTGTAAATACCTTTCTTTTGGCCTTAACCTTAATGCTGAATAATACTTAAGAAACATGCATTGTTGCTAAAGAAAAACAGAAAAGGAAACTCTTGTCTTTTCTTACATATAAATAAATATGTATGCATGTATGCATATATGCATACACACACACACACATATTATATTTCTGGTGAATTTTTGAGATTTTTATGTTTTTTAAAGACATTCTGTGACCTATGGCATATTCAGGTTTTTGCATGAGTGTCAGTCTTGGAAGATGAAAGAAGGCTTGGATTTTATTGATCTAAATGGCAGAATGAGCTTCTCTGAAAACTGTTGAAACAAATTATCAGATTTAAACTTGGCTAAGAGAAGACAACAACTAATCACTAACAAAGCAGAGATGCAAAAGAGCACACCACTGAACAGTCATACCTGTACTGTGAACCTATCACAAGCAATATATTTTAGTATACATAGAAGTGCAGCTCTTTTTCTAATTTTATTCTCCATCCCTGAGTTACAATTGTCCAAAAAGACCATAAAAGTGAAYGTCTTTTCCATCTGTTTCTCATTACTGAAGGTGAAAATGAAAAAAACAAACAAAATAAGCCCATRGAAATCACACTGTCAAGTCTGCTGTAACTAGTCCATTTGACACTTGTACTAGAATCTGATTCAGAAAATACTGCTGYGGAGTGCAAGGAAACAGGAGCAGAATTGGAGGATACTGCATACGTCGGGGAAGGAAAAATTGTGATTCTTAAAACGTTTATCTTTTCTTGGATGGGGCGTAAGCAATGCATATGGGGAGTCCTGTGATGCTGAGATAGGAGGTGACTGCAGTGGGTAGCTTCCTTACGGGCTACTAGTGCAAAAAGCAAGGATTAAGGCTWGAAGTGGAGTGGACTGCTGCGATATGATCAGCACTGACTACTAAATGGTGATAAAATGCTGCAAATTGCTGTGTGAGAGATTTATAATGGTTTTCTTCAAGTACTCTAAGTTCAGACCTGGCAGTTGAGTGCATGAAGCAGATGTTTGACTGCTCCTGTGATTTGAGACGAGTACGCTGATAAGAAAAAGTCTGTCATAAAATGGACAGCAGTGGATTCAAGCGAGGTACATGGCAGATACACACCGTAATGTATTATACGTGGGATGATCAGCTTACTGAGGATTGAGAGCTGGAGCTCTGACACAAGGATATCGGTCAGATGGGATTTGTGTTGAACGGGGTTTGCATTCCGCCGGCAGATAAGAGTCTCCTGTGAAGGCTACGAGAGATCAGCATGTAAATTTGTTCTACAACCTATGGGTGAATTCGAGGCTTTTCTTTTTTTTTGCTTTGTCGTGAAAAGGTGTAAGCGCGGGAACGTGCTGCGACYGCGGCGTCCGCGCTCGGCCTCGTCGGCATCCCCGCCGGCACGGTGCGCGTTACCGCGGAGGAGGGCCGCGCCGTCCGCCTGGGGTACCTGGGCCAGCTCGAGGTGACTCGATCCGCCCAAGAAAGCTTAGCTGAACTGGGATCTATCAGGGAAGAGCCCMGGTCTAATTCCAGTCGCGTTTAAATCGGCAGCGGTTTTGCAGCCAGCTCCAGCGAGACCTGAATGTAGAGCTGTTCGCAGTTTCTCGTGGAGATTTTACTGACTTGCTTCTAACGCGGTTCTGCTGTCTGCTCTTGCTCCATACTGCAGATACAGGTATGATAAACGTTYTCCCTTGAATACAAGAGCATCTTTGTGAGACAATTTGTTAATTCAGTGGTGTCTGCTTTTCCTCTCTGCTAGGAAGAGGAGGTGATTTTACTTTATTTCTAACACGYGACATAATTTTTAAATTGAGTTCCATTTCTATTATGAAATTGAGTTTCATTTCTATTATGAAGTTCTTGATTTTAAGCAACTTGTCACTAATGGATGCTTAACAAAAAGGAATATGGAAATCTTACTGAGAGTATATTGGTTGAAAATACAAGTCAAAATCTTCTATAAAAAAAATTTTGCATGCGTTTGGAGAGTAGTGTCTTTTATCAGCAGGTAACCTTATTCTTTTTAAGGTGCCTGCTCCCCAACAGGCAGCTCTGAGAGAAGGYACCCCAGAATCCATTTAATTACTTAGGTTATTTTGATACTTCTGTATAAAGGATTACTTATATTTTGATCTTTGTTAGCATCCATTCCTCCTCCTTTCTCAAAGTCATTCTTGAGAGTTTCGATTTGTTACCTGCTAACATACTCTTGAAGATACCTTATTTAGAGAAAGAATTCCTACCGACTGTCTAAGCTTCCCAGCGCTGGATTGACATCTAGGCGTTCCGTATAAACCGAATGAAAAATGTGAGCTAGGAATAAGTACACAAAAGAACGTTTTCAGGAATGTCGGCCACTACAAGAGAGTTCTACAAGAGAATAGAAACCTGACAATTTAAAAGGGGAAGGAAAGAATCAGAAAAGCTGTAACATTATGTCAAGAGGTCAAAGCAAGCTTAAAAACAGAGTTCTCACGCAGGCTGCATGCGTAGGCATCTCCTGGTTAATGGCTAAAGGAAAAAGAGGTGCTGTTGAGATGAAAGACAGCTCTGTGCTATACTTGGTAAGTCTTAAGTGCTGCAATTACTCTCTGAAATTATAAACAGTACTTTTTAAAAACATCATCTTTAGGTAGGCAATCCAGCAATCAGTACAGAACTGCAAAACACCACTATAACAACGGGCTCCTTGCTGAGTTCAGCTCACAAAGAAAACAGCTTTGGCAAGGCTTTTTTTTTCCCCCCCACAGGAAAGGAGATAACAAGAGGAGAGGGTGCCAGGTACAAGAGTAAATTAGGTAAAAATGTCTTTTAGGCTCTGAAGACAYATGCTCTTTTGTTGACCTTAACCATCTGATCAAAAATTGGATTAGTGATCTTATGTATGTTGTCATTTACTTGTTGCTTATGATATTGATAAAAATTCAAATGAATAGCAGCATTTTAAAATTTAATTTGTTAAACTTTTTAAAAAAGCTTTTACACAAAAATTAAAAAAAAAATGGAACCACGGAACTAGAACATTTTATCTTTGATCTCACTCACATTATTAGGATATAATAAAACTGAGTAATAAATATATGAAATGAATATATTTTGTGTTTATAGTTATAAAARCTTTGGACATAGTAGGGAAATATTCCTTTTCTTTTGAAAGGCTTCAGAAAAATCACAAGAAACATCACAAATGCTTAGGGGACACTGAATCTGAACATAAATAAAAATAAATGCAGATGTTAACCTGTCTGTATCCCTGCAATAAATGYGGTATCAGTATGCCAGCTGTTTGGTAGGATGAAATTAGAGTCTGTTCTTTTTGTTTGGAGCTGTTCCTGTTTAGAAGTGATAAAGTCTTAGCTTTCCGTTCTGCATTACTGCATCTTTAAAGATTTTAATTTTTCAGCATTGATTTTGTATTTACCTAAAATGTGTGTAACCCCACTGAGAGCAGCAGGCACGTGGAAGRATGCCGATACCTCAGGTGCTCACTGTCTGCAGTGCACCGAGCATATTGCCAAACACGGTCCCCACTGCCCAGGAAGAAGTAGGAAGGGAAAAGGACTATAGCTAGAGATATAAAGCCAATTTGTAACAGAAATGCTTTTGTAAAAAAGAATGCAYGTAATTGATAAATAATTGTTTTGGGCCAGGTGATGTGTATGAAGCATAGAGTATTCTGTTAATGTATTCAGCTATAGAAAACAGAAGTTATTACAGTACTAGATTTGCCATAAAGATTGCTGCTGGCATCCATGTTGGACTGAAGATGATAAAAATAAGTTATTCTAAATTATAAAAGATATAGTCGATTTCACTGGCTGTTAACTAATATATTAGTGATTGAGAAGCAATATAAAGATGCAATGTAAATGCAAAAATGAGAAAATGCTTTTATTTCTCCTACAATTCTGAAATACATACAGAATAAACAACACTTTTTGAAAGCTATTGCAATTTGAAACTGTGCCATAGTGAAAACCAGATGAGTGAGAAAATCTATACAGAGGTATGAAATAATAGGTTGAAATGCRTATTCACCTTCTGCTCCTCCACTTAGTTCGGCACCATGGATTATGAAAGTCAAAAGCACAGAAGCCTAGGTGGTTTGTCTGATAAGAAGATTTCTGGGCCTTTTCTTGACCTTTCTCTTAGTTCTCCTAACTGCCCTGCATTCCTCCTCATCCTCGCGCGTGGTGACGGGACGTGGGAGCGCTCCTGGCTCCTCCTGCAGAGCTCTTTGGACAGAACCCTCTCGGCAGTGCCAGAGGACCTGGGCACTCTTAACTCCTTTGYACATCTTTCGGTGAAGGTATTTTATCTCTCTTTCGTTGTTTTTCTGCTAATCTGGTGTATAGTGCATAGATCTTGATCTGCTTTTGTGCACATGAGGTTGTGGATGAATGTAATTTTTCCGCAGTCTCCACTTTACCCACCCCGATTCTCTCTGCAAGACCCTAAGGGCTTTTTCACTTAATTCTCTTTTCGTGTAGTGTGATCATTATCTTGTCTTTATCCCATTAATTACTAGCAAACATCTTTATTGCAAATAATGGCCTGAAAAGGAAATGAAGAATAACATTATGGGCCTAATCACAACCCTGCTCTGTTAGATGGAATCTTTCCACCTGAATTCTAGTGGATTTGGAATTAGATGATTGTTTCTCTTTGAAATAACTTTTACAATAAAAAAGTAGCTAGCCTGCCTGAAAAAGTTACAGTGTTATTTTCTGAATCAGTCCTGCAGTCTTTTGTTCCAGTAAATCCCGGGAGGCTGGGTAACTAAAGGAGCTTTGGATTAGCTGTCTGAAACTAATGGCATTGAATCAATTGCTGCAAGAATATATTTAGGCTGAACATTAATAATATGGGAGGTTGGGTGGCATAACGACAGAGCGCTGGCCTGGGATTCAGTTCTGGATCGTGCTCTTGGCTCAGCCAGCAGCTTGCTGGGTGACCTTAGGAAAGTCACTTTACCTCCTTTAGCCTTATTAAAAAGTGCAACGTGGAAAATGCTCTGAAATCTACTGATGTCAAGCGTTATATCACGGCCATATGCATTATAACTGTGTAAGGGGACTCTGTTAAATGTCACGCAGTCTCGGAATGAAGGTGGTGAGCGCCTGTGGTTGAAGAGCCTCTTATGGGAACGGCTTTAGATTCCTCTCAAGTCCATATTTCTGTCACAGTGTTATACAAGAAGTGCGAGGAATATAAGGATGCAGAAAGAGTCTTTTTTTTTTTTTATCTTACAAATAGCCCTTTATGCTGATAAGGATGGTTTAGTAATGCTGTATCACACAATGTAAGATAAAATTAAAAGGATGTACGCAGTACAATTCTGCAGGAGTTTATCCTGGTTATTGTAGTAGTCAGTGTTTTTATTATGGCATAAAATAGGTCAGGAGCGAGTACAGAAGATATCGAGGATGATGGAGAATGCTGGTGTACTCTTTYAGAAAGCAGTTTTATTGACAGGTAACTATGAGAAAGCCAAAGTACTCCATACTATTTTTATTTTATTCTGGATTAGTGTTCAGCTGTCAACAGGAAGATCAACTGCATATCACCAGTGGCAAAGAGGCAAGTCTTGGGGCTACAGCAGGGGAAGAACTCATTAGAGACACCTAAGCAAAATTCTCTGTCTAAAATTGGCTGAGCTTGCTCTATCTTCACTGGGAAACTAAGAGAATGAGGTGAATCAAATGGAGCCATTAAAGGTTATCTTTGAGAAAGTGTGGAGGATTTATGAAGTCCCAGAGCCTTGAAAAGGGCAAATGAAATCCTTATCTTCAAAATGGATAAAAAGGAGGACTAGAGAAATTAAAAACCATCATGCCTTCCCAGAAAAAAAAAAACAGAATGAACAACAAAATAAATCATTCTGAAGGAAAAAAAAAACCAAAAAACAAAACAACAAGGAAGTGTGTAACAACAAGGATCTGTCAAAACAAATTAGCTGAGTTTCAGACTAATTTTTTTTCTATGAAAGAACAGTGTGGCTATGATAGAAGTAGTCACTGTCATGTAAGTAGACCTTAGCAAGTGTAATGTGGCATCTTCACAGGTAACCTGGGAAAAATGTGTCTATATTAAAYTGCTCAAATGTTCTAGACAGGACTGTCCAGAAAACCATATGCGTATAGAGGTTATAATGACTCACTGTCAAAGTGTCAAGAGTGCAACCACTGTGTTCTCTGGTTGCTGCAGCACTCAACATTTTCATCAACAACTTGAATGATGAAACAAAATATACGCTTATTAAATGTGCAGAAAATATCAGCCTAGGCAGAGCTGCAGGACTGAGTTAGCGTCCCAAAGAACGTGATAAATTAGAGGAATGGCCTGAAAAGTAGAGGGGAATTGAACAAGGACAAACATGGGGTACTTAGCTTGGGCAGCAATAACCAGCAGTGCAGATTCAGAAGAAACTGGGTAGCAGGTCTGCAGGGGAAGATCTGGGACGGCAGCAACGCAAGGTGAGCATGCTCAAACAGCATCAGCTTGTTGTGCGAGACACTAACTGCCACCAGATGTGCAAAGAGACGGGGCCTGCAGGACAAGTGAAGGCATCCTTCTACGCTGCTGAGCTCCACTGAGTTTTCTGGAGGAATCCTATGTCCGCTTTCAACACGACGTTTCATCGAGGATGAGAGTGGAGGGTGACACGTGTAAAGCAGCAAGAACGACTGTACTAGCAAAAATTGAACTGGAGTTATTTCATCTGAAAAAAAATAAAGGAAAAGGGGGATACATGATAATTGTCTTCAAATCCACAACAGGCTATTGCAAAAATGGGGAATATTTTTTTTCCATGTCCATGAGAATAAGACAAAATAATGAGCTAAAACTCAAGCAAGCAAGACTTAGATTAGACATTACGAAAAACTTCCTGACAGTATAGGCAGCTCGGTATGAGAACGGATTCCAAGGTCTCCACAGGAAATCTCCATAATTAGAAATTTTTAAGAATGGGCTAGAGTAATGTCTGGGAGAGTGACAGCTACATAGCTGATCCAGCCCGAAAGCAGCCTTCTGTCTACAATGTTACCTCTCTTTGGCGAAGGCAATCTGAAGTTGGGACAGTTACCTGGGACTTAGGATTTGGGACTTCCATTCCAGTGTTTCTTCTTCTTCTTCTTCTTCTT
>NW_028185261.1:2793671-2933789 GCF_003343005.1 Rhea americana | reverse complement strand
TTTTCTTCTTGGTGCATGGTCTGTCTTCTAATTTCTTTGCTATCTCATGGTAATGTATATAGCTAGTCTATGATACTTTCATTAGAAGGGCAACGTAAATAAAAATGGTAAGAAAAATATATTAATGTTTGTAAAGTACTTTATGAGCCTCAGTGGAAAGGCAGTATATAAGCACAAACATTATTATGGGAAATCAATGAATAAAGTAATAAACCAAATCAAATAAAAAACAAAACAACCTCCCCCCCCCCCAAAAAAAGTGCTATACTCTGCACATAACAAAAATCACATCATATATATTAACCTTAAATAGTAACAGTCCATTTTCAGGATTATTATTGTTATTTAACTAATTAGAGCCTTTTTTCAATTACCAAAGTTCGAACAATTAATCTCAGAGCTATGTAATCAAATGTACAATTTATTTCTTACTACCTATTCATACTGCATTCCTAGCATTTGAGGTGATTACGTACTATATATAAACACATACTTATTATGTAATCACTTAAAGTGCTGTGAACACTATATAGCTAGTTCCAAGCGCACACTATCTGCTAAGTAAAAAACATTAATAGTATTCCAAAGTATGGCACCATATGGCAGAGATTYTAACCCATCCCTGAAGTGAATTTGACTTACTTATTAGTGAGATGAAGAAAAATGATTACACTCAAGTATTTTACATCAAATAAGCGATAATCTTACCCTCATGATTTTCTGGGTTTTTTTTGGTTGAAGAAATAAAAAAAAAGAACATGTTTTTAGAGAAGCCGTAACTGATCAAACACACTTGGATCCTATGATATTATTTGTACTGGTTTTACTTAATTAGTTAATTTTAAGATGAGCCATCCTTTTKTKTGTGTGTGTGTGTGTGTGTGAATAAATATATTTTTGATGTTTCTAAAGTGAAATTTCTTTCTTTAGTACTAGTCTACCACTCTGGCTGGTTAAAAAAGTAATAAAGATGCAAAATTGTTAACTGAAGAATTGTTTAAACTAGAATATAATGAATAGTTCAGGCAACAGGGTTTGAATGAAAAAATAAAGTATTGTAGCTTAAAATGAGCAAATTCAGTAACCACAAAGAATGTAGATGGTCAGCATTTTTTATGTTTTTTAAAATTTACTGGATATATACAAATATTAAAAGACATAGTTATAGATAAAAAATCCTGTGAGCACCCTATCCTTTATCCTTTAACAACTAGGTTATTCAAATTTAAAAGGGACAAATGGGATTTTGATTGTGGGAACAAATTATTTTTTTCCTTTGGACTAAAAAGACCTCAGTGCATTTTGTCTAACATGAATCCCTAACTATAACTGGAAACGGATTCCAGATGCAGCAGCAACTTAAGGACAACAGGAGGAGAACGTAGAGCTAGTTTATGAAATTAATTAAGTAGAAACTTAATGCATTTAGAAATCGATGTAATTAGAAGTTAATGTATTTTCTGTTTACAAGGCCTTCCATCTAAGGCCCTCAGAGCAATTTATAAACATTGCTGCCCTGCTATAAAACAAGAAATTTTCTATATAAGAGTATCAGTAGCATTCAAGTCCTACTGACCTGCTACGGTAACTAGGCTTTTAAATGTCCAAGTCACATTAGAAAAGAAGAATTCAACACCTAACTCATTTAGATGCTTTTAATTCCTCCCAATTGTCTTTATTTTATTAAAGTAGACACAAAACTAGAGACACTGATTCTATTCTCCCATCCAGTTGGGAACTCTTGGCATCAACAAAGCTTAAATCCATGATGGGCTGAATTTCTTCAGTTCATAAAATACTGAGCAGGAAATGGAAGCATTTTGTACCTGTAGCATCTTACAGGATTTATATGGTCAGAATCAGGCCCATAAATATGATATTACTAAACTAACATCACATAGTAATTCAARGTCAGAGTCAAGATTAGAACTATGCCTATCCTTTAATCACAAAACAATCTTCCTGCAATCACAGATTAATAAAATCCAGGGTAAGGCTTGAGAAGAAAAAAAAAACAAATTATCTTTTAAAGATAATTTATTTTTAGAATAGTGAAAAGAAGGAACAAAGATAGAAACATATACCAAGCACCTGGCTCAAATTAAAGGCAGCAATAAAAATATAAACCATATTAGCACAAAGGAATTCTAAATTCTGCTAAAAAGCAACTTATAACTGTACAGAAGTCTTGCTTTGTCATTGCAACAAATGAAAGGATTTATTATAAAAAAGAAAGGCTRGGTGCTAAAACCCTGGGGAGTTTTAGGGAGACTCTGCACCCCACCTTCTAGCAGTGAGTTGAACTGAGAATCCAAATTTCCWAAGTGCAGTCATTCCTTCGGGAAAAGGTGCATGTGCGCACATACAATTTATACACAAAATACATTACCGACAGCTTAGCTGCTCATGGGCGAGACTAGTATTTGCTTATGCAAGTACTTGCCTCAGAACAGTGGGATTCCTGCCTGTGGCCGGCAGAGAGACCCCTGCTCTGCGCGAGTACGGACGCGAAGGTAGACGAAACACTCTCTGCTCACACTTTGGCCTTTGGACTTGAGGCGTAAGAAAGATTCTCTGGTGGGAAAGAACTGCATGGGAGAAATGTCATGTGCACTGTGCGAACAGCATGGCGCAGGAGATGTTTTTTAATTTTAATTCCCAGATAAATAAACTAGAAAACATAAGAGAAATTGCACTCTCTTTGGTGGAGGAGGGATTAGACCAACCATTTTTTACTTCTTTTTTTCTTTTTCCTTCTTAGATGATGCTCATTGTCGCAGGCTTCAGTGCCTTTCTAGAAGACTTTCAACGACACAATTGTCCTACGATGTTCCTTTGCCCTCTTGCATGTCAGAGAACAGGTATGGTAGAGCATGTTCTTTGAACAGAGTTTAAAGATTTTCTTTTCCATGAAAATCCATATTTAAGCCTGACAGCTGAGGCCTAAAACAAAAGAAATTCTCTCAAAGGACTCCAGGAGGAGGGAACTTGGAAATGAAATCTGATCTGTTAACATTTGGTGAAGAGAGAAAGGAGGAAGTGAAGATGATCAATAGGCTGACCTGGAACATGGGTGTTTTACACATGCCATTTTTTAAAGTCAAGAGGCATTTCTGAAAAACAGAGTTAAGAAAATTCTAGTTGTAGCATATACATACTCTAACTGGGTCCATAAATGACCAGAAGTGCTGAATCTAGGCAACATCTTTCAGAGAGGGGATGAAAACTTACAGCCTAGAAAAGTGAGTATGCCSTGTGTGTGAGGACAAACACACTCTTTCAAAGAACCTGGCCTCAAAGCCAATACAACTGGATTCAAGAGCTAGTGGCAAACCAAGAGCGGAGCAAAGGAGAGCAAGGCATAGAGAGCGAAAGCAGTTCACACCACACATTTAAACTGCTCAGCAGCAGTTTAAATCGTTTTCCAAATTTAAGCCATATATTTCATTGCAGAGATATGTACTTTGCATGTAAAATGTAGAACATCAAGGTTTCTGATCTTAGATCTGAGCAGTCATTTCCTCACTAGTCCTACAGCTATCATCTCACAGGTGGGTTTCTTTAACAAACATCAGATCACTTGAAGAAAGAAAAGGAGAATTGTTTCCTGAATGAAGCATCATGACACTTCAAGAGGTTGTTTCTTGAGACCCTAGAAGCATGAACTGGATGATGACGTCTTTGGTTAAAATTTCTGCAAAGTATCATAATCTCTCAGTCAGTGAATATAACAAACTGGGAATACAGCTGGGTTCTCAGCTGATGGAAATAGGTAACATGAGTCCACGTAGTCTGAGAAAGCTTCCCAAAAGTGTGTCCTTTAAAGTGAAATAAAGTAATAATTCTTGGCAATATTTGGTGCCTGGCATTTAAAGAGAGTACAGCTTCTCAGAACAGATAGGTTTATGGTCTCCGATAGTTCACTGGGATGCAATTTGGCCTACACTATAGATGCTGATCTTGGCTCAGGAGTTTACTCTGTTACATCATGTTTGTATCAGTTCTTGCTTTTCTGGCATTTAAGTTTCTGCCCTCTATCCACTAAAGGATAACAGGAAATTGAGAAGATTTAAATGGTGATGAGTTGGCTTCATTGCTTGGAAGCTTGAAAGTTGCTGACCACTGCCTCAAAAAGGATAGTTTATTCTCAAGAGTGATTTATCGTCAGGTTATCTCCACATGTGGTCAGACAACCAGATGCAGGATGTTCTGTATGTGAGAATGGAGATGACCCACGTGCATTTTAAGAAGGAATTTGAGGAAAGAGCTTTTGGACTTCTACATTTCCTGGGTTGTCTTTGTATCATGATTCTGATATGCATTTCTTTATGATCCTCCGCAACAATCTATAAATGAGGTTAAGTCATCTTGGCCTGCCTCTATTTTTACTATCAGGTGAAAGGATTGGAATGAAACATCTTAGCGAAGACCTTGTCTGAAGACTTGATTTATCCAGAGACAAAACCAAATTTGATTAAATATGACAGCGTCCATCTGTTCTTCTGATGTTAGGTCTTAATCTAAGAAGATCCGCAATTATATTTTAATCAGGATCAATGAAAAATGGAGGCTTTTGTGATTGTAATTTATTAAACTAAGATGCTACGTATCTGCATGTTCCATTGACTCAGTTTTGTCCAGGCTCAAAAGATAGGAGGCTGTGCCTAATATCTCTAACTGCCACTTGGAGGGAAGGCAGTTTTATAGTTAAATCACAGAAGTTTTACAAAGTATCCAACTTCCCTGCTAATGTATTTCACCTACTGCTTAGTGTAATTCCCAATGTAGTAAAATAAGGTCTTCCCATCTGATAATGTTTGGGTCAGACTCACAGTGAATCATAGAATTACAGCAAAATCACTTTTAAAATTCTTTTGTAATTCCCATTTCTGCCGTAATACCGATGCAGCCGTACCTGCGAYGGATTCCTTTTAGGCACGCAAGTCCTCCTGCAGAATTCTGCGTGTTTCTGGTGCTTGGATGCGGCACTCTGGCTGCTCTCATGTTGCACCGCATCCTGATACAGTTTTACCACAAAAGGGCAAAGAGATGTGGAGAGTAGGTATGGTCACAGTTTCTCTTCTCTTAATACAAGTTAGCAGCTGAAATGTAAACTTCATTCCATGGACTTTTGGGCACAAATATGTTTTACCGTATAGCTCATCCTGCAGGCTCCTCTTCTGAAAATGCAGCTGGAGAGCTATTGTTAGTGTGGCGCTGGCTAGTGCACCTTTGAAAGATGATCATACACTGTTTATTTTCTTTTGAGATCCACTCTAAAGAAATAACCCCCCCCCCCTTTTTTTCAGTTGAACGCCTTCACCAATAGATGGTGCTAGTAATTGCTCCATTCATGATGGTACTGTCGTTTGAAAAAAGCAATGTTTTATGACAGCAGCAAGAATTACTTCTCTTTGTGAATCTATATGCTGTCAAAGCATTTACGTTAGGCCTTGCTGAAGTGCTGTCATTTTCATTTAAGATAAAGGTCCTCTGCAGCAGTCAGCTCCTCTGCAAAGGGTCTCACCTCGTCAACAGCAATTTCAAACAAGTGCGAGATTAGCAGAGAGGCTGCTGAAACAAAAGATACTTGTTACCGAGGGACAAGTACAGAAGGTGGATGCTAGATGCTTCAAAAAGAAGGCTTCGACTCTAGCAACAAGGTGAACGGAAGAAGTGCGAACCCTAATTGTCAGTGACTGCAGCCAGAGCTAACTCCTGGGCTTTGCAAGGCCGAAGCTTCTCCCGGGTGCTGCGCATGTTGTGGAAGAGAGCCTGAAATAAAGTTCTGGGGCCGGAGCCTGCTGATCATCGAGCTCCCGACTATAAGAAGGCTCATGCAGGGGGTGAATTAAGAAGTCTAAAATCTCTCCCATAAACCTGTAGATCAGTAGAGATGGAAACTGGCTGAGACGGGACCTTGTCTGCGATGCACTGGGAAAATGCTTAGCTTTAATTTTCAATTCGCCTTAAGTCTGAAGTAATAAAACAGATGAAGAAATCAAAGCCCACAGTCACCCTTGCACCAACAGTCACAGAGCTGCAATATTTCACTTACTGCTGTGTACACGGAAGAAAAGAGTACAAATTACTTCCTAGAGAAAACCTGGAATTCCAGCGCTATGGCCTTAACGCTGGCCAAACACAGCTCGCAGGGAAGGGGAAAGGGAGGGCTAATGACATGATGAGCTAAGGTGGGTTTTCCTTCTCACAGTAACCAGATCTGATTTTTCAGCAGTAGTTATACAGTACTAACCTATGTTCCCTACCTTGCTGTTGCATCTTCTGTTATGCATCAGTGTCTGGGCATCCCAAAGTATTAACAAACACATACTAAGGGAATTGGTCCTTTGAAGAGCATCTGAGCTTACAAGACAGGAAAAAATGTTGTTATCATTTTACAGACGAAGTTCCATAACTTAGAAGGATTGAGAGTCACACGGGAAGCAAGTTTTCCTAGACCTCAGTTTAGCATCTAAATCTCAAACTATCCATCTTCCTTCCCTCCTGTAGGATAGCCAGAGCTGGATTCTCCAGTACAAGAATTTTCAACAACTGTCTGTTCATGAAAATCTGAAAAATCAGCCTTCTGTTAGCTGGCTTGATTTTTCAAACTGTGTAGTACTTGGCAGTTCTCTGTAGTTTCTGAGATTACTAACTGCTTGGCACTAAATCAAGCTTCTTATTTAAGTTTCTAAAGTGTTAGCACCAGACATATAGCTTTGAAGACAGTGGTCAGCAACTGCATAGGCTTCAAGAAAGAGTTATCCTGATAAGAGAATTTTCCTCCTGAGTTTCAACCTTGAAAAATTTTTAATTTTTTCCTCCCTCCCAGGGAAAGGATTCACTGAAGATGCAAAGCACTGAAAAATAGTCAGATCAGATGCATGATATATATTATTAATTGTACAGAACAAAGAAATAAACCCTACCCTGAAAATACTGATTGAAATTGCCTTTGCTTTCAGCCTCCCAATTCCCGTCGGACCATGTAATGTGGTTTAGATGAAAACAGTTACTTCAGGGCAAGGAGACAGTGCCAATGTTTCAGATTTAATCAGAACAGAAACACTTCTAACCCTGAGAAAGGATCACTACTTTATGGCTTTCTTTTTGCCTGAATGTTCTGTTTTCTGTTTCTTTAACACGTTTCCTTGGGCTGCGTGGATCGGACGCTGCTTGGATAGACTGCCTCGGAAAGGGGGCGTTACGTTGCACCCTTGAAAGGTGCCATGAGGAGGGCAACCAACAGCGAAGGGATCATGCCTGTGACACATCTGACAGCGCAAGAGAAAATGTGGACGCTGTATTTCCTTGAATAACTGCTGAGAGAGCAGAACATGTTTCTGATGCCTAAATCAAAGCCATATTATGCACTTGTCTTAACTCCTGTCATCTTTAACTAGGAGGTATGCCTGCAGAGAAACAGGACTAGGAGGTATGCCTGCAGAGAAACGGGGTATAAGGTTTGCATAGTTGTTGATTAAATGAATTAAGGTTTTTTAAAATCAAATCTTTTTTTTTTTTTTTTGAAAATCCTTGTTCTCCAAGTTGCATTGGGAGGCATAGAAGAGGCTTCTGTTTCTTCTGGAGAACTAGAAAAAGACCACGTGTCAGGGTCGGACTGCACTTGATCAGCTCCTGTATTAGTAAATGCAGGTAGTACTAAACCTCTGTTTTTGTTTGACTTCCTGCTCTTACTAGCAACATCAAATGTAGTAAATAAAAGAGAAATCATTTAAATCATGTATCAATCATTTATTAAAGAAATAATCACCTTCTCCTGGCATGATAGGTGCAAATTTATGTGTGCCAAGAGCATGGCCTGAGCATAGCTCCCTAGCACGGTAATACAGCCGTGCCCTTAGGTATTCGGATTCTGTTTGAAATCATTGTTAAAACTTGCCGGATGGTAATTATTGAAGGAATAAAATAAAAAAAAAGTCACAACAATGCTCTTCAGGCAAAAAACCACGGTGATTTGCATCTCTGCAGGAAAACTGGAGAGTTTAAAACCTTAATTTCCAAATGAATTATTTTAGTTTTTCTTTTTGCATAGATTTCTGTACGCTATAGCTATAGAAATTAAAGCATTCTGTATGTCGGAATATCATTGCTATTCTAGGAACAGAGAACTCCTTTCCAAAGAAGGACACTAGGGAATCAGTTGTCACTTGAATATTCTGTATTACAGCTGTGTTGGTTATGAGAGGGAAGGCCAGGGCAGAGCTATGCACAGGGTGCAGCATCTGTCGTGATGCCCCTCTCGGATTATCGCACCCAGAAATTTGGAAGAAGAGCCACAATCCGTTCTGCCAAGTGTGCCTGACAAAAATGGTTGATCTAGGGAACGGTCTGAAGTGGGTTAGATAAAGGAAAAGTCTTTGGCCTTGCTGCATTTCTTGCCTGACCAAATTGCAGGCAGAGACTGAGCTATGGTTAGGAATAACTGGCAAACAGTTCTTTAACAGTGCCCACTGTTGTGTAGTATTTGCAAAAATCCATTATTTAGTGTGTTTCTTGGGTAGTAGATGTAGAAAATGTGGCATGAAAGCCAAAGAGAACATTTTTCCGACTCTTGATGCAGAGATAATAAGGAGAGAGACAAAGTCTAGTAAAATCTTAAAAGTTCATGTAAAATAAATAGAGACTTGCCAGGGAGTTTGGCCCAGAAAATGAAGCTGATGATGCTGATCTAGTTTCCAAAAGTTTGTCCATGGAATCTGACTTTGTTATGATATCTGTCTTGGAGTCTCTTTTTTGAGGAAGAAGTATAGCACACTGAGAAGCATAATTATGTTGACCAGGAATGCTTGAAAAAACATGTTTTCATACACTGTTATTAGAGAATGGATTTCTGTGGCTGAGGAGACGTGTTTTACTCATGTTTCCTGAGGCAAGCTGGCAGTATATTTTTGTTGCTGCTAGAATTTGTGTTATTAATTTATGGAAACTGAAGCTAGTGAGAGATTCAGAAAAAATTAATGTTTGTAATCGAGGCGTCTAAAAAAAAAGTCTGATTCTTTTGAGTATAGACTGTTGTTCTGTGGCTTCCTTTTAGTCCTTTCTTGAATGAACTCATCATTTTTTGTCATACTTGGAATCCGAGTAACCTCAGTAAGGCTGCTACATCAGTACAATTCTATAAATGAAAAAGTATTTAGAAACATCTTCTCTGATTTTTGTTTTATTACCTATTAAGTGTTCTTTTATTGTGGTTTTGTTGTATTGACCTCATTTGTTCTATCAAAAATTTAAATACATTAATTATATGCCTGCCTTCATCATCAGGTCATTTTTAGGATGATGTAGCTTGAATTTGTACAGCATCTCCTCATATTTTATGTATTTTTAATCTGAGGATTACACATCTTTTTTTTTTTAAGCAAAGAACATGGAACAAATACGTTTTTCTCAAATTGAACTGATCTCATTTTTGGTTCAGCTTTTGAACCAACACAGGAATACTGGGGACAAATTATTAAGCAGTGTGATAAAGAAGCTTACACGCATTGGTGTCATATACTGTTACTACAAATGAAGTGTTAGTGACTTGAAGTCTTTCTAATGACTTTCTGAACTATTAATTCCATCTACTGTGAAGTAAATGTATGACTGTTTCTTAATTTATGACAATCTGGCTTCGCACCTTGTTCTGCATTTTTCAGGTGCATAACAAAACTAGAGAGGTTCCATGATCCAACAAAATATCAAGCAAATGTGTTTTTGAATATTAGAAGGCACAGCAGCAACCTCTTTTGGGACTGCTTCTTTACGTGTAGCTAGCAGGTGTGCGCCTTGCACATGTTATGTAGTGATTGCTTGTAGGGAAAATGCGTATTTTCATACGTAACAAAGTAGCATACAGGTTATGCAAAGAGATATGCTGGAAATTAAGTGAAAGAGAATATTTCTCTACACTATTCTCAATGGTGTTTTGGGAATATATGGTTTCCTAAATTATACCTGGGCATCTTCAATAGGTACAATAACAGGTTGTTAAATGTTTCATAAAGAACTTAATTGGCTATGCAAAAACCCAAGACATTATAAATACAGCTTCAATGACTTGTTATTTGAAAATACAACATAGTTTTATCTTGCATTATTTTCAATTTATTTTCAGTTTTTCGTATAAATAATAATAATAAAGAAAACACTGTTTTCTTTGATGTCACTTTCTATTCCTCTTTCAGACAAACAACCAAGCCACAATTATGGGAAAAGGAGTAAATAAATAAATTAAAAAAAAAGGATTTTTTTCTTGTGGGTGTGCTGGTTAGCTGTGTGCCGTAGCTTCAGAGGCTTTTGGTAGAAGCAAAGTAGATGATATGCTTGTCTGCAGAAATCTATTTTTTTCTAGAACTGAGTGTTCTTTTCATTTAGGACAACTGAGTTTCAGAAAATGTTTTATTTGTATTCTTTTGCCCAGTATTGATTTAAAAAAAGAAAGCTTTGTTCCACAGTAATTGCAAATGGCCAAAACATAAAGTATTCAAATATGCTGCCAAAAAACTAAAATGCACTACCAAGAGATAAACTCAGGAGATTTTTTTATACCTTTCCCTCCTACCCTACTTCCCTCGCTACAGTTAACTACTTATGAGCTAGGTCAGGTTAAAAAATTCTACCGTAGTATTTCTGTATCCTCCCAGAATATAACTGAAAGATCCTTTCTGACTAAGTTTGTTTATTCATCAGTTTATATCTGGGTGTGTCTATGTGCACATTATGTTTTTTCCCAAATATAATAGAAAACAAGATAATTTATTTAATAAGCCTGTCTTTTATGACACAAAGAACTGCAGGTAGGGCAATCTAGGTTTATTTCATAGTCTACAAATGAACTGTGATGACTGGATGAATTCCGTTCGCTCTGCGGGGCGCACAGTTGTGCCTACAGTGGTTACTAATGAAGTGGCATGTTAGTATACACAAGTCCTTAAAAACATCCCCTGTCTTCCAGCAGAGACGGGCAGGAGCGTGGCGGGGATTCCTAGGAGCCTTTGCTATGCGGCGATGCGTGTTGGGCCCCTTTGCTGGCTCTTCTGTAAATGATGACAGTCAGCTCTGTCAGACCCTGTCCTCTCTACAAACCACCCAATTAACAATACAGTTAATTTACTGAATGTTTTCAAATCATCATTTTTTTCCACTTTGTTTTGCTTCCACTAAAGGTCCGTTTCCTATGAGATACGGATTAGCAGTCAGTGAAAATTATTCTGTTTCGACAGGTGCGTGGTCCTGAGCTCTAGAAAGGGCAGTCACCCTTAATGTCACCTGAGGACCCTCAGACCAACTGAGGTCTGTGGGCATTGCCGACCATCAGACCTGTGTGAGCTCGGTATGCACACACAGCACTGTCTACGTGGAGCTTGAGGAGTTCACTTTTTACTGGGTATTTTCAGGGACTCTATGATTCAGGTCAATGCAAAGTTTTCCTACCATCTCTTCTACTTAAAGACAGCCTTTCTAAAATCCATTTTTTCCCTAAAAAATAATTGTCTTCGTTCAACATATGTTTTTACATAGTTATCACTGCTGTACTGGACGAGATATGAAATTGTTTACAGTTCAGTGAAAAGATACTTTAAAATCAGTCCTAGTTGCTCAGATGCTATAAACATCCATATTGATCAGTTTAAAAGACATGGTTGCTTTTACTAAAAGCACAGTCTAGGATGATTCTCTTTTGATTGYTCCATAGTGTTGATGTTGAAAATAGGTATGTCAGCATTTGAAAGATGGTCCTTAAGGCACTCAAGATTTTTTAATAGCAAGCAAAATTCTCATTAACAGGCAATTTTAAAAAGCAGTAACATTCATTTTTTGGACTATTAAGCATATAGAGTGTTTATATTTCCAGCAAAGAATGAACTAATGGAAAATAAAATTCTGTCATGCACCGGTGACACAGCACTGCAACATAAKGTATGTCAGGCTGATTACAATTCAGCCTTTCAACAGGATTATACATGATCAAAGCTTCTGGAGTGAGCACTATGTGACTTAAATGATTGGAAATCATTTCAATGTTTAAGTTATTCTTCTTCCTTTTTTCTTTCAAATAGAAGCTCGTTACTTCTTAATGATGTGTTAAACTAAAAAAAACAAATGTCGAACTGTATACCTTCCTAATTACAGACAGATGTATTCATTTTCATATCCGTTCAAGATACAGCCAAATCATCTTTTTTTTTTGCCTTAGGTGCACATTATTGGTAAGATTAACTCTATCTGCCTAAAAATAGAAATGTTCCTTTTTTCCCTTTTTGATGTCTAAGCAATTCACTGGTGTTAGTTCACGGAAACGAAAAACACCRTTCTTTAGTGCCACATCCAGCTACGAGAGAACTTCGCAGCCCCCCAGGAGGCTGTGTGCGCCCGCCGGGACCGAGGCAGGGAGCTCTTCCGTGGCGGCTTGACTTTCCTGACTCACCTTCTGCTAACGGGGACCTTCTAAAAGAGTGGTAATTCAACACAGTTCCTCAGAAGGCCACAGGTGTGAAGCAGTTATCCACCACTATCAGCACATCTCAAACTGTCAAACACACTTCCTTTGCGACACTTTCAGATGTTAGCTTAAGTCACTAAAATTGTTGTGAATTTTCGTATCTATTGGCAGAGCACCAGTGTCAAACAAAATTCTGTATTTTTGAAAAAACTATTAATGAGATAATGAAGTAATATGGAACCTTTTATTTAATCAATTATTAATCAGTATCCAGAAATGACCTGAGAAATGAAGAAGTATCCTTTGGTTTTGATACAAGGCTCATGGCAAACATTCTCTTGTTTTTGCTAGCACCTCCTATATAACTGATGTCACGATAACAATGTTTAATATCTATCACCTCTCTGGAGGGTCTGAGGAGCTTGGTAAATGCTCTGAACATAAATGGGGGTGTTTCACAACAAAGGTCAGAATACGCTGTTTCCTGTGAGAACTTTCACAATCATATCCATGCRTATTCTCAAACCTGATTTACTTGCTGCTACTTTGACTCGTACCAAAGCCCACAAAGAAGAAATTTGAACTCATCTGTGCAATCTGTTTCTTAAGTTCATTACCYCAGACCCACATTTGTAAAGGTTCCTTCGGTCTTCGTTGGGGCACTGCCAAGGTTTTGTGGTCTGAAATACTGCCCTTCGAAGATCATTTGTGCGACAAGGTTCACGGCTTTGCGACATTCAGCTTSCAGCCTGGCTACGGAGGAGGAGTGCGGTGTCACTTAACTGGCTTCCCTCAGTCACAAGTTACAAACGTTGCAAACGCTTTAGCACGAATTGCAGACAGGGCCCAGGAGAGACACGGAACAGGACTCAGTAGGAAACCTCCTGCAAGTGGTATTAATAGAGAAATTACAGGCAGCAACTACGTTTACCTTTCCTTACTTAAAGGGACAATACCACTGTCAGAAAAATTTCAAAAGCAAAATAAATACTGATGGAGGTAGATACATGAAAAATATTCTAGGTTACTAAGGGTTTGTTTAGAAATTGGTAATGTGAAGGAATAATGCAATTCTCTTTCTGCTTTAACTACCAATTGTGTTTGAATAACTGATGTATTTCTCTTCTGGGTCTGCAGTTTAAATTTCTGCCTGAAAAGTCCAGTAAGACCAGTGCATTTATACTGTACTAATGATTTTCATCTGAACCACATAATAGGAAAATTAGGTTTTTGAAATGCTCAGGTTCCATGAACTCATCTTGTATATGTAAATGTAAATATATATTTGTTGTTGCTGTTATTAATTACTATTAGAAGGATGTGTGGAAAAAAAGCTTCCAATTTCTCCTTTCGATTACTTGTTTGGATGTGCTCATGCTAAAGCATATTTTTATTTTTACTCTGGTCATCAGTATTATAACTGCAAAAACAAGAAGGGGAAAAATAGTAGATAGTTGCATAGGTCCTAGACATTCACTAGCAAGGAGATCAAATTTACAGAACATCAAGTAGTATTTTCCGTGGCAGAATGCAATGTTTCTCTGCAACATTCTTGTGTCTTTTGGAGCTGTTCCTCAATGTTTCCATTCACAAGCTACACTTTAGTCTTCAGCACATTATGATTTTTAATGGTTTATTGGAATTTTATCAAAGTTGATGAATTCAATGGTTATAGATTGTTGTGGCAAGAAAGAGCATTGTTAAAGTTACATTAGAAGTGCTGTATTAAGTCAAAAAAGCAGCACTGGGAACCTGTTCCCTTATGGATGTTATAGTTGAGCTGTTACAATGGCTAATACAGCCACAAATATTTTAGGAGGGAAAACATCGCACACTACATATGTTTAATTATTTGGATCAGTTTCTACTTTGGACAGATTGTGACAATCTTATATAAACACTGGCACAAAGCATTAGGGCAGTCTGATTTTTGACCCACATCTGATTATTTTGCAGCATACACAACTGTGCTTCCAGTGGTAGTGTGACTTCCCGATGCAACGTTTCTAAGCGTGGTAAATAAAGCCATCTGTTGTAGAAGCTGAGTTTTCAAATTTTCTGCCCTCTTAACCAATGTTTTGCATATGGAGCTATTCTTGGCTTAAGATATGACTGCATTCCTGTCTAAAAGGAGTTCTGCTCTCCTCATTTTGCACATTCATGGGCCAGATAATAGATGCCTAAGATAACCTTTATTCTTACTACTTTTAGTTCTGTCAGATTGACTCCTGCCTTTTCCCTTTTTTTCATTGACCTCCCTTGTTTTTTGTATTTCCAACATTCTGAGATCTGCTGATTGCTATCATAAATACAAAGGCAATAATAATCTTTTAAGATTTAGTTCATGAAATGGGTTAACATTTAAAAATATAAATATAGCATACAGGTTATACATATGAATATTTAAGTAATCAAATAAAATATATGAAAGGGATCTCATCAGTCTCTAGCCAATTTAAACATCATTTTCTCTGTACAGACAAGTGAGAAGCAGTTGAAGCAGATAAGGGGGAATTTCTATACAAAGACTATACCTAAATTCTTTTCTGGAACCTATTGAACAATCAGCAAGTGATTAAATTGTTATCTCCAGGGCTATTCCTTCACTTCAGTCACTCTCTTCAGTCACTGAAGGTACTAATTCTGGTTAAAAAAGGGGGAAGTGAATGGAAACGTATGCTGCAAATTTGCCTGTGGAACACTATGCACTGTTCCAGCAACTGCTTCGTCGCTTACGGGGGGCTGTTTGGGTTGGTTTAATAGGGTTAGCTCAGCATTTGTCTACAGGAAAAAAGAGGCAGAAGTTCTTCCTCTCCTTACTCTTACGAGGCTAGATAGAGCCACTGACGCTGAACTGTCCTTAAGGAAACTGGGGGACTATCCTAACTAATACCAGCTAAGATTCTGGTCAGTTGGCTTACTTTTTATCTAAACCCTAGAGAACAGTACACTGTTATGCTGTATGAGCACTGAATATAGAACTATGAAGAATTTCTTATGTGAGGTTTTGACAAATAAACTTATCCTAAGTGGATATAATTCAATCCAAGCATTTCAGTTAATTTAGTACTATAAAGAATGTACACTTAGAATGTATATAGTGAATATTTGCCAATTAATTTATAATGGTCTTTATTTTGGTGTTTTACATTATTTTGTACCAATTTTTACAATAAGTAATTTGCCCTGTGCATGAGATATTGGAGGCATCTCAGCAAAACTGTTTTCCTTCCACAAAGCTGAGATGGTCTAAATTTAGATTTTCTGTTTGTTTTCGCTTTTTTGCCTCATCTCTGTTTCTAAGGCACCGCTCCAGCTTAGACCATTATTGAGCTTTGTCCTCTGGGTCATTTTCAGATGTCTTCTGTTTTGTCTACCAGAGCCCTGGAAGTTGTCCTGTGACCGTACAGAATGCATGTGGTCCTTCTTCCTCCTTTTTACAAAAATACATAGAAAAAGGGGCCAACATTTCAATAGTGGGTCACAGAATGGTAGATCCCAGTTCTGCACAAGGCAGCTGTTAAATAGAAAGCTTTCTTTTGCACATTCATATCAGGAAACCATATCCTTAGGCAACTGCATTCTAAAGACTATGATTTTTGAGAAGGATATGCTTAAATACTCTACAGCTTTATATATGCTTAAAGCTTTTCTTTCCTTTTCTCCAGTATTCTCATTGCTCTTTGTGACCAGTTGCTGTGTTCTTCTGAACTTCTACTTATAGTAAATATCCTGAAAACAGAAGTGCAGTGACTCAGAAAATAAAATGAATGCATCATTTCTTAAGCTTTAGAAGGATGGGCTCACCAAAAACCAGATTTATTTCCTGCAAATCAGTTTTCCGAATATGAGGAAAATAATTGTAATGCCAAATAGAATAGTCATAGTTTAATAGTTCATTATCTGTTTAGTTTTCCCTACTCAACTTTTTGTTTTTCTTTATATACTGTCTAGCACAATGTGGTTATGGTCAAAGATCTAAAGTACCTATGTGAAACTGCAACCAAATAGTAACTAGCTTTCAGGTGAACATTAAACAGTTCACAGTCTTGATAACTGCTGAGTATACTTCACTTCTCAGAAGAGCAATTATGTAAAACAACATGCAGGCCTAAACGAGGATTTTTTAGGGAGAGGATAGCTGTAAGAAATTTTTAACCTCTTATGCAGTCCTCTATCTTCTTGCCATGGTGCTGAAAATTTCCATAGTCCTTTGAAAGCTCAGTCACTCCTCTCAGCTTCCAGTCAGTTGCATCTGATGCATGCGCTAAGGGAGTAGGAAGAACTGCTTGCTCCACAACAGGCACATGAATGAGATCCTCTCCCTGCTACCATCTACCCCTATGATCTATTGGGGAAAGACTCACGTACTCTAGTGTCATACAGTATTTTCATCCTTTTTCTGCTGGACCGTGCCCATTTTGAAGGAACAGTTTGATTTAATGTGTTTTCATCCTAGAAAGTACTTTACTGTAGCAGAAGCAAAGCTTTCTGAGAACATCTTTTGCAATGGAATAGAATATATACAGAAACCAAGTAAGTAGTTGGATTAATATTTCTGCTTGGATAGTTATGTGAAAATCTGGGAAAACTCAGCTTGGTAAAAGTATTTATGAAAACCACATGACATTAAACATTCAACCAGACAAGGCAGACTCGCATTTGCCAAGCTTCTGGACATCTACATCTATAAATTAATCAACCCAGTAAATGTTTATTTCAGGTTAGCGGAACAGAGATATAAGTAGGCTTTTCTCTTTGGAATTTCCTAGTGTTTTTAAAACTGCACAAGAATGAGGACTGTTTCTCACCGTTTCTCACTTCACAACCTCTCACTACACAACCTGTTAAACATTTTAAGGCTTCTTGTCTCTCAGCCTTCAGGCAGCACATTTGTTTTGTACAATTTATACATTTTATATTTTAGGAAGTTTCTGGATGACGTCCGATCATGATGCTCTTTTTTTTTTATAAAGATAGCTTGTTACTATCTGACATAAACATCAATGAACACCCAAAGCAATAAATGATCATCATTAACTCACTTCTGCAAAAACAGTCATCACTATAAAAAAATACTATGGGTATAAGAATACAGACAAGGAAAGGAAGAAGAATTAGAGAAAAAAGTAAAAAAAAATAAGAAAAAGAAATATTCTCATCCTCTGCATAATGATGATTCTCCAGACTGATTCAGCACATGAAAGCCATAGCTCCATTGTGCCTCAATACCTATTAAAAACATTTCAATTTGTATTAGATATATTTAATGGAGTTCAAGCACAAACCAAAAAAAATACTAAAGTTAATATTTAATCCTAAGAAAAATAAAAAAGTTAGAATGTGTTGTTTTAAAGAAAAATTGACAATTTAACTTCTTATTTTCCTTTTACCTTATCTTTTCTGTGATATCTTTACCCGATTTCAAATGTAATGCTTATTAGAAATGCAAAATTCATACAAAAAACATAAAACATACGTATGTCCATGTTTTATGTGAAAAAAATAACTCTGCTTCATGGTCACATACAATACAGCAATATGTATATTGTTCCTGTCCTCCCACTAGACGGATCCGTCTGTTCTTTCTCCCATCTGTATTTACATCTGTCATAGTGGGAGGTAAGCAGTTTAGAAATGGAGAACAAATCCTTGGACTAAATTCTGATCTCATTTACAACCCAGTTACCAGCCTTCAATGCTGAAAATACATTAGAATTGTGGATTCTAAGCTCCATCCCCCAAATAAATATTTATTTTTGTTGTGTAATTCCCATACACATTATAAAATAGTTTCTATGTATACACTAAGGTAAATCTCCTTTAAAATTAAGATGCATAGAAATACTTGAAATATTTTTATAATACTGCCATCTGTGTCTCCTGTTGAATGTAAAAAAMCGTATCTTTTAAGTTTCTTTTCACAATAGCTTTTTAACCGCTTTTTGCTGCATAACTTTGCCAATACTGATCAATATTGAGATTAGTATTACCAGTACTGATATGCCTAACAGCATTATACATTTTATCCATGTTAGTATCATTCCTATGTGTATTAATATCTTATTCAGCTTTTTGGTTTCATTGAGTAGAAATCTTTACTGAACTATCCAAGACAGCTTCTTCTGATACCAGAGTTGTTACAGTTAATTGGTAATTGAAATCTTAAGAACTCTGGAAATTGTAAGAAATAGACTGTAAAGACTGGACAGCCTCATCTTAAGTACTGCCTTCTGGGGTCTAACTGGACATTTTCAACAGCCTTGCTCTTTTTGTTTCTACGCATAACTGCATTTACTTTGCAAACAATTGATTTAGCAGTTGTTTGGCAACAGTGACACAGAAAAAAATGATGCAAATGTGAAGCCCCTCAGCCTTAATTGTAACTAGAATATTTGCAAAAATTTAGTAAAATTGGGAAAATGTAGTCACTTAAGAGGAAAACAATACTTCACCAATGTGAACAAATAATAGTTTTTGTAGATTCTTTAATATTAAAAATGAAAGAGAGAAGAGGCACTATATGTAAGTGTAAGTAAGTCACCTTGTACTGAAGAATATTGACAGTAGCAGAGAATAGTGGAGGCCAGATATAGGGAGCATACCAAAAAAGATTAATTCTCAGTGGAAAAGTGATTCTCTCCTAAGAACAACCTTTATACTTGCTGTGAAGTTAAAGAAGAGCACACAGCAGAAAATGATACCTGATAGCAACCACAACTTTGCTGCTCATAAAGCTGTTAACTAAGCACACACAGTATTTGCAGCTCAGAAATGTGCAACTGTCCATAAAAATTTCAATCCGTGGAAACTATGTATATTGAAATTCATAGAAATGCTTACTCACTGCAAAAAATGTTCTGCGTCTAAATTAGATGCCTTTCATGAGGCAGTAAAATATTCCAAATTCAGTATCTTTGTATGCATGCTTTCATGTTGACTATACACTACACTTGCAGTAATATCAACATTGGCAGACACCAACCATTAAAAAAAAGTCAGTACGTGAATATCGAAGTCCTTTTTTAAAGTTTGTGTCGTCAGCCAGCAGTGAGTACTGAAGAGCAAGCCCGGCGTTGCCCCTTGCTCGCTTGCAGAGGCTGCCTGCGGGCCRGTGTCAGCAGTACTGGTGGCAGAGGAAGGGGATTTTCCACCTGTGTCAGGAGGGGAGCYGGCGAAGGCTGGGGGGTTGCGTGGCCCCACAGCAGGGCCACCTGGGCCTGCTTGACCAGCAAAGCTTCAGGTGTGGTGTGGGCAAATTAGGGCAGGTTTGCAGCCCATAAAAACTGGAGTGGGGGATGCAGCCTGCTTCTCAGCAAGGAGTGTCTCCTGTGGAGAAGGGGTGAAATCTTCACTTCATCCTCCCTAGAAGACAGGCAGCTCTTAGCAAGCTGACTCTAAGAAAGGTATGGCTGTTGCTGAGATTATTAACTGGTGTCATTGCCCTGCTCCTGATTGGAAAAAGGTTATCAGGCTGCTTTGGTGGGGGGGCATTTCTCACCCCTCCTGCTTATGCAGGGAGGACTGCTCTCCAGTAACTACCAGCTTGCCTAGGTGAAGCAAAACCTGTGYCTGTCCTCACCAGCTTGTGACAGGCCATGGAGGCAACACTGTGAATACTTAAAAGTCTGCAGAGGTTCAGCAGATGTCTGGACAAATTCCTAGCGAAGGCCTCCCCAGAGGCCTACACACTGAGTATATATTCAGTGAAATATGCTGATGCTCTCGGGCCCGGGTGCTACCGACTCCGGGAGAAGGCGCCCGCTCAGCGCGCTGCCTGCCCTGAGGCTGAGACGAAATGGCGGCCGGGCGGGCGCGTGGCCGGCTGATCGGACGCGCTGCCATTGGCTGCCGCAGCCTCCTGCGCTGGGGCCGGTTGCTAGGCAGATTGGGGTTGCTTAGCGACCGGCTGCCTCGGCCCTGCGGGCGCGGGTGTGGCGGCGGTGGTTGGGACGGGCAGGTGTGATCAAGTGCAATTAAAGCCATATATTTATAAAAGATTTTGGGGGGATAATTAATTTTTTTCACGAATCTTTAGGAGAAAAGTTGTATGATTAACGTGATCACTGAATATTGCACCTCTCTGTGTAACAAAATGTTATATTTGCCTGCTCAAGACTGAAGTAAGCTTGAGCTGGTGCTTTCCTTCTGGGTGTCTCTGTGTAGAGAGTTCAGTGAAGTTACGTAAAGGTAGTACAAGGCGATTTTGTTGTGTAGGTACCATACAGTGTGATAAGGGCRGGTCTCAGCAGTGCTGGGCGAAGGTGGAGTTCATCCCGTCTGTTTATTCTGAGTTCTGGCACTCTGCTACTTCAAAGCAGTGAAGTAAAGCAGTAGTGCAGAGCAAGAGCCTCCGCTCCAGATACCTGGGTGTTAAAACTTCTTACTTTACCCTAGCAGATAAATCCAGCTTAGCATTAACGTTTCCTGCCTCTTAAATGTGAGGAAAAGAGGTCCCTTTCTCAGGAGTATTYCAGGTTATTTTGCAAGCCGCAATAGACCACAATACAAAATCTGAAGTGTCTGGTTGTGTGAGTTTGGGATAATTTGCTAGCGGCTGTTATCAGCTGTGGTGAGGGGAAGGGAAGGTGCATCAGCCTGGCTCAGATAATGATTCCTTCATACCGGTTTTGCTGAGGTACTTGGAATATCCGCCTGAGTTTCAARAGACTGTAAAATCTTACAATTTGTGGGTTTACGTTCTGAATTTTTATCTATTCCCATGGTCTGCCAGCTATATTGAAGTGATATTGTATTATGTATGGGGAAATAGAAAGCTATCATCTCAAAATAGACCATAATATTGCACCTTATTAAAAAATACAAGTGGATTTTCTGCCAGCAACCATGACTTACGATAATGACTGTTATCAATATGCAATTACTTCTGTTACCCTCGAACATATTGACATTCATTTATTTAAAGATAATATAACACATTTGTATTCATTGAGGTAATCTATAGATATGATTAAATGTGGATGCCCATCTTATACCAAACAGTAAAATAGAAAAAAAAAATCATAATCAGACTGTCTGCACTGCTAAAAATAAGCTCAAATGCAATTTTCAGAATTTAATATAGCCTATTTCAAACAGTAGCAAACAACCATAAAGAAGCAAAAGCGTAACTTGGGTCATTACTAATTGAAACATTCATTCATTCTGATGATGTAGGGGAAACTTGGCCATAACAAAACTTGAAATAAAGCTGTAGTTTTATGTCTGCAGAGTAGAGTACAGAATTTGCCATTTTTGTGGCATAGAAGTCCCTTTAAATAGTGAATCTGTTTGTGCAGATAGTCTATTTAAATGATGGATCTGCATATGTGTGTTGAAGATGCAAAGGTTGTAATAGTAGCAATAGATAAATGAATATTTAAATGTGCTGCTTAGGCTTTCAGTCCTAATTTTATCCTAAGAATACTTCGCTCAGATTTTACAGATGCTAGGGTTTTCAAGTTTCTAACCAAAATATAACTGAAGTATTTATATCAAACATGCGATGTAGGAGTGGTTCTGCAATGATATAGTGTTATGATAATAGACACATTGAGGTCCCTTTCYTTCAAAACCACTGAAGGAAGAATTTTCAATGTTCTGAGCTTGGACRTTCTTCTCTTGGTGGCATTCGAGAGTGAACCCCAGTGTGTTTGGTTCTCCAATTATGCATGTAATGTTTTACAACATTTTTACAACTGATTCCTTATTTGTCTGTTTTTTGTCTCAAATACCCGAGATTTAGCAAAGAACTTAAGCTTTTTAATAATGTTGAATACTTTAATAATGTTAAATATTTGTTGCTTTGAATGGGTCTTTGCTGCAGTATCACTACTACTGTAACTCTGTTTCTATTACCATTTATCTATTGGAGTATCCATTTTATTATAGTCTGCTAATGGGGCTCAGGTTGTCGGTATAAACTCCTGTCAATTAGATAGGAAGGGAGCTGGCAGCTCAGTGTATCAAACTTAAAAGTAAGAAGTCTCCTGTTTGATTTGGGACTAACAGTTTGTTCATCTACTGCTGCAGGAATGTCTGTAGCTCCCATGAATAATTCCTTTTGAACTTGCAATGCTTTATCCATGCTGTGAGCTCCTGCTGGAGCTTGCAAGTGCTTATGAAGCATTTTAATCTATGAAATTTTTATATACCTCAATAAACTGGGGAATGTGCTCTCATGTGTGCCCTGACCCTATTGATAGGCAAACTTGTTCTTCATGGGGAAAAGCTGATGTAGAGATTTTGGTCATCTGTGGAGTAGCATTTATTTTTCTAATCATTGGACTGTTCTGTGACCTCCACTCAGTGTAGTCCAATCTTACTGACTTGCATCCTGGTGTAATACAAAGSATTACTGGAATCTGATATTTCCAAATATATTTTTGCTGCTTAGAGCCTCAAATCTGTTTAAAAAAAAAAATTAAGTTTCTTTTCTGTACCTAACAAATTCCTTGAACATAAGTAGAGACCCATCCATGGGTAAACTGATGTGCAACTCCAATGGAGATCTGCTGTCAGTACTAGATTAACTTTTAGAGTGTATGATAACTGCCACTGTTTTTTGACAAGCTAAGTTGTACAAGAGTTTTTCACACAGAGCTGTGTCCAGTACTGTCTCAACTACTTGCTCTGAACCTCATGGTGAATTTTGTATGYCTAGACATCTGCTAGGAGGACAGAACAGCACTGTGCAAGCAATCTAGGACTTCCTAGACTGCTCCATAAGAGGTCAGACTCTCAGTATAGGTCAGTGGAGAAATCTTCTGCCTTCTATTTATTTTTGTAATTATTTACTAATTGTAATCTTGCTATTTTTCCTGGCTTTGTCTTGTCTGAATGCTTATCTTAGATAATCCCTTCTCTGGCACTTAGGCTAAATATGACTGCTATCCCAAAGCTGAAGATTGGGTCTGAACCCTAATGTCTGTTTATTGATGGGGTGCTTTATAATGTACAGCTTTAAAGTAGATGATTCCCTCTTGCTACGGCTTTGATCCATGACTATAGTTCAACATCAAGGCCCAAGTCTGCAATCTATCTCAAGACTGAATAGTTCAGTCTGACTTTGGCGTTAGCCCTAAGTTGACTTTTGTAGCCTTTTTTGAATGTGATTGCTATTGTATCTTTTTTCCTCATACTTGGAACTTCGAAGTCTAATTGTAGGCTAATCTCTCACTGGACCAGGTAATGTTGCTAAAATGGCATAACGTGAAGGTAATTAGTCATCTGACACTAGGCAAGTCCAGTAGCCAATTCATATTACACAGGACTAAACAGCACATTTCCCAAGTAGTATTTTTAAGTGGACTGTATTTCTTGATTATTAGGTTGTACCCTCTTCAGAAACTCTTATTGTAATGGAACTGTAGAAAACAGTATAGCTTAAATTACTGTTCTTCTATAACTTTATAATTATGTAATTAAATATTTCTGCAGATGGTCCAAATCAGTTTTTTGAAGGGAAGAGTAGAATGATACTAAACTTTTCTTCTACATTACAGAAATAGAGGCTTTTAAAATAAGCATGGTAACAATGCCTCCTGCCAGAAAGTTTTAGAGAAGGTTGAATGTTGTAATTTATTTTAAAGTGGCCAGATCTCTGCAAGTAATTTTTCATCAATTACTGTATAAAACATTTCAAATTTTGAGAAATTGTAGTAGGCTTATGACAAGCACTTGACTGACACGTTGATTAAATATCACTTCCTCTGACAACCCCAATGAGACCTCCTACTTGCAATAAATACATGAGCTAATTGAATCTTTTTAAACTGCTGTTGCAATTCAAACTATAAAAGTGTCTTTCTCCCATGCAGCTCAAATATATGCTTTTTTTTTTTTTGTGGCTTCTCTTTCATATGAAAGCATGAAGCTTCTTTGTCTCGAGTATGTTAGCTTTTATTTAAGGGAAGCCAGTATGTCTTGTTTGATCGCATGGGATGCATCCCACATTATTCAGCAGAGACTATCTGTTCATGTCTTCTGGTCACAGACGAAAGCATTAAGTAATGCAGAGTTGAGGAAGCGCTCCTTTTGGAACCTGTGGTCAGCAGCACATGTGTCGAATGATTGCTACTTTCCAGTTATATTTGCTACCTCTGTACTATAGTAATTTGTAATCGTTTTTTATCAAAAGCTCATTCTGTATCATACTGATCTGGCAGTCTAAATATCTGATTAAAAAATACCTGAAATCAGAAAATATCTGATATCAGACATAACCAAATGCTATATCTGATAACTATCTCATACAGAATATAKATATAGCTATAGGAGAACCAAAAAGTTTTACCATTGGCTATTATGACAGAATCTGGTTCCATAAATATAATAGGTTATTGTTAATTATATGATAATTTTGTAATTATTTTAAACTGAGCTATATATTGGCCATTCTGTCACTTCCTTGGCTTGCATGTCATCTTTTCACTACTTTTAAGTACAGTCATGAACTACATTTCTTCTAGCTGTGCAGTAGTGCTCAGTATTCTGAAGCATTGCAAATCAAATTTAATGATCCAGAGAGCTTTTGACTGATCTTTAAAAATTGCTGAATGCAAGGTGTCATCACTGATGTCTTGAAAGTGTTCAACAGCTGTAGCTGCCTTTAAATATTATCCTTAGTTTATTTTTGAAGAAATATTTGATCTTGTTGCATAAATATGGCTGTATATTTGGTGGAGTTGAGAGCCAACAGACAAAACTTTCTTCCTTTTTTCCTGTTACTAGCCTCAAACATTGTCACCTAGTAGCAGATCAGTATTTTTGATTTTTTTTTGATGAAATGCTCCTTTTTGTTCAGATCTGGCTGTATGTTTATTCTCTTTTTTAGAGATTTAGATTTTTTTTTCCTTTGCCTGGGGTTCAACAGCATTCATTTTTAATGTCTATAACTTGAAGCTTCTGGTTTATAGTAATTGCTACCATGTTTTTACACTTGTTCTGTGTATGCATGACTCATTCGCTTCCTTTGRAAACTGAGCTGAACTTTCTTTACACTTTACCAATGGGCCTCAATACTTCAATCAGTAAAATGAAGGTTCCACACTAAACTCACTTTTTGCTTATTGTTTGAACTGTATCTTCCTGCTTTTTGACTGACATCATGAACAGGATGTTCTGATTGTAACTTATTTCATTATATTCTGTTATAATCTTTAAGCTTTACTAGGCATGGTCTGTGGTTTAGATGTTATGTGTATATGTCAAGCTGTATTAAAAATAAACTTGAGTAGAGATAATGAAGAGGCATGTGTTTTGGTAGTGGCTAAGCTTTTTACTTTTTTGGAAGGAAACGTCTGTAAAAATTGGGTGCATTTGTCATTCTGGCGCACTAATTACATTTTTTTTATAATAAAATCTAAAGAAACCTCAAACCCTGAAATTAATGGATTTTGGACTAGAATATCCTTTTATAATGGTTCATAGCTTGATGCATTCCTTCTTACTTGCAGATGGATTTTCCCTGTTGTACAAATCTTGTAAGTAGCTCAAAATATCAGGCAAGTGGTAGAAAAAAAAACCCAAAACACTATCATTGAACTACTGAACCCTAACAGCTGAAGTTTGTTTTGCCTTAACTTCATTTTTTTTGATGCTTAATTTCTTATGAATGTTATTTCATTGCCAAGTGGTCTTATCTGATGGATAGGAGTTGGTATTATTTAGTGTGAAGCCATGTGTACATCATTGTTCCATATGATTAATCAGGTTGACTTGCATTTTCTTCCCCTGACTCCTTATCCTGTGCAATGAATGGGTATATTGTATAGTCTGAAAGTTAGCACATGACTCGTTTGAATATGAGAGCATCAAAATTTCTATTTGGGGGTTGGTGGATGTTTGCCACTTGTGCGTTTATTTTTATTTATTTATTTTTCTAATGCCAATGTCAGAACTCAGTTGCTGATATGACTCAATTTTTGTTTCAAGTATATGGAACCTTCTGCGGCTTAGGACAATTCTACATGGGTTAGAGCATAAGGATAAACAATGAAAATCAGCAATGTTCTTCAAAATACAGCAAGGGAAATGTTTCTCTGAGTCATCTTAAGATGAACTGTCCTAGTGGCCTGTATATRGTATCTGGGTTTCTGTATTAATGAAGGATCTGGATTTCTATATTAAAAATATGGTTTAAGGGAAAGGCCTTGGTGTTTTAGGTAGTTACATTGCTATGTAGCTTTAATGGAATGTAAATCAAGAAGAAAGTCAAATAAGCCACTATAATACCTTCAAATGTGAAGGCTCGTCTAAGGAGGAAAAATAGGACATACATGACATACTGTAAATTAACCAGTTCTTCATAAACTGTGTTGTATAAACAGAAATGTAATGTATAAAACCTTTGGGAAATTTTGTAGTCCTGGCATTAGCCACTTAAAATTTTCTACTGGAGACTTGCTGAATTTTTGGGCTTGTGCCTCTTGAATAAGTACTGTTTTATTTACAGAGCTGTGGCTGTTCTTATATTGCTGCTTTATACAGAACTAAATATTTTGTCATCACTTAAATAATGTTACAGCATATTAAACATTTAATGAAAGTACATATTACTGTTCCAGTTGTAATGATTGTAAATTAATTTTATCTCCATTCATGTTTAGGAGTTTATTGCCCCAACATTGTTATCTGGGGAATAGCTCGTTGATGGAAGAGAACAGGATGATTTGCCTCTGGTATAGGCATTATACATATTTACAGAACTGAGATGTTTTTGATTATATTCTGATATAACTATTTGGCAAATAACAATGACTTAAAAGAAGGCAATGACTCATGCTAGTGTCAATTTGGAGAGTGTACCAATTTCCAGTTCCCTGCCCCAGAAGAAATGACAGAAATGGTCAACAGTGTAAATATAGTGGTGCCCTTCACTAGTACAGGGAAAGTGAAAAGGTTTACCCTATTTAAATATGGTGCTAATAGTTGAATGAGTAATTCATAATAGAGGGCAGATAACTTACCAATTTACGTAAGAGGTTGTCATTGTCATCACTTGCTATTCAGGTTATCTGTGAGCAGAGTACTGGTAGTTCAGAGTGGCAATGAATTGGTGTTGGGAATTCACATCTGTGTGGTGAGTTACGTAATCTGAAACCTTTTTTGAGCCTTAACCTGTCATGTCAGAGAAGTTGATGTCATATAATATAGCAAGAGATGGCCAAGCTTTGAAGTAACCAAAATAAACTCCACCAAGACTTGTTTTGTTAAGACTTCTGTTTGCCGTCAAGCCTGTGTGCCTATTCCAGTTTCAAGAAATGCTTAGTTCTGTTTAAAGAATCCAACTCTGTAAAGTAGGTCTAATCATGAGTTAAATTTCGTAAAAAGCATGTCAAAATGCTAACATAGTTCAACAGTCTCCATATTTAAAAAAAAAAAAAAAAAAGAATCTTCAATGTTGCATCACATGAGGAAAGGCTGAGAGAACTGAGAATGTTAGAGAAGACTCAGGAGGGGRAATCTTATCAATTTGTATAAGTATCTGAAGGGAGGATGTAAAGAGGATGAGGCCAGACTTCAGCAGTGCCCAGTGATAGGGCAAGAGGCAACGGGCACAAACAGAACCACAGGAAGGTTTGTCTGAACATGTGGAAAAGCTGCTTTATTGTGAGAGTGACTTTGCACTGGAAGAGATTGCCCAGAAAGATTGTGGAGTCTCCGTCCTGGGAGGTATTCAAAAGCTGTCTGGGCACAATCCATGGGAGCATACTTTAGGTGACCATGCSTGAGCAGGGGAGTTGGACTAGATGATCTCTAGAGGCCCCTTCCAACCTCAGCCATTCTGTGAGTTCTGATGTMTATTAATTCCAAATACGCTTTTCCTAAATAGATATATCAGGGAATTTAAAGAAAATCAGAATACTGTATGTGATATTTATCCGATAATTAGAGATCACTGACACTTTTCTCAAGATATACCTACCTCCAGTGTTCAATGTTGTCTAGAGTGGACTGCTTCTGGAAATAACTTTTTATTTAGAATCAATGAATGAAAACTGCTTAGAAAAATTAAATTTCTAGTTTATTTTGACGTCTAGTTTTTCTCATTTCTGTTCATCTTTTGAAAGCATTTACCTACAAAACTTGGCTTGCCTCTGAATCTTAACTTATGATTAGAGGTAGCATCCAGGATTATCACTGAGTAACTGGAACTGAAAAATGTATCTTAATCTTTGAAGTTTTTTCCTACTTAAATTCTGCAGTAAATTAGAGACCAAGAAAGCAGTGTGTGAAGACAGTAATSATAACAAGAGTTTGATAGTCACACTCTGATAGGAAGAATCTATTGTTCTCTTTCAGCAAAGACATTTAGCACTATCTAATTCAGCTGGTTTTATTAGCACTCCACTACAGAAAGCTAGCAGATTTCTTAATAAATTGTTAAATAATTTTTGCAGAAGGTATGTGAAAACTTTGCGGCATTTTCTAGCTTGTCTGCAGCCATGCAAAAAATGCCTTATAAATTTAAGTCTTAATTTCTGAGTAGATTTTGAAATTGCTGTTTGAACTATTGTGTTTTATTTCAGTGGTTTTGTGAAATGAACTCCCCTTCTGTGAGAAGATGCTTTGTCAGCTTCATGCCTTTGTGATATTGGTCCTTATGATGCTCAGTAGACCTTTGAACTGACTGGTCATTGTGTTAACTATCCTGTTATGTCCCAATACAAAATATGATGAACTGGGATGGCAAGGATAGTGTGTGGAAGTATCAGGATGGAATAGAAAAAAGTGTATTATAAACCACTTTAACAGAGAAGCAAGGTTGTTCTAGGCCACTTGATGTTGCCTTTTTAAGCTGTAAGGGAATGAACTTTTCAGCTTTTGTTTAGATGGAAGCAGTTTTAGAGTCTGTCAAATCTTTTTTCGYCTGATTTTTCTCTAATGAGATAAGGCTCTTTCTTCTCTTTCTCTGGAAGCAAGAGCAAAAGTTAAACTATAACTGAAATATATAAAGAACTTTTTCAGATTTATTGTGGAAGATGAGCAGGTGGGGAAGAAGGCTCACCTGAATTTGTACCTCTATCTGTTAAAGGTTTGCTCCAAGAATATAAGCAGGCCTCTTAAAATTGCAAATTTCTAAGGTACAGTGTATGTGACTGAGGCAGGACCTTAGGAGCAGGCTGGCTCAGAAAGACAATAGACCTCATGGTTATGTGACCTGTTCATTAATCTGTTACAATAGGTTGCTTGGTGTCCTGTAAAAGGTAGTAATTTCTTGCAGGGCACTAATGGATATTTCAAACTGCTAAGAAATCAGCAGAAGCCTCACTAGCTCCATCCCACATTCAGTGAATAAATGACTGTGATATGTAGTGAGAGTACCTTAAGGTGATCACACAAAGTGCACTTTGTATCTAAATTACTGAAACATGCAGATCTAGGCTTTAAGCATACAATCATTTTTGCTTTTACTCTTGTGCAAAGGTTGATGTGCAGGCAACTGAGTTGGACAACTGCACAGGTTGGATGTGTAACACCAATATTAACAAGAGAGCAAAGGACTGAAAGAACTGGTTAATCTTGAGCAAAACAATAAATCAGGAAAGTATTGCTTATAGGAGCAGTTTAAGTGTCTATAAATGAAGCAAGACAGTATTTCTCTAGGCAATGAGGATATTACAGTGATATATATATGGTGATGAGAATGAGTGGTTGTGAAAACGTTGTGTAGATTGGTATGAAAGCTTTAGATCTTAAAGTAAGAATAAACCCAAGGTTTAAGCAGACACAGGATAGGAAGGAAAGAATTGATGTTGTGCAAGTGATGGACTTGTGACAGGGAGCAAAATGCTGCTTAGCATGACTGAAGAATTTTAACTTGAGTGGAAGGATTAGGAATTCAGCTGTAACTCAACATTTGCAAAAATGGAAATACCAACATCCACAAGGAGATGTCAATAGAAGGATGAGATGTAAACCATGCACACAGAATTGATGGTTGCATTTCTAGATAACATCAGCGAGAGGCACAATACAGAGAAAGATGAAAATAAGAGATGCTAAGTCCTGTAGCATTCCTAGAGTTCTAACCCTGCTTTTGGAGGGGAAATTAGTTTCTGTGACATTGGAGGGAGGACTAAAATTGCAAAAACTTAACAATTAGAATATAATTTTTCTATCTCCTTTAGAGTTCACTTCCCCAAATTACTTATCCAGTTCCTGAGAATTTTCTCCTATGTTAGAAATCTTCTGAAGAATTATTTTAAATATGCTCTTTCAGCATATATCTACTTTTCCTTTAAAGCCTTGGGCCAATATCTTTTGCACATATCGCTATTATCAACAATTCAAGATGTTTATTTTCAGAGCTGGGATTTTTGAGGGGAGTGCCAATTACTGTAATAAAATTCAAGTATTTTGTTTTAGTTATGCATTCATAGTGTAAKTTTTCCTTTCCATACAAAAATAAGCAAGTGTTTTTGCACTGAAATTTGCTATTACAAGTCAGTATGACAGCGATGGAATAATCAGAGCAGTGCATGACATTCTAATCAATGGTTTTTCAATTTGTGTCTAAGCATGAAGATAAGCTAGAGAAGGAAATTCATTAAATGAAGTTACTAATTTTATTGTATTTAAATGCATTGAGTACTGCCAGCTGTCTTTGTTTTCTGCTGCTTTGAAGCTGAAAATCCTAAATGAAAAGATTCTACAGTCATCTCCCGATGCTGTCACATCTGAAACATTGGATTCAGTCGCGTAGGTTACTTCTGATCTCTCATCATTCTGTAATAATTGCCTGGAATCAGACACACTGTGATCAAGTGTGTTGATCACAAGGAAAGGAAGTTCCTTGGCAACTGCTTTTTTTCCTCTAGGTAAGACTAGAAGTTTTTCACTTTTATTGCTGCATCTTAACAATTGACCCTTGTGTACAGCAGTGAGATTGGCATATTCCTTTTGAAGTACTTGAAGGAAAAACCTTCAAATCAGAAATCTGTACTATTTTTTTTCTTTTTCTAACCAACCTATACCTTGTGTGGTATATTTCAGCCACTCCTGCAAATTCCTGAAAGCATTTCAGTCTGCTTCTGAATGTGCGTCTAATCCATGGCTTTAAGATCTCTACAGCATTTGTAGATGTTCTCCCTTGACTGCTCTACTCACTAGTCAAACTATGACAAAAGGACATGCCAGCAAGAATGTCCCTTAACAGCCAGGGCATGAGTGTGTAGGACAATTCCATAATTTTCTCATCTTCATTTAGAATCGCTGTTTCACATACAGATGGAAAATTCAGTTGAATCTTTCTCTGCTTAAACATGGACTTTGAAGGAGTTCAGAATAAAGAGGCTGATAYGCTGACTTTTGTCTGTTACAGTTTACGAATTTTTACTGAATTTCTGAAGCCTCAGCTGATGCTCTCCATGTCAGAAATTTTAGTGAGAGGAAGATTTTTCTAGAGCTTGGGTTTACTTTCTCCACTTAATTCTCAATTTTAACATGGCTGCATTTGTTAGATGCATGATATTTGCTTTGTTCATGAATGTGTGTATATGATACAGAGCTACTGGACATGATAGCTCATGTGCAGTTGCAGAAGTCTAACTGAAAATCTGACTCTTAATTCCAACACTGGATTTAGTATGTTTCTARTAATGATTTGACTGTGGGACAAAATGGCATACTTGAAATAACTTTTCATGTGCTATGTAGTGTTGTGTGTCTCAGTTCCTTCTAAACAATGTGTCATGTATGACTCAATCATACCCAATTGATCACTCTTGTGAGATAAGTATGAAATTTAACTAACTTCCTAGTGTGTTCCTTCAGACCATGGCTTGTATTGAGTCATTTATGTAGTGGTATTGTCACCTACTGTAACTATACAAAAGGGAAATGCACTCTTTAAGAGAAGACTGACAGTGAACTAAGAAGATGTGCATATGGTAAATCTTGATTCCTGTTAGTGAGATTAACTTCATATGGTTAAGTACCATTTACAGCATATGAATAAAATTCCATGTTTTATTTATCAGTATGCTTTCAAGGAGCAAATGGTTTATTTTGAATTTTATCCAGGCTAGTTTGCAACAAAATTAAAGATGTACTGTAGTTTGTCCTTTCGACACTCCTGTGAAGTTGCATGGTAACGTTTTGAAAGACACTGATATATTAAGTATTTTCTGCTTTGAAGAGCAGAAGTACCTATTTAGTGAAAATGACTGCAGTTATTTAACTGTGGCTATCTTTGCTTAAAATCACTTCATATATATTCATCAAAAGCATTTTCAATCTATAAAATATTTACATACTGCAAAGAACTCTACTTGGGTTTGCATATTTTTCCCTAAGGAAATAATGTTAAAGTGCTGGAAGTGGTACTGGCCTTCTCGTGGTGTCTATTTGAAATAACTCATTTGCCATTAGGCAAAATGTCAAAAYCTTAGCTCAGAAATATATTGCTAATAGCCACCCTAGAGAGTGATGGCTTTTACTGTGGAAAGGATGGAAGAGTAGAAATGAATAGACTGATTATATTACTGAAAAATCCATATATACCTCTGCCTTAAACATTTCCTGAAGTTTAAAAAAAGAAGGAAAACCTGTGCAGCATAGTAGCTACAAGTAGCTCCCCATTAACATTTAAAAGATGAATCATTTCTACATAATTTTGCCATTTATAATATGTTTACTTATAAAACTTGAGTTCAATAGACAATGGAAAATTAACTGCTCTGCTAGCTATCATTTTAATAAAACTGAGGAATTATAAATAAAAACTTTTTTCAAATATTTTAGGAAAAATATGCTGCTACTACAAATTGTTCCATAGTTTACTATTTTATGTACTGGCACTGATTGTTTAATTTAGCTGTTCAATAATCAATGTATATCAATAAAATGCAAAAAGGACATCACAAGCATGCCAGCAGACCAAAGCCATGGTTAGATCTGTATGTGTTAAAACTTTTTTTTAATTCTGAGGGCAGTATATTTGAAATATGAGACAGCACTTGATTTAACTGAGACCTTCTCTGCCCTCTGCAGTGTTGATCTGCGTTGAAGATCACATCTGGGGAGAAGAGCAGTGATGTTTTTCCACATGCACATACAGACCACTGTGCTGCTTTTATCACAGACCTGTTATTGCCATCAAGAAATCTTTTCCAGGCAAATCTAAAGCATCTATCTACATATACAGATTATTCCTGTATGTTTGGGATTTACATGCATGATAAAGAATCAGATGCTAGCTGTGACTGTACAGATGGTATAGTGCAGATACCTACTCGTGTGGTGGAGCAGCCCTTTCAAAGGCTCTTATGTACAGAGACAGAAAAGTGTTAGAAGCACTGTGTATGCAGTAGAAGCTGAACCACATACTTGCGCTGTTTAGAAAACTCTGTTAGATGAACAGGTAGCTACAAAACAGTACTTCTCTATAGTTCAGGATTTGCAGCTGGTGTAGGAAGCTCTTGATTCTTGTGTGGTGTGTTCTGAGGGTATTTTCTTTTTTAAATTCTAATCCAAGCTACTTCAGCATGCCGACGTGCCAGTTAGTGGCCAAGATGCTCAATATCACACAGACTTAACACTGGAGACCTAGTCTAGATAGTGTCTTCCTTAGTCGGTTAAGGACAAACTTCAGGAGAGTTAAGTAAAAGTGGAAATAACATAGGTATTGTCTGTACTAGTTTGTTATCAGTACTTATTTAGTGATGTTCTACATCTATAGAACCAAACTGCAAAGAAAAACTAAAGAAATGTATGTAAGCACCACAATAACATCAACCTATAGCTTGTGGGAATATTTTGCTGAAACATCTGCAAGTGCGTATTTAGTTGCTTCCTTTACATGTCTTAGTCCTGCATATTGGTTTCTGCTCATGCCTCTGGGCCAGACCAGAATAAAGCAACAAAGTCTCCATATTAGCTAATGGCTGCATCTTAGGTTCTCATCTAAGAGTAACGTGTACAGCTACTTCCCGTAGCAGGATAACCTCATATATGCTTTTAAAGCTTTTTCTGCTTGTGTATCTTCCCCAGTCTTTTGCTAAATGTGTCTGAAGATAAATTATTGGAATTAATTTCAGCTGTTCTTGCAGGAGTCTTTGTTTAAGCCTGACAGCTGCATGAATAGGTCAGATTTGTGATGTCTGGCATTGCTAATGGCTTTGTCTGCTACAAAGCCCCAGCTGAAAACAAATTAGCTGAAATCAGCTGAGAACTTCACTTAACAAATTGAAATATTTATGGGGGTGCAACAACCAAAGATAATTTCAACATGTCTGTGTTGAAATAACTGTTTTTAATAAGGTTTTCAGCATGCATTTGAATTAGATAACTTGCCATTTAGAAATTTAATGTTTAGTAACTGAAGTTTAAAGAAATTAACAACAAGATAACATCAACCTAGTAAAGCTCACTTAAAGTCCATTTAAAGCAACCTGCTGAAGGGAAAAAAGTTCAGACTTGAAAGAGAGCTGTAGTTAATCACACCCACCCACCAAAAAAACAAACAAACAAACAAAAAAAACCCACACAGCCAGACATGTGAATACAGAATTTGGAATTAAAAGTAGAGAAACTGTTGGTAAGGACTATATAGTTAAGAGTCAAACAGTTACCAGAAGGGGTAGTGRAAGTTAGTGTAAAAGACTAAGTGGCAACACTGACACATACTAGATAAGTTAGTGCACTTATTAGACAATGTTATGCTCTATTATTTTGTTAATCTAATGAGTTAGCATTAATGAATTGGCCAGAAAATACCTACTTTCTGGTACTACAGCTCTGCTGAGGATATTGGCATTCTGAAAGTGTTCTCATCCATCCCCATGTGCTAAAATTGGGAAAATTGCCTTTGAAAGGCGGTTAGTGAATGATGTAGGAACACTAGCTAATCAGCTTTGTGTGTTGCTGCTCTGTATTTTGATTCCTTCTCCTTCAGGTGCTGCTTTTACATGTGTGGTGGGGAGAACTTGGCAGCTGTATAGGCAATTCAAACAAAAGTATTTTAAAAATCCCTTTAAATCTTCAGTTCTACCAAACACCTTCATGGTTAGTCCCTTGTGAATTATTTTAACTGGCTTGGCTCTCTTRCTGAAGACATCAAAAACTTTGATTACATAATCAAATGTGCTTTCAAAAATGTATAAAAATGCACAGCAATGAGAAGAAATGATAATAAGCAGCAACAGATGTTTTTCTTCTTTGGAGCAATTATGGAACAGTAATTACAGATAGAAATAGAACCTCACAAATGATGAGCATTTTATCGGGAAGTTTTCAGAAGTGAAACGGGAGTGTACAAGCAGGGATATCTTCGAACATTAAAGAAATGAATGAAAAATATTGCTACAAGCTGGACAATAACATGCTGAAACATGACTGGAGAAGGGAATGCTATTACTTGTAGGAGTTACTTTTTAGTGTTGCTTGATAACTAGTAGTGATTGGGAGGCAATGATCACCATGCAGCTTGAATGAAAGACTTAAAGTGTTTAAGGCAGAGGTGGAAGTGCTTGTATTAATTGTGCTCCCAAAGGAGAAAACCATACATACTTTCAATGATCACTGAATTTATCTGCTGCTTGTGGATTTTTAGTGTAGCATGGTATTTTATTCCATTCTAGTATTTGAATTCTCTCAAACTTCTGAAATTCCCCTGACATCAAACCATGTATTTAATTTCTCCATATTCTCTCCTCCTCCCTTGGCACCATGTTAAATTAAAGATTTCACATGAAAGGAAAAGGTACTATAAATATGGAGCGGGGAATCTGTAGAAGTCTGTCTTTGGTCGTCTAATACCCTTGCATGGTTTACTGATGTACTAGCACTAGGCTAAAACACTATGCAGAGGAAAATGCAAGTATCAGGACAATAACTTGAGCTTTTTTCTAATATAGCACAGCTGAGAAACATCTGAGTGAACTAACTYGAGTATTCAGTATGAAGGCTAAGGGGATCGTGTGATTTAATATGAACAGARCAGATAAAAATAGTGATTTGATGCTATCATGATATAACTTTGGAAAGACCTGTTTAATAGTTTACTTTGGTAAACATTTTAATTAGTTAATCTTAAACATGTGCAAGAAATGGTGAATTTTAGTGAATTAAGTACAAATGCTAGATTGAGTAACAGTAGTTGATCCTGATTTGTATTTCCTTGGAGTCAAGTGAAACCTCTCAGATTTCAATGATTCTTGCAGGATATTGTTGGTCATAGCAAGGATACATGATATTTTTCTCAAATATTTTCCAGCTAGAGATCTCATATCTTGGCAAATGTTCATTTATTAAGTRTCACAGCAGACAGGTATTCAAAAAAATTTGTTCCTGGTTTCAGTGCACTAAGAATAGAATATTATGTGAGAGGTAAAAGAAGAAWTTGTGACTTAAATTTACTGCCTCTGAAGACTGGATCCCTTGATCATCAGATACATGGAAGACATACTAGTATACTGAACAACTTTCATGAGAAATTACCATGTGGTCTCTTCATGAGTAAACTTTACAGGATGTTATTTTTTTTATGCAGCAGATCACACAAATACTTYTAAGATGTAATCTTGACATCCTAAATGAGCAGAGTACATAAGTAAAATATCACCACTTAAGTTAAACTTGCAATGGAAGGCATATTAAATGATTTTTTTAATGAAGCTTCCGTAGGAAAGATGAATACCTCATGAAATATAAATTAGATACTATAAAGTYGTACTTGGCTGGAGATTGTTGCTATTCTTTTTTAGTTGACTGGCACTTAGGTTGTTGCTGCTTTATCCAAAAAACACCTCTCCAGAACAAAATCTCTCCACCCACCACCTTGGTGCCAGTATCCCAGCCCCTATGCTGTGGGGCTGCTCCAGTAGAAGCTTAATGTTGATGTGCAGTTGTTATTACAATACAAATTCAGCTTTTAAAGTATAAATGTGGCATAATGGTTACAGAGGCAGAGAAGCAACTAATTCTTAGCAMAATATCTTTTTTTATTGTTTGACTTCAGGAACAAGTTAAGTCCATCAAAATAGAACTAGAGCAAGTGTAGGCCTAGAAGTAGTTACGCAGAACTGTTCCTTTAGAGTATGTTCTACTCTACCACCTAATCGTTACTAAAACCCAGGTCCCTGTCTGGACAATCCTGATGTTTTTTTTTTTTTGTTAGCGATGCCCCATGTAGTAGGTAGCCCATCTAAATAGGAATAAATCCTAGAYACTTAATTCCAGCGTATCTGTTTTTTAAAAAAGATGTATACAATTATAAATATATATAATATATATGTAAATTATATATGTAAAGTTTTTTTAGCTACTCTTTTTTCCTTAAGGGGAATTGCAACGAGAATTTTTCATGATGTCTGAGTTTACAGACTGGAGTTTTTGAAATTCAGAACAACACAGAGCAATGATCATACAGGCTAAGCGGATACTGGAAGTCATTGATCCTTCCAGTAGCTTGTTTGATCTTGTAGCTTGCTATGGGTCTTGAACTGTTTGTAGAGAATGTTTGCATCTTGYTTAGCAGTGGCACTGTGCTTTTATCTGTCATGTATGCTTATAGTGCTGTATAAAGAAGCAATAAAAACTGTAGCGTATGATCCAGTATATGCAATATCAAAACAAGAGTCTCGTAAAAACAGGAGTCTCTTAAGATCCTATTTTAGATACTGTTATCAAAACTGGAAAACCAATACTCTATTGAAGTTTAAGTTTTTTAAAAAAAGGCACAAAAAGCACTCACTGAATTTTATTCTCTCAAAGCATTCCAAATACTGCTTAACTGTGATTCTCACTTGAAGGTTATAGATTTCTGTTACTCATCACAAATGAGAACTTCTTACTTGTAGTCAAACACAGTATTCAGTGTACTCATATTGTAAGATCAGCAGTTACTGCTGAAGTATGAGATGCTTCATTTTTAGTTAGTTTAGCTTTTTCAGCAGAAATTGTAGAGAAGTCATCACTCCAATGCTTTGACTAAACCTTCGTTTGGAAATGGTCTGCATTATCTCAACTYGCAGATCCATTACTTCAACAAATGGTAAAAGGCTAGAAGCTGCTCTCCACAGACCACCRGCATGGAAATTGCTACATTACCAGTCATTACTGCAGAAATGGTGGTTTGATTATTATTTTTCTGAAAATGTCTATTCATCAAGATCCACTTTGTGTAAGAAACAAAAAACCAACCAGCAAGTTATATTCCACTGAAAACAAGTGCCTTTTTTAAATAGGCTTTATTTTTGAATCTACTCAGGGACAAACTTTGATATAATTGCACCAGAAAAGAAAACTGAGAACTGAAATATTATTCTTGACCATTCAGTAATGTGTTTAAGATAGGGTAACAGCCAATTATTGTATTTTGCAAATGTGAATAATGTTTCCAGTTGCTCTTATTTCAGGAATTATATGCAGATTTTCAACGTATATTTAATATTGAATTATTTTGATATTGTAGCTGGTTGTTTATATGCTAGATCTATGTATCATTAAGAATATATTCTAGCTTTAAGGCAAGAAACGATAGAGTAGACTGATATCTTGATCCTGTCTTCTCATGGTCTATTAAGTTTAATTGTCTTGTTTTTATTTAAGTGTTCTAGAACTGCAGCAGAATCTCTTTGATACTTGGAAATAAAACTTTGTTGTAATCTTAGTGTTCAAGTTCTGTACCAGACCTAGAGGAAGACTCATCTTCTCTGAGAGATATACCAAGTTGTAAAGCTTTACCTAGTAGTTACCCTCAGCAGTCAGCAAAAATGATGTAAAAAAAAAAACCTAGTAGTTAAGTGATAACTTGAGGATAATATGAGGAAGGGACCAAAGTAAGATTTAAATGGCAGATATGCCTAATTATTTCAAGAACTGTACAACTCACATACTTTTCCCTCTCCCCATCATATTTATAGCGGGGCAGTTTGTTAACAGGAATGATCTGTAACTAAGATGTCTGTCTCTGTCAACAGTTAATAGATAGCGTTGATAAATGATGCTTTAGCGTCTGTGGGTTTTGTAGGAGCAATAACACTCATCTGTTGTGGTGTGCAAGTGCTTTTCCTGTATAGGTTGTTACAAGAAGCTTGAACTTCGTAAAAGTTTAACCAATGAGGTGATCTTTAAGAAAAGAGCTTATTTTTGTGCTTTTGTGGTTTCATAYTCTAAATTGTCCTTTAATAGTTGAGCATGCATAATATAAACTTAGACTGTTCATTTTTTCTGTTTATATATGATAATCAGTAACCTACTGAAAAAGTGATTTAAAAGTTCTTAAATGGAATGTGATAACTTATCTGTATGCTTACACAACTAGGTCTAGTGCTGGATTTATTTTGCATTTTTGTGTTTATGGAAACCTTTCCTTTTGATGGAAAGGTGTGGCTTGTTTCTAGCTGTTACAGTTGTCCCATGATCAGTTACTCCTTTAACAGTGGTATACATCATGAACACAGTTTCTGGGTAGACAGCTGAGGCTATAAATAAATTCTAGGGTAATTTTTCATTTGTCAGATGAGTGAAGAAAGTTAGTGCTTTGAATGTTGACCAGCCTATCTTCTTGCCCCTTAATTGAGATGCTACTGAGGAAAACTTTTTAGAAAATTAGAAAATTTTCTATTTTTTTCTTATTAATTAGAAAATTACTATTTAAAAAATTGTATTGCGCATCAAGATGTCCTTTTCTTTCTCCTTCAAACCTCAATGCCTAGGCTAATGACCAAGCAAATGATTATGTGGCCAGACTATGTGAAGTTAAATCTGTTTCTCACTTCAGTGCTCTTTGGTGTAACTTCTCCAATATCAGAAGCAAAATGGAGGTATAGGAAGGGTGTTCAGAAGAGCCTTTGAGGTTTTGGGCCTATAGGGTATACATTAATTCACACGGGATGGAAGTTTTGGGTGCTGTGCTGTTGCTGCTGAGGAGACTGGTTTTATGTGAAGAGGGACTGAAGTGAAGGGGGTGTTACATGGGTTATGAAAACCAGATACATAAACAGATTGTCTTGAATGATTCTGTGTGCTACTTTGGACATAACTGGAAGGTAGGAAAACTCTCAAAGAAAGGTTTTTAACAAATATTAGTGTTTCCAAGGAGGGTTACTGTTTCTCTGCTCTAAGGAGAGGTACTGTAGGGGGAAYCCAGTAAGGGGAAGTATGTCTTTATTTTATTATTTTATTCTGTCTCATTATATGTATAGCTGATGGATTAAAGGTGTCACCCTGAAGTTTGTTAATGGTGGAACTTGAAAGGGATGATACAGCATCATCTTGATTTCCTGAGCATCTTTTTTGTGCACTAGGTGATATGATAAGCTGTAAGGAATGTGATGGATGACTTTGAGCTTAGGAAAGTCAATGACATATCACATTGATCCAAGTTTTGAAGAAAACTGAATGCAGCAGTCATATTCTTGTAGTAGATAAGATGTTTGGGTGATTGCCTCTTCTAGAGGAGAAAAACAGATGGACAYGAAACCTGCACTCCTTTGTTCTGTTCTGGTCAGATCTATGTAATCCATACTGAGCATTAACTTCCAGCTACATTTATCCAAACAGCTATTGCTATCAAGGGATATTTTTGTTATGAAATACAGTCAGATTATCATTGTTAGAGGAGTAGTCTAGAAATGCTTTTATTTAATTAGCAGTTCCTACTCTTCAGTGATATAATGAGATACATTTACTGTAGGAGAAGATTGGATAAGACTGGCTTTAAACAGCTTTCGATTACAAAAGATGCTAGAAAATTGTCATCAGAGAACTTCTGTAAGCACAACCTTTTTACCTGCAAAGCAGACCTTTTCACTTACTTCCCCTTGCAAAATTCTGTAATCCAGAATGGTTTCATTGAAGTCTTGTTTGTACCAAGAATAGTTATTTCTGATGCAAAATATCTGTACCAGTCTCTTCCTTCCTCCTTCTGTCAGGAAACGTCAGTCAGAGGGCAAAAAAGTGGATCTCTAGATTAAACTTCCCATATTGATATTACTGGCCCGAAGGAAAATACTCAGGCAGTTCTGACTTAATATTCTCATTTGCACATTCAATTAATGGCTATTTTGCTGGAACACTGGTGTAGAAGAAGGAGATGGGGAAGTCTGAGAATGAAGCTGTTTTGTCATTTCTTCTGTTTGTATACAAAGAAAGTTAAAGTTTTTTTTAATTAGGTAAAAAGGTGGTAAATAACTCAAGATAGCTGTTTTCATATTTTGGCTGGTATTCCTTAATTTCCTTCTTGAAAATGATTTTCTAGTCCCTCTTGGAAAAATAGATGTATAAAATACTTATCCATAAAAAGATGCCTAATTTTGTTAGTRGGTAGAACAAATTCTCTTCCAAAGTTATAAAATAAATAGCTTTGAATCTATTAGTAGAAAGTGCRGGGGGAGGAACATTGGTATTGGTGTTCTTAATCTGTGAGATGTTATGCATGTAGATGTTCTGGTGACTATGAATACACTGATATAAAAGCAGACCCTCATGTCCATTTTTAAAGTACAATATGGGTTGAAAATGAGTTTCTGCATAGAAGAGCCTTTGAAGTTATGACTATTAAGAGATGAATTATTTGGGTAACTTACCATATAAGAATATTTTTAAGGCTCTATGCAGCTTTTATTTAAGTGAATGCAACATCTAATCTTCACCTTCACTGGAAGGTGTTAATGAAAAAGGCTTACAGTGATAATGCAGCTGGTACTTTTTTTTTGCTCACCTACTAAACATTTAATAAAGAAAGACATAGATTAAAAGTGAGGTGACATGGAAAATGGGCCATTAATGGCCATAAAGTGCCAGTAGTGTAAAGAGGCAGGTTAGTAATGACAATGGCAATGACACTGATTTGGAAAAAATGCAAAAGCAACCATGCTTTATAGAGGTTCTCTTTTTCTGGGTACAGAAGTGGTGGTGGAATTGCTGCTAGTTGCCCTTTCTTTAGTCTCTGCTTAGAGCTTTGTTTCTTGATCTTTTTTGTTTGTTTTTATTTTTTCCCCTCTGACTGGGATATTAATTTATGAATTAACACAAAGGAAATAAACTATAATAAGGATATAAAAATATCAGCAACTGATTTAATTTTTTGGTAAGCCTACTGTTATCCGCAGGTAATATTATTCTATTAATAGAACTCTTTCCTGAGGCATAAAATGTTAATGCTTTACAGATATGAATTGCAAGTATTCTTTGAAATATTAGTTAGAATATAAACCATTGCTCAGCTACATCAGAGTAGCCTGTGATTCATAGATGGGCATCTAGAAAATCTGTCATGAATTTGATATAAAGGGGTTTGATATAAAGTTTGTGCAGCACAAAAATCTGCAATCAATGGCAAATTCTACCCACAAAAATATTCATAGCATAAACCCTTACTCTTTATGCTAAGAGAAAATATCAGTATGTATCACCTATTTATGGGCTGTAATACACAGTTTAACACCTCTCTATTCTACAGAGGCAATTATACTAGCAAAATATGAATTAACTAAAAATAAAGAATTGCAGAGTAAGCAAGTGGCTGTGTGCTGTTTATTACTTTGTTCCTTCTTAACGCAGTTGTACAGTAATTGTTACTTACACGTTGGCATTTTATTAGTTAAAGCCCATCCAGTTATAACAAACTAAGTGTATAGTACCAATGCGTTTTAAAATATTTTCCAAAACTTACCCTGAAATTGTTCTCACTGAGCTCARGTGAACACAGTTGTGTCCTGTAGCATTGTGCCTTGCCAGAATTGTGGAATATGGTTCAGAAGGGGGTGGCCCCAAAAATGGGGCTTCAAACTTGGTCAAAGGTCTCTAGMAAACTTAGAATATGCTTGGGTTCACATCTGGTAGATACAGGGTTTACCATAGCCCATTCCTCAGAACTTTCAAGCAAACCTTGAAACATACTGAGTATTAATACAGCTTGAGGCAATCTCCCCGTGTCACTATATAGGGAAAATGCAGGGAACTGGATGAAGAAATAGCGCTTTCTCAGCCGGATTATTTGTCTGAATTAAGAGCAGCATGAAGTCTGCATTTCAGCTGTGAAGGAGCTGCAGCCTCRGTCTGCATTTTGAGAAGACTGCAAAGCAAACTGTTCAATGTTGGTAACTTCTCATCTTTTCTTCACAATCTGCAAATGCTCCTTGCCTCGCATCCCTTTTGAACTTTTCCTACCCTCAGTTACTGCCTCAGGCCTGATCTTGCTGCAGGTGTGCATGAGTAATACTCTCCCTGCCAGCAAGTGGCAAAGAATAGAGCTGCTTATGCTACCTCTGTCACTTCATACAGGATAGGCATTGTAGTTGTTTTGCCACTGTAACTTTTTTTWAAGATTAATTTGCATTGAAAAAGAACGTTAAATAACTGCAATAGACTTTCACTAAAACAAATACTTATTTTGCAAAAAATCAATGAATTTTAATTTGTGCTACTACATTTTGCTCACATTTCACTTATGCAAACACACACTTTGTTCTGRTGTGCAGGAATTTAAAGAAAGAAAACACATTTTTTTTGGAGCATCCTTTCYGCTCCATTACATTTCAGTGACTCCAGTTCATTCTCATTTGCTTTCTTCCTTTTCTTTTCCTTTCGGTAGGACTTCATAAGGCTTTTAARTTCTTTAACTTTTTTTGGCCTCATTTCATGTCCAAAGCTACTTTAAAGCATAATTAGGAAACTTCTGATACCTTTGCTTTGTGTATTAATTTAAAGCACTTTTAGTATGGCATTTATATTGTGAATTTTAACTTGCTAAAGTTAATGCCTGACCCGTGCATCCTGCAGTACTTTGTGCTGGTACTGTTAATCAGTGACAGTCCTAACAACATTGTCTATTCACTTCATTTTCTTCCTGTTTCTACCTTGCCTTAGGTATCAAAACCTGATCAGCTATTGAAGTGCTAACTGATTAAAATTACTTTCCTCCAAGGTTAAGTGAACACTGAGCTTTATTTTYGTTCAGTGTCTGCATGTAACAGTGTCAGCTATGACTATGGCTTGAGYGTGTTTGAGAAATGGAATTGCTAACTTCCCGTAACCTCGGTGTTTTCATCGCTAGTTAGAACTGTGATCCTAAACTGCTCTGGAAACTCCAGAATAAGACAGTGTGTTGTATTTCTTCTGGAGCAGTGAAACAAGGTGGTAATGCAGTACCAGAATTGTTCTAATCAGGGTCCTGCAGGAATAACAAATTTTGACAGAAGCATTTAGACTGCAGCTGCTCATTTTCAAAGTATGTGGAGAATATTATTGTGGATTAAAATAACACTACTTAATGGTATTTGAGATTGGTATTTATGTACAGCGAAGGATACTTACCTTGGGTTTTATGCAAGACTAAGCTGCAGATGACTGAAACAACTCATTAAGGCTAAATTTTAGCACTGTTTAGTAATAACTTACTCTCTTCCTTGGTAGAAGAGCTTCTCTTTTTTCTGCCTTAAATGCTTGTGTTTTACTGAGAAGGTAGGAACAAAAGTTTGCCATGAAACAGGTGTTCCTATTATGGTGTTCCCCTGTTATGTTTGAAATTGAGTAATGGGATTCTGTCTCCTTTCTGTGGAAGGGAAGTGCTACATGTTCATTAAGACAAAGAATGKGAGACGATATATGTTCTTTGTTAATTTTTGTGCAAATTCTTTGGGTTGTTTGAATGTGGAGGTGGTCACTAAGTTTTACAGGCTAGCTGTRATTTTTGCATGGAACGGAAACGAAGGGACAAGACGTCCCTATGCTACTGGAGGAAATCTCTGAAACTATTGTGGCTCAGTAATACAATTCATGTTTTAGTTTGCCTTTGGAGTTGCAGAAGTACTGCCTAAGCCTATTCAGTCCTATGATCCTAGCCAACRTTGGGTCTGTAGCTATACTTGGGTATTTTACTAGAGAAGCTGGTAATCTGGAAGAGGAGAGAAGCCTAGACTTCCATCTCAAAGACCTTTGCTTGAGAAGCAAAATGGAGTGCTTGAATTTCTCTGCCATGTAGGATCTAGACAGTCAGTATATGGTATAACAAAGTACCTTATTTTTTTTTCCCCCCACTTCAAATGAAGTCTTGGATCACATAATCTTAAGTAGCAGATATCTTAATCTGAGTAAGACATTTCTAGCACCAAATACATGATGCAATGGATTCCATCCAAAACTTGCTGAGTGTTTCCTGATTTAAAAAAAAAATACATGTCTAATGCAGTTTTCATTGTGTTACACTTCACTGGCACGAGCTTTTCGCTGATCCAGTTGTCAGCGAGTGACTTATCTATAGAGATGCAAAGTTTAAGTTTGAGTGGAGAGCTGGTGGGGGGCAAACAGCCCCTTAAAGCAGCTCCTTTGAATAATTCAAAGGGATCTTGTTGCTGGATATGGCTGCGGACAACTGCCTTAAAAACCCCTGGAGAAAAGTGTTTAATAGAAAGGTCTTCTGTTCAAACCTTAGTTTTCTTTACAGCGTGTTTTCATCTCCTGTCAAAAGAAAACTGTAGGCAGYTTTCAGTACCTTGTCTTTGGCCCTCAGTGTGGCGAGCCCCAGAGAAGAACAGACTAGTTTAATATTAGCCTTTACGATGTTTGTGAGTGCTTTGCTATGGACACCTGGTGTGAAAGAACCAGGTTGTGCAGAAAGCTGAAATCTGGGTTATGTAGTTGATGTCAATGTGTATTTAGTATTTTGCCATACTGCATAAAGATGTTAAAGAATACTGAATAAAAGTGGGATAATTATTGCAGATACCATGGGTGGAAATATACCTTAGTCCTTTTAATGATTTTTTTTTCTTTTAATGATTTATAAGTGAGGAATAAAGGAAACATTTCTGGATGGTGACTGGTTTAGTCTTATGTTTAGTACTTTATATGGAAAACAGGAGGCAGCATGCTACAGTAAATATTATGAACTACAGTAAACCAATTTAATTTCCATATGAGTCCATATGATTTCTGATGCAGATGTTTAATGATGTGAGCTGGTTCCCCACTGACTTTATATTTCCATTTTGAGTAATTTCCTTAACTTGCAGTATTTCATAAACTCTTCAAAGTGAAAATAATAGCCCTGTCATCTTGAAATTTTCCTGGTTATTGTATTGAGGAAATAGTCATTGTAATTCACACAAATAAATTGATAATGTGAAGAAACAAACTAAAAAGTGAAAAAACCCACATCAGGGCAAATGATGGTGTGAAAACATCCTGTTCAAAAGTTTTAAATTAAAAAAAAAGAAAGCAAAAGAGTTTTAAAAGAAAACTACAATGGACTCTTTATCCAGGGTGACTTTTTTTTAAAGCACTTCTATGACTTAGGTTTACTTTCGCCATTGTAACTCAAAATTGCGTAGCAGGAGTGGTAGCAGAAGTTAATTGCACAATTTTGGAGTTTTCTAATCCAAAGCTAGTGTTTCAGTAATTACAAGCTCCTTTCAGTTGTCCCGTGTGACAGGACAAGAGGCAGTGGGCAGAAACTGAAGCACAGGCAGTTCGGCCTGACCGTGAGGGGGAATTTCTTCCCTGTGAGAGGGACGGAGCACTGGGACAGGTTGCCCAGAGAGGTTGTGGAGTCTCCTTCTCTGGAGATCTTCAAGGCCCGCCTGGATGCAACCCTGTCTACCATGCTCTAGGTGACCCTGCTGAGTGTGGAGGTTGGACTAGATGATCTCCAGAGGTCCCTTCCAACCTTTCTGATTCTATGATAATGAATTTATAATTATATTATCAACATTATATTATTTATATATTACTTATAATATATAGCACTGCTTGTGGAGCTGATGTTAAGAAGGAAATTAGTCATGTTGCACAAYGCAGAATGGAGCATCAAAAAGACCTTCTATAAGACCAAGCAAAAGCATGGAGACATATGTATGCATATCCAGCCTGGTGGCTTGGGGSCAGAAATTGGCTAAAAGGCTCTACCAGTCCCATGCTCTTGCCCSTCTAGGATGCAGAGAGAGTGTCCAAACACAGTATGCGAATGTGTGCTTTTCCATGTCCTTGGATCAGAAGCCAGATCTGCTGTCTTATTCCAGTGAGGTGCAAAAGGAGGAGGGCGGCTGCTCCCTGAGGGATGGAGCAGGACAGAGATCAGCTGCTGCTGTGTGTGCAGAGAGGGTGGCAGCAGGTGACCTTCCCCGTGTCACCCATGACAGCATGGAAGGGCTGCCAYTGGCCTGCTGCGGGTGACCTCAAATCTGTTGTTTGGCTCATATGGTGGATGGACTGCTCTGAGTAAAATGATGCTCTGKTTGTGCCATTAGAATTTTATTGGGTCAAAGTATCAGTGATTATTTTATTTAATAAAAGAAAAGGTAGAAGTGATTGAAACTTAGGCGCTAACTTAGAACAGAAGTTTCAATTTTCARTGACTCTGTTTCTGGCTGTTTCCTTCAAACTTTTTTTTTCTACTGCTAAAAATAGCTTTCACTGTACAAATCCTTTATCATTATTTGTTGCTTACATAATGGTKCTACATTAAGCAATTGCAGCAGTTTTTACTGTCAAACCTGTTTCACAGAAAACTCTTGTCAACAGAACAAGAGTAGCAGCAAAATTTTGACCTTGCCACCAGCAGCTGTATTTGCCCAGCTCATGGCCTTGCTTCTAGGAAAACRTACTATTTGCTGTGACTTCGTTTTAATAAAAAGCTACATATAATGCACTTATTACATGTTGACTGAGCTCTTTAATCATTTGCAGCTTTAGTACACGGGAAGAGTGCAGGTAGCATTGACCATGACACTAAGACTTTCTGAAGATAAAAATACAAAATACATAAAATAGAATATTGAAGGCTGAAAATAAGAAAATAAAAGACTGTACTGAATAACATTAAGGAAGCTATTGTTCCCAAATACCCATTCTTTGAGATTAAGGTCTCTAGAGTCCTTTGTCTCCTGAAGGATTCCATCTCTGTAATGTGTTCCCAGGGGTTGTGCTTCTGCTGCTGAGTACCATGCTTTAGGTACAACAACCTGTTGTGTTCTGTGTCTTCACAGATGGTACCTCTTACATGTTTTGACCTTTCAACAACCTAGTAATCAGTATACTAACTGAAATATGGACTATGTCAATCCATCTTTCAATATTGAAACTATCAAGGTCTCAACTTGATAAAATTGAAGCTYAGCACAAGATGGAATTTCCCTTATCACTTGAACTGTTTCAAGAAAATGATTGAAGACAATGCACTACATCCAACTTCTTTTACTGTTAACTCATTTTTTTCCACTTGTACATTAAAACCCTTAAGATTTAATCTTATTTTATTAAAATTAAGCTCAGATCTGATATTCAGCTTTGGCCAAAACAAACAACTAGGAATTCAAGATCCAAAAGAAAAATTAAATGCTGAAATATTTCATTTCAGAAGGCTGAAGCAATGAAGTTAACATAGTCAATGCTTCTAACAGCAAATCAGTGCTTTTCAAAGTGAATTTAAATAACTACCTAGTTCAYTAAGGTGTGCTAGTCATCTAATCTCTTTTAGTATATTTGTCTTGGGGGGGTAGGGAAATACCTGTTTTATTGTCAGCTAGGATATCTGGTCTTAGTGTTTGCTAAAAAGTTGGATTTCAAAACAGACATATCTAAATGCAGTTTTTCTCCTCCTGAACTTTATTCGTACCTACTAGTCAGATTTTAAGGTTATTTTAATGTGTGTTCATTGGTATTTAAAATCTGTTTTACTGTATAGCTTTTACACATTTCTAGTAGTTAGTGAACCTGTCTAGGAATCATCTTAAATATTGCTTTGAATTTATTCTTTTGATATAACATTGAAACAATGTACAGAGCATGACCATAAAGTTCACTGGTTTGGTTCTAATTTTGCTCAACAAAGAACTCTTGAAATTGGTGATTATTGCTGTGATGCAACCAAATCATCTTCTGATTCAACTGTTATCAATCCCCATCAGAAATAAGGACTCAGAGGGACACAGGTATGTGGATTARGATCAGACAAGGCACCAGATACTGTTGTCCCCCAGCACTTGCTCCACCCGTTTTTGTCGATGCCTCTGTCTCCAGAGTGGCGATGTCCTATCAAGTCCTGGAGAACAGCAGTCTTCAGTCTGGCATCCTAACAGAGCTAACTTCTATTTCAGTTCACCTTACTACAGGGAACTAAATACAGAGTGATTCAACAGCTGATTTGCAAGCAGATCAGACTKACTTTCTTTAGAGCAGTAACATCTGCCAAGGATGCAGTCACAGTTTTAGCAGTCTAATYTTAGACTGTTGCTCTAAATTTCTCAAATTATTGCAAAGATACTCATGATGTTACAGCTGAAGTTACTTCAGAAGTAAAGATAACTTGCATGATTATTTCTATGCTTTTTTTTTTTTTTTTTTTTTTTTTTACAAGGCAGGCAAGAGCAGGTCAGCTCTTGTCTGCAGCAGTAGTGAGCTTACATTTCTCTCCTTACTCCAGTGGAAGGCAACTCCTGAAACCTGTATACCATGCATGATTTGTTTAAGCTTTTCAACAAAAATTTTATACAGGTCTAATAGTTGAWAACAAAATACTCTATAATCTGGGAGATATTAAAGATCTCTTTGCTAATCAGATTCATTCACAGAATTACAAAGGCTTTCAAAACTCTTGAAGGAACATTTTTCTTCAAACACTTCATTTACAAATGCTTTTGATTACCATGCACCAAACACTAATGTAAATTAGAGCGCAATTTGCTAGTACATGCATATCTCTAAAAGATCAAGGGGAGCACRAGGATACACCTCAAATGGGATATCTTTTAAAACTCATTGTAAACATGCCCAGAACTTCTCTGAATGTTTTACTTGGTGTTAGGGAGTAGAATCTCAATGAAAGAAGAGGACTGGCAGTCACTGGCACTTTCTTTTGTCTTTTCTCAAAGACTAGAAGATACCCCACTGAAAAAGGAGTAAGTAAAGGCGCAGTGGTCTTTCCCCTGCCTTCCTCTGTGCACTTAGGAATGGGACTGGGTAGAGTTAGGTCTGGGTGGTTGGAGCATCCCCAGTCAAAGAAGTTTGCGCTTGTGCCTAACCTCTGTTCTGAGTACAGCTGAAACTAGATGTGTGCTCTCCTGTTTCCTTGTGTGCTTAGATCCAAGGCTAATTGTTTTAAGCAATGTGAGTAACATGTTCTGTAACAATACACATTATCTTCCAAGTGAGGATTTAGCGGACTTTTGTATCAATTCTCTTTAGGTAAATCCTAGCCTTGTGTTTTTATTTCCATGCTCTTTTGTTAGCTAGATAGCATATTTCAATCTCTACAAATACTTAAATTTTTGAATGTTTATATTTAATAGTTTTCTTAACTCCTAAGACAGGAAATAATAGTTAAGCTAAAAGCTTAATATGATTGATTTGGGGTAATTTTCTTGCCTAGAAATGTTTGATTAGTTTGGTAATTTCACTTAGATTTGCTTCATTTTGTCTATAGCATCTTTTTCATAAAAGTAATTGTGCTAAATACGTGTGCAATATGAATCAAACAGAACAGTCCTGTTGCAAAGTAGTAAAGATTTAAGGGATACTTAGGCACTATTTTATTTTTCTTTTATGCAAACAAATATATATTATACTGCTGTCATTTATGAATTTAGTTTGATTTTACTATTTTTTTCAGACATCCATACAAATAAACCTATCTTAACATTGTTTTAGCATGTGAACAAGAATTATAATTTTTGTTAAATACTCTATTATGATTCACCAGAGTGTTTCTAGATGATTTTGAAGATCAGTCARCTACCTCTAGAGGACTGTGGGGCGTGATGGAGAATCCAAATGTGATCGTATAARTTTTCAGAAATTTTAGATCTAGCTGCTGCTAATAACCTTTCTATACTCTATTAAACATAACTGTTCTACAGGCTTGCTACAGACCCAGCAGGCGCTTCTGCCAGTGTTACGAAGTACCTCCTGTCTTCAGCCAGCCTCCGAATGCTCTCTTCCATGCCTCAGCAGTAATCTGCTATGAGAGGCTCACGGGTCCGTTTTATCCCATAATTGACGGAACGATGTCGCCTCTGTGTAGCGTAGCATGAGGCATCTTTAGAGCTGTCCCCTGGGGGTACCCGAGATAACGAACACCACGGGCAATTGGCAAATTGTACTGACAGRGTCAGGAATGGTATCTCCCATGCAAAGGTCTGAAGATGCTTTGTAACTGGAGCAGTACACTATTTAATTCTTTCAGCAGGTGAATCTTAAATGATGGGATTTGAGTATGGTCTGGATGTTAGAGTACTTCTATTCTCATAGAGCTAAAGGGAAAAAATTGGAAAGCATTGCACCCTTGCAGTTTGAGAACAGATCTGAGAGCTACTCGCTTGTTCCGTAACCTCTAACAAGTTATTTGTTTGGCTAATGCACACAGAGGCCAAAAAGAAAATTGGGTTAAGCTGAAAGCCAAGCATCACTGAGAGCTGTATCTGAGTTCACTTTTCTTCATTAGGTTAAATTGAGTGACATGTAGTCAGACTTCSATTTCCCAGGCTAAACTGAAAGGGCCAGATCTTCCCAGGTAGAAAATGTTGTTCCCATTAGTATGGTTTTGTTGAGGTCTGACTTGCACAAAATCCATAAAACCTAATCACTTGGTCTATATTAGAAAAGCTGGATATCTTTCTACTGCTATTATGTCTCTTGCATTTTTTTCTATTTGTGAGTGACAATTTCACTGAACAAGCCTAATGTTGAGATCTAGATGGCTATGGTTTGGCAGAGTTACAGAAGCACATGGACAAGCACTAATGCAGTATCTTTGTATATGATAAATCAAAATAAGATGCTTAGACTTAAGTACATGTTGCTAGTTCTGGGAAATTCAGTTCTAACTGTGCCAGAGGAGCAAGAATCCCACATACTCTTTGCAGCTGGTGCAGTCTAACACATCTCAGGACTGAACAAATCTATGCTAGTTTGTAATGTCTCTTCATTGAAAAGTTACAATGTCACAGACCAAAATGTTGCATTGCTCCTGAGTATTTACTAAGTGATAATATAGTGGGTTATAATACAAGGTTGTCTATAAAGCTTAATGCTGGACTAAAAATGAGTTTTAATGATTTCTAGGAATATAGCAGTACTACAGCATGCAAATTAAAAATTGGTGAGCGAGTGTGAGGTAGAAATGTTTAACTTTTCTAATGTTCAGGCTATTGTAGTGGAAATGACACCTGAAAAGCTACAGTTAGAAGAAAAATTTGTCAGTTCAGATTCTGATTTGCTCTCGAAGTGAGGCCCCAGTTCGACGCACCTCTGTAGTTCTGACCTCTATAGTTGTTTCAGGAACCAAATGTAGGAGAAAGATGGCACAACATAGAGTGTATAGAAATAATGAAAGGAAGATAAAGGAAAATAACTGGCAAAGGAAAATACTGGCAGAAAAAGAAAGGATGAGACTTACATAGGTCTCCTCATGTATCTCTGCATTCCACTCTAGTGTGCAGGAAAGTGCGTGATATTTCATCAGCTGAAAATTTTCGGATAATTACCTGTTGTCTTCTTTCTGTTGGAGAGCTTGTTCTCTTAAATACACTGCTAGTCTTCTAACTTAACCTTTTTAGTCCCTTATGCTCCTTATATTTGCTCCTATATTGTGCTGCTGCTTAGGTTTGAAGTAAGTTTTGTTACAGAACACATTGTGCTTTACGAACTGTATTTATGATGGTATCTCTATATAGAGAAATGAAATATAAGCACAAGTATGTTCAATGCTATTTTGTTTCAGCAATACTTGCAGTTTAATGGAAAGTTCTTCTGCCATTTCATGCATATCAAGTTTGTGTTATATGAAATGGCTTGAATGTATCTGCCTTGAAAGGCCATGTAATGACTTGCTTCCAGTTTCTCTTTTCCTCTACACTTTCTCTACATTTATATAGTATTTGTCATGTAGTTAGCAGAAGGCAAATGGTGCAACTGTGTGGCTGTGTAATATGATATTGCCACTGCTATAAGCTGTCAGCTTTGTACAGCATCTGCAAGGCATCAAGACTGAGGTTTGTCATGCTTGCACTGTCTAAGCTTTTCTTGAYCTACCTGCAGCTTTCTGATCTAGGTGTAACAGCTATTTTTTGAATTGACCAAGTGCCTGTGGCTAATTTGTTTTACTTTTGTTTTTCTTTGTATGCTGCTGCCATGAGTTTATGGCTGTAGCGTAATGATACGGTGTAGAGAAACACAGGCTTGGTATGATAACAGTGGCCTTGAAGGGGAGGCACAGGGCAATGCGTAGAGGAGTGCAGGCAGTGGATGATGAGATACGGGACACAGGCTTGCTCTGGAGACCCAGTGGTTTTAAGCAACCCCCTAACTATTGCTTAAGTGCAGACTGGAGCTGGACAAAACTGATTTTAGGGTAACAGATGACAAYGTRACAGTATCCACCATGCATAAAAGGCACTGTGCATAGACAACCTGAATGTAACGTGAAGCTGCAGGCTAATTGAGAAAGAGCAAGRTGTAAAAGCATATTAGCAAACAAAAAGGCCCCAAGAGGATCCTAGCTTCAGGATCAAGAACAAACTGTCAATGTGAACATCACATCTTCAGTGGAGGTTTACAGATGCTGATAACTTGCCTACTAACTGACACCACCAACAGCAGAATGAAGCTACTGACTTTAGGGCCCCGGGAGCAGGGCAGGTGGGAGCATCCTACTGGGAAAAAATAGTGAAACTAAGTGTATGTGTAATGGTTCTAACTACTACAATTGTTTCTTTTTCTGTAGCAATTAGATCTGGACTAGTAATGATTAAACTGTTAAGACTTCAGTTATACTAAGAAAAAATACTTGGTGCATATCTATGTCTAAATATCCTTGTGTGTGTATATATATATTTATAAACATACATAAAAAGATGTGCTTCCATTTTGACCATAAAACAAGATCTGAGTGCAATAACAGGAAGGTGATGGCTTCCTTAGGAGAAGTTTCTCTAGATTTGAAAGCTTATTGAAATCTATCATTGCTTATTCAAATTTTTGTGATTGAATTAGAGAAGATTTCAATCAGCAACCTAATGCTTTTGCACAGAGGTATTTTGCAAGAAATCTGCATCAAAACTTGTTGCTTCCTGTTAGATCAAATCTAGTAAAACAAAGTTCTGCATTTTCTATAGATCCCACTTTCAGTAATGGTCAGATACTTCACCAAAAACACTGTTATTCTGCAGGTGAGGAATACTGAACATCATTTTGGTTGTTATAGTATCAGCAGTGCTGTGTATATATATATTTAGACCATGTGTTAGAATGGTCCCTTTATGTATTTGGCAATATGTCAGTGGCATAGATGAGAACAGAGGGACACAAGAATCAGAAGSCAGAGCCTCCTTGATTTGAGAATGTTTTGTAACTAGCCAGGCCAAAAATTCTGACATCAGGTACTTTTGGCTTACTCAAAGTGAAGCCAAGTATCAATTTTATTATGGTGAGAAAAGAAATGGCAGGAGACAAACTACCTGGTGTGACCCCCTATCCCCCAGTCCCCTACTTCCCCCTCTGCCCCCCCAGTAAAACTGGTCTGGGTAAAAACTGAAGCAGGATTGCTTTTTGAGTTGTGGTTGCCAGTTTATTTTAGTTGGATACTAGGAGTATTTTTTCTTAGGTAGTGAAATAARAACTGTAGATCCAAGTAGTTTCACAACTGACGTTCAGGGGTTAGGTAAGCAGATGCAGATCCATACCATAGAATGGTACAAAGCCATACCTAGACTTAGTCACTGTGTTTTGGGGTTATTGGTTTAACTTGACTCTGAATATTCAGAATACTAAGTATGTTTTGATCTGAATTCCAGAGCTGTGATCCAGTTCTATGCGTGGTGCTATACTAGGTAAATGTTTTAAAAAGAGAAAAAAACCCAAACCAAAAAATAAAATAAAAATACCCCAAACACTAATTGAACATCTCTTAACATGGCTCTAACATACATGCAGGAAAATATTAAAAGTACTAGCACTGTACATTGCCATATCCCTGGAGAGGGGTGSGAGATCTGATCATGACTTTGTTATGGAGTGACTTTTTTCTTTTTTTCTCCCCCCCTGGGAATTTTGAAATTGAAGCAACTTCTATAGAATCATAGAATTGGTAAGGTTGGAAGGGACCTCTGGAGATCATGTAGTCCAACCCACCCACCTAAAYATGTTCAGCTGAAACTGGTATAGTCCCAGAGCTGATTCAGGAGAAGATCCAGCAGCCCTGCCGTTGGGGTGAGGCAGAGGGCAAGGCACAGGAGCAGTCTCAGACGTCCATTTGTCATCTGCTGCCATATGTCTGTCAAAACCCCGAGTCCACAGGAGACTTAGTGCTATCTACCTATGAACTGGAAATAATTCTTCATTTCAGGGAAGTCATTGATTTAGTCAAAGTTACTACTGATACACTCTTGTTTTGCCAAATCAAAATAAAGCCTAGCTGTTTCACTGTTCAATAGGTTTATGACTGTGTATTTCAATATTGTTTTAATATTGTGTCAAAAAGGAAACTTCACTATGAATCTAGTGTGATGGTCAGCTATTATTGTTGGATAAGTGTAAGTGTTTTATCTATTTGGCTGCTTAGTTATGAAATCTGGAATGCCAGTTAGCATTAAAATAAATTTTAACTGAGCTTTCCACTAGAAAAAAACCTGAAAAAGGTGGTAAGAGAACACCATCTGACTTTTGGCAAACTCAGACTTTCTTTGAATGGGAGATTGTAGCACAGAATACCCCCAGTGCTGCTACATTGCATTTTTGGAGAGTTTTAAAGCTGGGGAACATGTTAGCATTCTTCATGGGGGGAAAGCGCTCACTATGTATAACAGTACCTCTCAAACGGAATTTTATCAYGTTGACATGTGTAACTAGCTGAAGGAAAATACAGTAGAAAAAAGTAGGTAAACTCATTTATAACRTCTGCTAATGTTTAATCTGCAGTTTATCAACAAGTTCAAAAGACAACTGATATGGACTCTTTAAAGAGATGAATAGGTTATTCTGGCACATAYTCATCTTCTCATGAAACAATAGCCCAGTGTAACGCATAACATGTCAACAGTTTTAGCTGAATTATTAGCAAGTCCAAGAATCATATCTGCAAGCAAAAGGTCTGGAGAGTTGTGGAAGAGCATGCAGTCTTATTAACAAAAACAATATGGCTTATTACAGAACCTATCTTGTATATGTGTGGTACATACRTGCCACATATATAGCATATGTATAAAAGCGTGGCAGGTTGTGTAGTAATTAATACACAACTTTGAGTCTGCAATTTTCAAGAAAAATTGATTACTCTTATTCAAGATGAGTGTGCACAGTTATCTAYATAATAAAGCTGTTGGTATTGTATTATTCCTAAGAGGATGTATAGCAATGTTTTCTCCTCTGCTTTTGTAGCTGCTGTATTACAGAATGCAACATGGGAAGTTTCACCATTTTACCACCTTCTGTGAGACTCCCTGAGGCTGCTCTTCACGTATACCAGTGGGCTTGGTTGCTTTTAGGAACCTAAATCAGGAGGAATGTAACTTCCCAAGGTAGGGGAGTATTTGCACAAAAGGGGATAGCTTGAGGAGAGGAATCTGGGTGSCTAGTAACACTGCTTCAAGCAGGAGTAATATCAAGGGCGCAGCAGTGGCTTCCCTGATCCAACGGCTCCAGGCCAATGGCAGCATCCAGCTCCGGGTGACCTCTGGGAGTGGACTGAGATCTCCCAAACTAGTAACTTACTAATGGCCAGTGCTTCCCTCTAAAAGTATATCCTTGAGCATCGGTCCGGTCAAAGACGGTAACGGTTGTGGTGGTAAGGTGACAGAATCCCATACTGTTTTTTCTCCTTGACACACTATTAGCTACTATTTTATAACTCAGATCGATCAAGTCACTTGCCTGTGGTTAGAGGGGAGAATACAGGCAGGACTGAGAACTTCAGCTTTCCATTTAATGTTATATCTACTAAGGCTTTTCCTGTARGCTTCCATTTCTCACAGCAAGCTTTGATTTTTAATTTGCTGTTTTTCCTTAAGTATGAGGTTAAAATTTTAAATTTTAATCCCTTTACCAAAGGATCTACCAAGAATAAAAAGATCTAATGGAGTGGAATGAAACGAGGGCAAGATTTTCTTTAGTCATATACTATCAATAGTCATTTTGTAGTTTTCAGAATCTATTGCCAATTTTTGTCCTGGAATTTTCCCAAAGTTTGTAGAAAATTTAATTCTGGCAGAGTAGAAATGATAGCACAAACTGGAAAATTTAGAATTATAATTAACGTTTAGAGTTTTAGAATTAATGTCACTAGGCTCCAGTTTTTTTTTTTCTTTTCATAATTTCACAGTGGCTAGGTACTTTGTGTGTATTGACCCTTGCAACCTAAATTATCCTGTGAACCTAACTTTTTTTCATCTAGATCTAAGCAGTGTATTGTAATATCTCTTTCCCTATCAGTAATTAAAATTCTGTGTGTTAAATGTAAGCTTGGCATTAAGGAAGTTAAAACTTACTACTCTTCTAGGACTTTCAGCATCCAGCCATTGTGCAGGAAAAAGTCTGAGGTTTTACTGAAATCTGAAGAAACATGATTTTTTTTTCTGTATTGACTGTATTTGTTTGCCGTTTAGCTTATTTTCCTTTTAAATATTTTTCAAGAGCTATGACAGGCTTTAATATTTATAATTTTTGCATAATTTAAGTAAGAAAAGTTCTACCTCATAGTATGTATTTGTGTCCCTGTGTGTCCGGAAGGGTTTCAGTATGAGGCCTCTGAAAAAACTAACTCAAGCTTGTATACATCTTTCTTGTTTACATGCGTGGGAGAAAAATATGTCCGAACATCTAGAAATTCAGTGACTGATAAGAATTTTTTTTCTGAGAATGATGATGGGGAAGGAAGCCTTCCCTACTGTGATGAGCCTGGTACAACTGCCCGTCTGTATAGCATCAGCCCATCCTGACCGCTGATTTGCGAGACCCATGGGCACCATAGACTTCAGTGCYACAGGGGATTGATAATCTTCCAGAAGACTTTTTTTAATTTGCATACTCAGTTTCTCTCTTGATATTTCACTACCTCTTTCCATATGTTAGCATGAGGGTCAGATGACAAGAGATATGACTCCTTCCTTGATGGGCAGTTTGTCAGCCAGAAAGGTATTTTAGAAGGACCTGCAGGCTGGTAATGAAGTCTCAACTTGTTAGCTTTGTTATGGATTTTGGCTAGGGTCTGAGCCAAGTATCAAGGGGATAAAGCTGTGCCCTAGTATAAGGGTTTCTGAAATACACTTCACAGGCCTGAGGCAAAAATAGGAATAAACTTGCTAGTAGTTTCCTTCAGGAAAGGATGGTCACRGGTGAAGTCCCTCAGAACTGTGCTAGGGAACTGTGCTCAGCAGTGACCTGGAAAAGGAGCTAACATACTGGTGACAGTGTTCACAGATAATAAGAATTAAAGGCTGTAAAAACAAAAGCTGGTTGAGAAGGAACTAAGGAAGGATTTCACAGTGCTGAGAGATAAAGCTAAAGGCAAAATTCAGTGTGGGTAAATTTCAACTTTATCTATGATACCAACTTTGCATGCACAACAGTCCAGCTCTTGCTAGTCAGAAAAGACAGCTTAGATTTGTCATAAAAATTTTAGAGGGTGAATAAAGAATGACTGTTTATTCTTTCCCATGTGAAAAGAAGCRATGGATTAAGTTACATAAAAACTACCAGTACAAAAGAAGCAAGAAAAGGCATTTTTTGGTGCAAGGTATAGTTAAAAGTAGAACCCACTGACAGGATATTTTTGGATGCCAAGTCTCTCTCTCTCTTTTTTTTTAAAAAAAACAAAAAGCAATAGAATAAACCTTCACAAAGGGCATCTAAAGGTAACATTGTTATTTGGTTTGGTAATTCCCTGAGCGACAGGCTGTTRGCAGCCAGGTGGATGTATTAGGACAGTATTACTAACTGATATTCTTTCCTAGGCTCTATTGTGACTAGTACCAAATGATTTGTGTGGGTTGTTGGATACTACTATGATCTGGGCTGTTTGTGATAGTACTGTTATAGCCTGATGATGCTTTGTGAAGTCCCAGAGACAGCTTGTTCTGGGACTGCTGTGATCAAGCTCAGCAGAATCAGCTGATTGCTGAAGCTGTAATTTCTRCAGGGTCCAATTTCAGGTATCTCAGCAGTGTGATGAGTTGCTGGACCTTAAAATGTCCAGAGGTCTTTAAAAGGTTAAACAGCCTCCTCTTGAAGTTGTACATTGCAGCCCTCTCCCAGCTCTCATATTGTTCAGCATGACAAGCTGCACTAACAACAACAAAGAAACCCAACCAAAACCAAACAGATGGAGTGTATTTTATTATGAGGTACCTGGTCTCAGACCCAACCAACAATTGGCTTGAGAATTAAAATGGCCGGTAGGAAAAAATTGTAAGAGGAATTGCGTGTTRTGGGAATATAAACTTTTGACTAATAAATGTTAAGTTACATGACTGTGCTGCTTTGGATCTGTCAGCTTGAATGGTGGAACTCTGATAACTGTAAGTAAAAGGCTGTTTATACATCTTATTCTCTTTGTGGGAGAAGGAGAGATCATTTACAGATTCACAACAACTGAAGTTTCACAACTAATACAAATGGTTTATRTTCAAGGATGTTACTGGTTGAGCTGCGGGTTGAGCTAACAAGCCAAATACGAATGACCTGGAGAAATGCTACAATTAGTTGAYTTAAAAGGTGCTGTCTCAGATTATAGAAGTTCAGAATCTGTCCCTGGTTGTCACTAAAACATGTAATATAAAGATCCAGTCTTTGTGCAGTGCTTTGTAAATAAAACTTTGTCCAACATATTTTACCATTCATCTGCAGGTTTTTTCAGTTGATCTTATGCTGTGTTTACTGTATTTTAATTTTTCCAAAGCAGTTGGGGAAAATAACAGTTAGAAGCTACTTGTTGTAACTGAATAATTTGTAGATGTATTGATATATGAAACCAGGCTATTACTTCTGATGTTGCAGTAAGTCCATGTGACTTTATAGGTTAATTAAGGAACAAAAATATTTTTTTCTATATTGCTAATTTGGAATTGCTTGCATTATCTGCTAGAATTAATTTTGGCGGGACTGTTAGAATATTGACATAACCTGAAAGTAATGTGATAAACATTAATGGACATTTTTTGTAAATTTAAGTGAATAAGATTCTTTAGTATATTGATGAAATATAGATTAGGAAGTGTCTRGATAAAATTAATACTGAAAAAAATAAAATGCATTATATGGAAAGGTGGTTATTTGAAGCTTATTCCCAGTAGATGTTTACTAACATGGCAATTTCCTAGGCTGTGTTAAAAAGACAGRTAAGATTGGGAGCATGAGAGCAGATATTGGGCTGACTTGAAGGCTTGTACTGATCTAGATTCTGGGTGTTGATGAATGACAACTGTTTTGTTAGCAATATTGGAGGAATACTGCTTGTGGCTTGGCTTTTGCCAAGTAGAGTTGTGAACAGCTTTGCAATTAGTGACGTGCCGAAGTACAGACGTTTAACTGGCTCTAATGAAAGTCAGCCAGAGGAGCGAGTAGCACAAAGCCTGTTGCACGCAGATCTGCTGTTGCRTTGCCAGTCAGATGCTGCACTAGTGCTTCTAACAGCAACGTCGCTGTGCTCCTGCCTCTGCAGCACTGCTGCTTCTGCAGAACAGTTGACTGGGAAGTCTTATCTGGGAAAAGCATTGTTACTACTGATTTGTAATATTTTTCGCCTTTAGTGGTAGTAGAGCACAGATGAACAGCATCATTCAGTACCTTTCTGTCTGAGACTTCCTCTTGCCTTACGTGCTGACCTCTTATCTATTTCACCAATGGCCTCTAGAGCTCGTAGAAAATCTTAGGAACTTACTGGTCAATGTAATCCTAGTAGGAGAAAGTTGAGCTGTGAAGAACAGATACTTGAAACTATTGCTTTAAGTTCTCTTAATTTTTTTTCTTAAAATGAACTGTCTACACTATGCCATGGCGAATTGTTAGTAGCAGACTAAATTGTATTAGCTTTGCTAGCTTCCTCATCCTGAAGGCTAGTGTTCAACTTGGTTTTTGTCATATCAGACAGTTTGCTAATTTTGGTTTGGCTTGCATTGATTTGTTGGAAACTACACTGTTCTTTTGCCCGCAGCAAAGTACAAATGAATGTGTCTTCAGAAATTTTCTGTTCAGTATTTTTTAGGTGTCTTCAGACACCTAAATACTGTGACCTCAAGGGTGCACATAACCTTCTGGCATATATACTTGCTTGATAGATTAAAATAAAAACAGTAATTATCTCTAAAATCAATGGAAAATATATGAAAGCAAGTGGATTTTGAGGCTGAAGTAAAGAGACCTTCAAACTATCTTGCTAAACAGGAATAGCTAATCAGTAGATCTCTTATGTTTTTTGTTTATGACTGCTTATTGTCAAGAAACCTAGTGAAATATATTTTAAGATGCCAAAAAGTCTGGCAATTGAAGTGATCCTCAAATGAAAAACGTTGAAATGCATGCATTGTATGGTCATTTATGGTCTCAAGTTAAAATATTGTTGAATTCACTTGAGCTATGTGGAATTCATGCTGGTAGCTTATAAACTGCAGAATTAGAGGGACATTTTAAAGCTATTTTTAAAGCTCTTTTCTTTGTGTGCTGCTTAATCTGCTTCATTTGATCATGTAGTTGAAGTGACTTAAATGAGGCCCTTCATAAAATAAAAAAGCAACCCACAAACCAGCTTGATGAAAGAGCAGAAATAATTAATGATCAGTTAACTTGCTAGACAGAAAAATCCTTCTAACGCTTAGTATTCTGTGATGTACTCAGAACATAGTGAGGAAAAAGGTATGAATCATAATGGCACTTAAAGTACAAGTCCTATGCAAAGTGGATTGCATTTCWTTTTTTTTACCAAATGTAATTTAGCTAACTGTAGAGACAGCTAACTATTAGGATGTTAACTCCTTTCAAATGGCAGAGGAACTGGTGTTCRGATAGCATCCTTCATACAGAAGGTAGTGCTGACAAGCCAATGCCTRGATATAAATCCTCTCTTCTCGATAAGTCTGTAGATGAAAGTCTGGCTGCAGAGTAGAAGTAAAACTGTTCCAAGGCTGCTGTCAAGACTAAATGCTGGTTTATTTTACTGGTAGTGTCAGGTAACTGGATAAAGTTAGGATATGTAGATGCCAAATACTAGATAGACACACTCCCTTTTGGAAAAGTTTGTAATCTAAGAAACTGAGGKCTGTGGGGGGAAAAAGGAGACGTTTGGTATGCCCAAACACATCTCTAAAAAGCTAACAGTTACCACTGGTTTGTTTCTGTACTGTGTTAGTTGACACAGCTGACCCTACGGGAGGGTGGATTTGTTCTGGCAGAATATTTCATGCAGAGGAAATGCAACAAGAAGTGTTTAAGATGGTAAGAAAATAGCTAGAAAGAGGTTTGATTTGTGATCCCTTGGATCACCTCATCCCTTCACCACTGTTTCTTCCCTTCTAGGCAGGGGGAAGAACACTGATGCCAAAGAGGGAGTGATTTGTGTYTTTTCATGGTAAATAAGTAACCTAATTTTCCATTGGAAATAGGAATCCAAATTGAAGCAATTTTCAAAGTTGTAAATAAAAATTTGTTGCTTTCAGAGATTTTCCTGGTTTTGTCTGGGGCTATACCTACTGACTTTCTTGSAGAGATACTATTCATAGTTTTTTATACCAGCATCAATGATTAACTAGTCTTGAGGAAAAAGCCCTATATTTATGGAGCTCCAACCTGCCTTCAGAGGTGGAAAAAATCTGGTGATCCTAATGAATCATCTTTCTAAGTAATATGAACTTCACTCATTTCTAATCAATGTGAGATACGCAATTACTATGAAATTACTAATTATTATATAGATACAGTAATCTATTATAATTAATAAATTACTGGAAATTCATATATTTATGAAGAAGCAATTGTGGAGCTTGAAGTATGTACTGCCATTACTTACAAAAACTATTAAAGAATGCTACTTAGATTGCAGAGTGAAGCAAGGAAATTTTAGGAAATGGCAAAATTACAGTGGCCTAGGCAATATTTATATCTTCTCTTTGGAACCCAATCCACACTAAATGATTTGGGAATTCTGCAAAAAAGTAAATGTGTGGTTAAGGACTTGATCATAAAATGGAATCCACAGAATGAGGAAAAGATGTTCTTTGAGGTGATTCCAGACTCAAGAGTCAGAGCTACTGCAAACAGTGGAGCTGTAAAATATTTATTTTTCAGGAAAATCTGTTAGAATGGGAATTGTTACCCTCTAATGAAAGGCAGGTGTTAAGATACCCTTTTAATTATTGTGAAGTGTGCTTTTCCACTTTGAAGTGCTGTTTTTGGTTGCTCTCAGCCCTTTTATAAGGCATTTTCCCTTCTGGTGGTCATCCACCATGTATTTTTGCACCAGAAGTTGTTCAGTGGTTTCTAGGGTCGATGCAGCATCGRACACGTCTGAACGACGGTGGGTTAGTACGGTGTGCCTGAGAAGAGCCGCTGTAGCTAGCTGCGTGTTTGGAGCTCTTGGGCTGTTCCCCGGGCACTGCAGGTGGGCACAAGTTGGCCAAAGCCTCCCAGTCTCCCCCTCCCTCGTGCACTTGTTTCTCCAGGTGTCCATCCCTCTTGTGCCAGCCGGGAACGCTTCTGCTGTCCGACGGAGAGCAGGATTAGTCGGGGGGGTTATTAGCTAATGGACTCCCCAGGCTGGTTCGTTATGGGGCACAAGCCTGCCAGTGCGGGGAAGGAGGGCGGGAAGGGCTCGGTGGTTTATCAGTGGATCCTACCGAGGCCTTATGGTGTCTACTGCCAGCAGTAACTTTTTTCAAGAGCCTTCAGCAAAAAACCTTCTATCTGCTTGTATCCATTTAATGACCTGTAAATGAAATAATTTGTTTGCTTCCTGCTCTGTGARCACCATTAACTTCCTAAATCGTGCCTTGTTTTTGTCAGGCTTGCAGGAGAATTTCTGAAGCTTGTTAGATTAATTATTAATTGGAATTATTAATAATCAACTGTGTAAAGTGAAGACCAAGTTAGTTGGAATGATTTTCAAATAAGACTGCCCTTAACATGTATTTAAGGAAAGGACTGACCATTTTAAGGAATACAGGTGAGCCCATGGTTACATAATTTTAGTTTATTATCAGTTATGAGTGTCAAGTTTGTAAATTCAGGCAGATTATGTTCAGTTTTAGGGAAGTAATAGGCTTTTCATGTGCGTGCAAGTAAAAAATTCCAATTCCTGGTATTTTGGAATATTTTATGGCTGTACTGTTCTACACTATACAGTTTTTGGGGTGAGTGTGCTTACTGGAACTTCCTTTTCAAACTGCAGTGAGTCTCCCRCCTGATATTTGCAGTCCTAGCTAGATTGCCAATTTTTCTTTGCAACTGTTGGGAGAGCAGTACTAGCCACAAAATCACAGATCGAGTTTATCGTAGCAGTTTGGTCTGGATCAAATAGTTTTGTGATCTACTTCTGTCTGAAAAAACTAAAAGTACACAGCACTAGAAGCTTAGTCAAGTGCATTTCTCCAGATTGTTTCTGGGAATAATTCTTGATAACTACTGTTTAAAAAAAAATTTGTTAAATTGTTACATTTATTTATCCATGAAAATATGTATTGGAGTTTAGAAGCATTGTAGGTGCAGTAAAATTAACCGGGAATATTTTTGTAGATACAATAAAAATATTTTATTCTCCTTGAATAGGTACAGTGTTAAATATAAACCTAAACAACAATAGCAGCAGCAGCGGTTCTGTGACATCTTACAAGGCTGCTTTTTTTTGCTAGCTTGTGTAGGTCCAGCTTATTAATTTTGATGGCATGCTGGAAAATTCATGCACTTTGTGTTGTGGGTGTGCTTGCTTTAAAGCTGCTGGAAAGAGGCTGATAAAGCTGTGTTCAGAGATTGCTTTTTTTTTTAACTGCAAATTTAGGAAATGGCTCAGGGAAGTGCATTTTAAAATGTCTATTAATACTGTAAACTTTGAAACATTATTTTCTCACTAGAGATAATTATATTTGTAATCAGGTATTTATCAAGCTTATAAATTAGATTTATGGATTTCAGCGCACAGACTGACACCTGCCTTGGTGAGGACTTAAAAGCAGGCTACTCATGTGGACATTGTGCTGCTGAGAAAGGAAAAAAATGGAAACATGGGCTTGCCATCTAATATAAGATGATCTTTGGAGACATACTACATAAATTATCTAGGCTTTCTGACCCAGCTTCTAATCCTGCAAAGCTTTCAGGATGGTTAAGTTCTGCTTCATGCTGCTTTTTCAGTTTTGCTGTGCCTTTTACCACAAACTTCAGAGTAGTTTCTCCATTAGTATGTGTGCACTTTGAGGTTTATATCAAGATAAATGAAGAAACTGTCAGGTTCAATATTGGGACCTGAAGGAGAATTAGTTGGATGCAGCAAAGCTGCCTCATTGGAATTTTCTGGCAAGAGGTAAATAGAGGAAAAGAAAAAGACTATGGAGCTAGTTGCTTTTGGTGTGAGGCATGAGACAAGGCATATAACATGTAAGAGAATTACCATGTTCAGATCTGTTGCTTTGGTTCAGAATAGGTGTCACCTGTGTGTAAGCAGGTTTTTCTTTTATTGAATCTCTTCTGTTATTCTGAAATGTTACTCTTCTGGTGTGTGTTTGCTTTTAGTGGTTATTCTCATTAGCATCTCTCCTGTAGCTTTTATGTTGTAGCTGTACATGGTAGGTCATCCAGGTAAACTGGAATACTGTTATAAGGGGTTAGTACCCCTACTGTTCTTAAAGCATAAACCTCTGTAGAATACAGCATTTGAAGTGTACATAGGCTTAAACTGCAGTGATTTAAGCCTAAAGATTGCCCTCAAGTGCCAAGCTAAAGTTGTCTAACTTTGATAGCATGACACCACGTGTCATCACTGCAACTGTCACCTGCCTGAGGCAAGGAGGAATACTGGTCAGATTTCCAAGAGGATTATCATCATGGAAGGGCAAACCTTAACATCTCTCAGTTCACATTCATCACCAAAAGGTCAAAAAAATCCTAGTTTGCTAGTTTTTTCAAAGCATTTTAATAGCGCTTCTCTTCTCTGTTATGTAAATCCTTAGCATACAGGCTGGGAACAGGAGATAACTGGTGGGAGAAGAAGGATCTTGGAAGTGCTTGTCCAACCCACTAGTGATAGTCATCTACATAGTCACTTCAGCTACTRTGGCAGAAGGGAGTTAACTGAACTAATTGAAACACCTGGTGTTAAGTAATGTTTGTTCTATGCCATATCTGATTTATCCAGTAGTAATTACCCTCTTTATGACTTTTATATGGAGGACTTCTTCTGCAGTCCACAAGAAATCATGTATCCCATGTGAACCTGTCACATCTCTCGCTTCCCTTTGCACTGATAGTTTCTAGGTTATATATATTCATAGCAGAAAAACTAGGGCAGAGTTGAATATTTGTATTATAATTAAAGAGCATATCCACCTCCAAATGATCTTACTATAGAAAGACTTTTAAAGTAAGGAGAGTCTTTATATWAATATTAAACATGCTGAAGGGACATGATTGTGGGAGTAGCTCATGACCTGGCTAGGTGGTCTTATACCTCATGGTTTTATTACTATATGTCTATTAATGAAAACCTCTGTGAAAATAAATGCTTTTTTCAAGATTACTTTGAAATCTTTAGAGAGGAGGGGAAAAAAAAACAGAAGAAATTCTCAGCTGAAAGGAATTCATAACCAGAGACAGATGTATGYGATAAAGTGTAACAGCAGAATATGAGCAAAGTATCCAATAACCTTTCAATCTTTTTGCAAAGTGAWAAAGTAGGTAGCAATAAAGATTTGTAAATCTGATAAAATACCTCCAGAGGACCTAATTTCTTTGCAATATTGTGGGTTTACTAAACCAAGGTCAGATGAGACTAGATTAAGCTATATGATCAATGTGCATATTGAGTCTTAACAGAATCAGCCACTATACTGAAGAAAATTTCATTATAAAGATCGTGAAAGGAAGCAGTRAAGCAGTAGCATCTGAACACACAGTAGATCTGACTGAAACAGTGAAATACTTCTAAAGTTTGTCATTTAGTCATTTCAGAGATTACATTACAAAAAAAATTGGCAGCTTAAATGGAACAAGAGAAATTGAGTGCAATCAACACACTAAAAACACTTCAAAAACATGTATGTTAATGTGTAGTGAAACAATTCATTGTTTCCATCTTTTTCCACTCAAAACTTCTAGGAAAGAACTCCCAGCAAGTGTAGCTGGGATTGTCAAACTCGGTGTACGTGTGGTACAGTGCTGAACTCTACTGTGAGTTACTGTTGGGGACGTGTTAGACTTGCTGTGCACACCCAGCGGATCAACTGTGTGTGTGCACTTCTGTATCTGGAGTGGTCATGTTCTTGCTCTTTGAACTGCAAAGCCTTGTAGGYAGAATCAGAATAAATTATCTTTATAAAATGCATCCTTAGAAAAACAATAACTTGGTACAAGTTAGTTAAATCTCATTTTGAATTTTTCTTTAGATGAAAAATACATGTATACCTCCAAAGAAGCAGTTAAGCAAAAGTTTAAAATTAAATTTTGCATTTCTAGGTAATGCTGAAAAAATATCAAGGAAGGAAGCGAAACATAACACAAGGGGTTTATAATGAAATCTATATATGAAGAGCTCTGCCTAGAGAGCTCTCCTACCCTAGAATTCAAATTCATCACCTTAGTAGGGCGTGGACATATTGAGGAAAAAATAGCAACACTGGGTTCCTTTCACAAAGGGAGCCACCCAGTTACTTTTATGTCARCCCTGGTGGCTCATAATAATGTGAATTGTCACTAAGAACCATTCTGCTGCTAATCATCTCATTGCCTGGGGCAAGATGCCTGCTTTGCTGGGTACCTTGCAAGCAATCCTTGATCACTTTAATAAAGAACAGATGTGAAAGTCTTTATATTCTAGGTCATTGTTGTATTTTTGTTGTATTTTTATGGTGAACAAATGCCAAAAGATGGTTGCAACTTAAAACAAAACAAAACAAACAAACAAAAAAACCCAGTGCTTTCATACTGAGATCCCACTAGAACTTGCCAATTAAGGCAATTTGCATTAATTTCTTAATTTTCTGTCAGGAAAATTCTAAAAATGGTTGACAGAGCTGTTATTAGCTAGTCACACTTGGAAAAAGACTATTTTGAATCATCTTTGTGGCTGATCAGGCTGTATATGGAAAAATACAGTGGAAGATTACATATATAGTGGTTTGTAGACTCAACTTTTGTTAGAAAGTCAAGGTGAACCTTACTGTCATGTAGTTTTTAATTCAATGGGTTTTTATGAATTCAACAGCAATATTGCTTTTGGAATTGTCACCACAATTTTCACTTTTCAAAATACACTCAAGTGAAAGYATTTGTATTTGTAACAGTCTTCCTCCTTATCTTCTGTAGGTACTTCCCAAATTGGGGCTGGGAGGGGAATAGTAATTAACGGGTGAGAAATTGAGAGCAGATGGACAACTTCTCCCCAAACATGAGATAGAGAGGAGACTGAGCAGGGAAGCGGAGAGSTGCTCCCAGGTAGAGGACAGGAAGCTTGTGTAGTGCCTGGTGTTTTGCTGGTGAAGAATTGCCAGTGTTTAGAAAACTTGGTCAATCTTGCTAACCCATTCTAAACACKTTCTGAAAGATGAATCTGACTGCAGCAGCCACCTATGTCCCACATGTTCCCTTTTCCCTCYCTTCCGGCATGGCTGAGGACTTCTGGCCACTGAGAAGCTGGAAAGGCCCCCGATGAACAGTCCAGGAGTGGCTGCTCAGAACATTCTCCCCAGGCACCCTCAGAAGTGAAGGTGCATCTCTTGTTCTTTTCTATCWGTGGTGTTTTCCAGAGCAGGACTAAATGAACAACAACAGTTTCAACCATTTTCCACTAACTTCTTCAATTTTTCCCCAAAACAACAGTTAGTACTATCTTTAATAACCAAAGTCTATCAAGCAGGAGACTTTCATTGTAAACTATGTGGTGAAAGGGAAGGAGAAAAGGAACATTGCTAAAATAAAAGTTCTGCTTTATATTTTCAGTCTTTACTGTTTTATTTCTTTTAAGTGTGACTGGAAAATGTATCTGACTCTATGCAACAGCCTATAGATTGCAGCAGTTACCATGGAGAGAGAGAGAGATGGGTTTAAATGTTTCTTAAACGAACTGAAAGCCACATTTCTCACAAGGGTAGAATATGTCCTGACTTCAGGACACCTGTTCAAGTCACTTGGTTTTGAATAATCTTTTGGCATGTTTATGCTCTTCATGTGCTGTAGAGGAATCCATGGTTTCAGGGGTTACTACTGCAGACTAGATGCCTAAAACTTGGAATTGCAGAGCATAAATACTGGACTGGACAACCCCCTGAGTGACCTGGTTGAATTTGGTGTTGATCCCTTCAGCAGCAGGCTGGACTAGATGCTTTCCCAAGGTCCCTTTGAACCTGAATGATTCCATGATTCTGTGAAACAAGGAAGGAAAACACAAGCACGCTTAAAATCTCAAATTAAATAGAAAAGAGATTATATTTTAATATCTACCTTTTGTTACCTCTACACAGAGCCTAGCCACTTCTTATCAGATGCTGTGGTGGTGATGTAAAGCTTTGCACTGGTAGATCATGCTAGTCAGAATCGGTATGATCAGCATTTTCTTCCATCTGTATTTTCAGCACTTCAGGGTCAAGGTGATAATATGCAATCACAGCTGCAATTWTCCAGTGAGGTTATGACTTGCTTAAAAGGTACATCACTAAAAAGACCTTGAGGYTTATCCTGTGCCAGAAATTGCCTGCGTTCACAGTTACGGTCTGACTCTCCCAAGAATCTTCCAAGACTTGATAGGGTTTGTGCGCCCTGCGGACGAGTGYGCATCTCGGCTTGGCGGACTTGGACCATTTAGAGCTTCGTATTGCCAAAGGGCTTTTCGGAGACCTGAAGCAATTCTTTTAATAAAACKAGCTTGGGCATCTTTAGAATGAACTGTAGTATAGAGATATTCTGAGATGTCTGAGCCTTTCATGTGTTTTAAAAACTGATGTGGAAGAGACTCAGGAGACGCTTTTTTCAGTAGAGTTTTCCCCTCCCATGGGTTTCCATTAGAAATAGATTATTTTGTGCCCCTAGTAAYGATTGAATAAATACGTTAAAAAATGCTTGATCATTTTAGCAGCTACCCCCCTGTGGTGTCTACCACTGCCTTGTTTGAATTTTACAAGATGTTCAACATTTTCTGTGCCTTATTAGTTTGACCTTTAAATATTATTTRAAAATGGATGTGATATAATCTACAACTGGCAGATAAAAGCCTATGAATAAAAGGACAGTGTTTTGCTGGAGGATTGCTATACTTAGAACAGAATTAGCTGTAAAATAGCAATGAAATTAGTGCACTTTGTAGTTTTTTAAAAAAGGCTGCTGTTTATAACTGGACCTTACTTGGGATTTTTTCCACCTCCATATGAACATCTTAAAATTGTTTTATTGTTCTATATTGTTAGTCACATGTTGGGCAAATATAAAGGTATGGTTCTGGTTATAGCAAAAGCAGCTCTTAAATGTAGGAMTATATGAAAAAACTTACTTCATCTTTGTTATAATTTACACAGTGTATATCTATAAATTTCAGAGYGTGTAACTAAAATTGTAGGATGCATGTGAGGGATTTGCAGTGTCTTGGAGGACTGTGGATGATAACCATGAAGTAAAAGTGAATGATTCCTTTACTAATTAATTTGTTAATTAAGTGAYGTATTATCATTCTTTTATATATTATCATTATTATAATGATATGGGTAATAGTTATATTAATATATTTTTGTCATTTCATAATCATTTGCAGTTTTAGTGCATCTTTGACTTTTTAATTGCTCCATATAACAACTGTGAAACAGCAGTTTGCAGGCTGTGAATAGTCTTACTCTTATTGCTGTCTTCTGTGAGATGAGGCAAGGAGTGTAGCAATTTTGCATATTCTAGGACTGTATTGCATGTTGGGTTATCCTTTTGTTTCACCTCTTGAAGGCTTKTACTTTTGCTGCTGAAATGTCAAAATTCTGTACTCTCACTGTGCACAGCTGAGGCAAATCAAAATATTATATGAGCTTGCAATAATGTTAACCAGTTGTAAGCATTGTACAAAAAATACTACCTTTATATCATTTTGCTCAAGACCTTTTTACATAATTAGAGGAAAACAGTACAACACTGCTTGTCAGTTCTGCTATATGCCTGTTTTCCAGAGATGTGTTTTTTCTGAACTAGTTTTTCCTGCAAGTCTTGAGCTGCTCTATGAAGGAAGGATTTAAACCCCCTTTTCCAGCTGAAGCAGAATAGCATCTGCTTTTTATGCCAGCTGGGGCTACAACTGGATCTGCTCGTGGTGCTGCAGTCAGGCTCAGCTAGCTCCAATCTCTCCRTTAGGGAGACCACTGAGACTATAAAGAGTCTGTGAACAGTGTTTTTCCCCTTGTGACCTTGATCTAGGAGCAGAGTGACGCAAATAATATTCTGTAAAATACAGCCTCCTTTAAAACTGACTGTTTCATTAGCCACAATTGGTCTGTGGTGTTTAAGTGGAAAAGCATGTGCAATAATGGTGTTTAAGAGAAAAAACATAATCAATAACAATAAAGAAATGATATCACTTGTAATTGCTATAAAATACTGGTTACTGCTTTGCTTGTTAAACTACCACAAAGAATAACAAAGATTAGTTTAAAGCGATGTGTATTTTAAACCAAAGCACTTAATTTAACRTGTACCTGAAATCAGTTTTCTATTTCTTAATCCAATGTATTCAGTTTACTTAAGTGAYAGCTGGTAGGAATTCACCTAGTATTTAACCCCAGACTTAATCTTTTCCTGTGAGGTGAGAAATGAAACCCTTTTGTGCCCTGTGATAGTTAATGTTTAACAGGTAGAAAATATATTAAAATTATTTGAGTGTATGAACACTTCRTTTGAAGAAAAAAGCTACGGGTAACAAGTGATTTAAAGCATACAGATTTAAAATGACAGGTGAGTCTCAGTAGTTTGACTAGTAAAATATCTTTACATTCCTTTTCCTCTTTTGGTGTTTTTCCACCAAAAATTATGAATGCTTCTGGATATTACATACTCTTCTGGTCAGAGTGTCTTTTTAAAAAAAGGCTGACAATGCTTCTATACCACGCCAAACTTGAAGCATTTATGGATGTTTTGGTTTARTATTCCATTTCTATTCTTGTCTTGACTAAAACTATCTGAACTTTTTTCATGTTGCTGAAAACATTACAAGTGAGAACTAAATTGTGCATCTTAAATTATGTCGAATGACACAGCTTCAGTAGCCTTTTGCCACTCATAACATCCACATAGTTATGAGCATTTTGCTAAAAACAGGAAGACTGAAGACTTATGGCTACACACAAAGTGATCTGAAGAGGATTAATGAGTTTGAAAATGGTCAAAGTTGGGACTCTGGGACTCTGAGCATCCTTAGGGGAAGGAGTTGCACAGACGAGGCTGCACGGATGAGGAAGCATCCTCCTGTGCCAGGACTGTCATGTATCACTGCACCTGAGCATGTTTTATATCTATAATGGACATCAATAAATGTGCTCTAATGAGAGTGTTATGACTGAAGCTTTATTCCCATAGACAATGGGTTTATTTCWGTAGTTCAGTCATTCAAGGAATATCCCTCTGCGTTCCTGAGTCCATTTATCTTTTTTGGTGATCTACAGAGAATATGCTTTCTCTATGCATCAAAGTATTTTGCTGCTGCCTTTGGCAACAAAAGACCTMATGACTTCAAAATCATTATGACTTCCAAATTTTGCCTTAGTTCCTGCCCCCAAGTTTACATGATGCTGTGTGCAATTCTTAGAAATCAAAATCTCATTGAAACTTAAAGGAAGCTAGGTAAAGTCCACTTGTACCCTTTCTGCTTCTTTCTAATCTGAGTTGGATTAGAGCACTCATCACTTGTTTCCATTTCCAGGAGGGGGGACCTCAACTATATTCTCCAGAGCACCTTCTGTCGGCAGTCTTTCTCACTCGCAGTACTGCAGGTTGTGTTATCCTTATTCTTAATGGGAGCCCTAGATAGTGTTTATAATCTTAGCAGCAAGAGCTGTTATTAATACTAATCTTAATACTTTCATTGACTTTTCTGTTTTACTTTACCTTTTTGCTCTTGTTTCTAAGTAATATGTAAAATTTTGAATGAGGGTGCCACTTCTTGYGTTTACAGACTAGAAAATATGTATATTTAAATACTTGCTAATTTTCAGCAGCCACTACTGGGTGGTTGACTTAACTCAAGTTGAGAAACATTAGAGTCTCCACTTATGCTTCTCAATACTTTTCACTGCTTTCATCCAGATGTCTGTCATGCTGGCATGAAGAGGCATGAATTCCTGCATCTTCAAGATATTTATRAATTCCTTTGAATCCATCTATAAAAATACTGATTTACGTTTGCCATTTAGGATTAAACATACCCTCAGATCTTGGTGGGATACATCATCCATGCAATTCCATCTTTGTATTAATTCTATAGCATCAGAAGTGTCAAAGAAATTTAAGCCAATCAAGAGTTCTGGCAAAAAGTAGATTGTCCTTTTTTCCTATCTCTGAAGTTATGTTTTAAGATATCAGGAAAACTTATTTGCATGTTTTCAGAAGGAACTGAAGACTCAGGAAGAAGACAATTTGACAGAATATTCAACATTTTTGGCCTATGAGGCTCATGCATTTTATTAAATAAAAGTTCAATAAAAGTGGATATGAATCTAATGCAGATATTTCTTATTAAAACTATATTATAGCTGCCAGCTAAAATGCTTAAAAAAAAAAAGTTCAGGGCTCAAAGCTAACCTTTAAAGTTCTAGCTCTAAAAACCCAGTCTGGGAGTATGAAGTGTGTTGTACTATCTCCATTTGGTTTGCTTTCCAGCTAAACTCACTGTTTATTGTTTCATAGATCTTGGTATTAGTAAAAGCTACAAGCTAAGCTACTTCTGTATTAAATTTCTTATGCTCCACTTAAATAATTTCTGAATGTCTTATACCATCTTGAAAGTTTCATAACAATTTATTTTGAGTGAAACTATGGTTACTACATTATCTTTTATTTTTCCTGTTAAAATTTTCCTCTCTCCATCTACTTAAAACTTTTTTTTAAAAAAGCTTACTTTCAAGGTTACTTTTTATTAGAATTACTTTCYAAGATTTCAGTAGCAGAGATGATTTGAAAATGACCCAAGACTTGCAAGAAATGCCCTAAGCAGGATTATTGTATTACCGACTTAATTACAAAGCTCTTTCACCTCCCAAGAAGCATGACTGATGTCAATGRCTTCTCCTTGGCTTCATATGAATTACTTAGGAGAACTTGGGGAAAATGTCGATGTTACTGATATCTATGAATGTGAGACTGCCACTGCTTTGTTTAAAGCTGAAATGGCTTGGAGTCCATTTCAGTGACACGATTACTGTCAGAACTGAAGATTTAGCTGAAATGTGTGCATGAGCAACCCACCAGTTCTAGTTCATTAATGTTAGTTCTCATTTAATTATGTTTTTATTTATGAACAGCATAATGAAGACTTCAGCAAGCGTGAGTTTACCAGAGGGTAAAAGGATATTAGTCCCCCTCCGCCTCCTGTTAGCGCTGTCACATGTAGCAAATTTGTCTGAGATTTACGGATGTCTAATGGAGCATTTGTTTGGGGCTGTAGCATGCTGGATACTTCAAGACTGGCTCTGTCCCTGCGGTAAGCTGTCTCCRGATAAATATATGACAGCCCTCAGTGAGCTCAGATTTGCCTGTAAAAGTTGTTAGAAGGAGAAATATAATTGTGATTCTTAATTCTCCAATTATTTAATACAGCACAGCAAAGCTAAATTTGCTGTTGATGAACATTAGGCCTAAGGAACTACTGAAAAGCTTTGTCTTCTGAAAAATCACAGTGAAACTCARTATTCAGAGTATTGGCTCAGCTGAAGTAAATTTCTGAGCCAGTTTTGGGCGCAATATTGCCTTAAAAGCTCTGCCACCATCTTGTGCAACTTCCAGGCATCTGAGCTGTGTGTGATACCTGACGGTAGCTGAGCTGGAGTTAACACCTTACGTGGGCTGTGGTAGACGTTCTGATCAAATCTTCTGTATCCTCAGGCTGCCTGGAGCACCTTGATTTTAATATGTGAACACCTGTTTGGGCATCTAGTAATCGCTTAGGAGAGATTGTCATCTTCCATTACTGTATTAACCTTTAGAACGGACAACAGTGCGCCAGCTCACAGTAATCGCACAGAGGCCCATGAAAATTAGTTTCCTACCTTGTGGCTGTGCATATGGCCRGATTCACTTGCTGGAGTTATTTTACCAATGACATTAGCTTCATTTTTAATTAATGGTTAAGGTAGTAAAAGAAAATACCAATTCTAGAGCAAGTAGGGGAGAATGGAAGAAACATCTCTGCATCATCTCAGGCGTATTAGCTTACAGCTTTTCCAAGACTGTTTTTACAGAATTTAATAGAGCATAGGTTTGAGACAATTCCTATTACTGTGTTTTGAGGCTAGAAACAAGCATTTAGGACATTGTGCTCTGAAATAGAGGGGAAACTGATTGTTTCACGCAATCTGTTTGTYACCACTTGTGCTGCGACCCAAACACCCCTCCTGATGTAACAAGCTTGACTTGCTTTGTTTTTGCTTGTGGTATGATTTTTGAATGTTCTGAACTTGTAGTACCCAATAGAAATTGTCCATGCTCAGTACTCRTAATAATTAGGTATTGCTGTTGTTTTAGACTTATTTTAACTGGAAGTAACATTGCAGGCACTATTTGAAAGCAGAACTCTTCTTAGTGTGCTCTTGGTCAGGTTCAGAGATGATGTAAACATATGTGTGAACTTAATATATTTGTAAATCAGTTTGAACAACCTAAAGGTCAGTGTGAAAGAAGTGTTAGAGAAATTTTATATGTGAATGCATTTCTTTTCTGAATGGGGCATAATTAGAGGCAGTTTTCAATTGTATGTAAAGCTTCAGATTTAAGCTCTTGAGGGCTGATCTAACATTTCTAGCTATATATTGTAGCACTTCTGACAAAAGGTGTATGTTGAGTGGATTTATAAAATTTCATTTCTATTATTTCAGGACTTGTTAATAACATTAGCATAACATGTAGTATGGTACAAATATTTATAGTGAAAGTGCTGAAAATGATACTAAGTGTAATTTGTTTAAAGGTATCTCCCCAAATCATTTTCAGGCAGGACATATTTAAATTACTAAGAGTGTTTTTTCTTTTTTTCTTTTTCTCCCAGTCATGCATTATTTTTATTATACAGGCTGCCCAGAGAGGTGGTGGAGTCTCCTTCTCTGGAGATATTCAAGGCCTGCCTCGATTCAACCCTGTCTACCATGCTCTAGGTGACCCTGCTGAGCAGGGAGGTTGGACTAGATGATCACTAGAGGTCCCTTCCAGCCTTACTGATTCTGTGGTTTTAAAGTTGAGGGATTGGAAAACTGTATGCAGTGTTTTTTTGTTAAAACTCACTATCTTTTGTTCATTATGATACTGATRGATGCCCAGGATGGTTAATAGACATTTAATCAGGCAATTTCAAGAAATGCATATCAAGTGAATTAGAAGTTGAAGCTGCAGTAGGATGAATTCACCTATATTAAATTAACCTGTTTTAAATTAATGAGAGGTAAAGACAGTATAACTTGTGTCCAGCCTAGCTTGATTAAAAAAGACCTTTTCCCTCATTTTAGCAGAGTTAAGTGACTTACCTGCATTTACAAATCTGCTAAAATAGCTATTCTAGAGTAATTTTTCTGAATAATTGCTTTGATATAAGCTTTATGTACAGGCTGTTTTACTCCAGAACAAGAATTATATGATTGATTTAACTTAATCCAGTGGTAAAGTGTATTGTTATTCTAAGATAAATATGACTGCTTGAAAGTTTGTTCCAAAATAATTCTCTATGTTAATTATCAAGTACTGACAAGCTTGAGGAGTCTAAGCACTTTCATGATTTATTTAATGGCCTCATGGAATTTAAGGCAGGAAGGAACAACAAAATCATCTAGACAGTGGAATATGCATCAAAATGCCTTAGATCTTACTCTCTTCCTGTAATTTATTGGCCTTGGTTTTGAAGGTCAAAGATGAATCTTCTAGGAAGGTAATCAGCTTCTGTAAATTCCAAGTATAGGAAAAACTACAATACAGTTGCTTAATCACCCTGATAGTTTAAAATGTTTGTCTTTGTACCTCCCCAAAGCTCCTATAGTTGAATTTTCTTGAAGGTCTGAGGAGAAGTTATAGGGAATCAGAGAAACACAACTACACAACTGTGCAGTTGCCTCCCTCTTCTGATAAGAGCTGCTTTGTTACAAGTATACATGACATGTAGTTTAATTTCCTGGTAGCTCATGAGTGTTTTGATGACTATAGGTATAAAATTATTTGCAATTTCAGTGGAACCAATCTGTGGCTGCCTTCTACAGAGGATTTAATGCCACTGTAATTTTATCAGGGAGGGAATTATGTGCTTAGACTGACAGTTCTCTGCAGAGTCACTTAAGCTGGTGTGATGTTAACCAATTAAAATTTAACTGGTTGCTTTATGAAGCCTTATCTGGAAGCTATGTGCCAAAAAGCACTTTCTTGAGGAACCTTAATGGGTATACAACAACTGATAATATACTGAATTTTTCTGTTGCTAATTCAACTCTTTGCTATATATACTATAGCTATATATCCATCTTTCCTGATTTCATATGCGTATCTTTTATGAGCTCTTGAGTTCTCATCCTTCCACAAGGTATTTTTGACATTCTGAGAAAAGAAGTTTAAGAACCGGGTGCAGTTTTCTCAAGCTTCTGAACATATTTTTCCTCCCTGAGCCAGTGCTTTGTAAGTGTCAGCATCCTCTACAATACTTATTAATGAAAGTGTGGTTAATGAAAGTACATCTCCTAGATATTGAATCAAACTAGTCATACTGTTTCTGATTTATCACTTGTATTAGAAACATCTGCTGTCTAATATCTTGATGAATACTGTGGGTTTTTTCCCTCTAGAAGAATATTGCATTTTTGGTCCTTGCTGGCATCTGATGACTAATACGGACCGTTACATGAGACATGAGAATGCATGGTAGTACTGAGACTGTTAAACTTTCTTTTCATATTAATTTTCTTTTATTTTCAATTATGCTTGGAGGTGTAAGGGATCAGAAAGTATTTAGCATTAAAAGTATCACTGCAAATCCTCAATTTTTTTTTATACCATGAATCGGAAAAATCACTAGAATTTTAAAAACCAGTAGAATTTAATATTTGGTTCCTAAATCCCCGCTGAACTTATTTTTCGATACAGCCAAATGTGAAAGACACAAGGTACATCAGAAATTATTCAGAAAGCAGCTACCTTATCAATGAATTCCTGCAGGATACATTTSAAAGCACTAGACAGTCAAGAGAAGTTAGATTGCACAGTAATGCCATCTAACACCCTAATGTAAAGCTGTGCTGAACAGTGTAGTATCCACAGGCCTCTGGGTGGGTGCCGTTGATCTGGGGAAGTAGTGCTGAGGCTGTTTGACACTCGCTGTCCGTATCACAAGGTAACGGGCTAGCCAGGGGGAAGGAGAAACATGATCAATTACAACTGATTATAAGAGTTCAAAACTCTTTGCTCTTACGACTTTACTGTGGACTGTTATCTCAGTTTGAAACAGGCTTATGTGACAAAACCTTTTCTGATGCATTTGTGGAAACAGACCCGAGAGAGATGCCAAAAACCTAAGGGCTTTTGTGGAGCTCATGGAAGTCAATGAAAATTTCAAACTTGACTCATGTTTAAAGTTTGGTGTAACTTATGCCTAATGCGGAGAGTAGGGAGTATTAAATGCTAATTCAAAATGGATCTTAAAATAGAAACCCTTATTTAGTCAAGCATATCTATTCCTGGCTGTTGTCCTGGACTAGAATAGGTGACTTCATCATGAAAAATAAACCAGGAGGCTCTGGTGTGGACAAAAAGAGCTCCCTGAAGCAGCAGTAAGGTTCTCATACAGCAAGAATATACTTTATTCACATTGAGCAAAAATCTTACCTCTTGGGTAAGATACCTTAATACAGACATTGACTCTGGTTTTACCAGTTGCTTACTATTTTACTGAGGAAGGTGCRTTTACCAAGGAGCGTGTATTTTAATTTGACACATTTAGCAGGTGTTGTGAAGAAGGTTGCTACTTTCCTGCCAGTTCCATCAATTATTATCTGTAAACTGTGCCTTAGTATGAGCTCCTAGATGTAAGCAACAGAGCTTCTGTATTTTAGTCTAATTAGRTAGTTCTATTTAAATTCAGGAATGACATTTTGGTATTGACAGTCAGTGGATTTCTATCTTGAATAGTCAATCACTGACTAATTGGCAAAATGGGAACATTCTGAAAGCCACATCCCCTGTCTGTTTTGTGATAGGGTGGTGGCATGAGATTTTCTGCGATTATTTTTCTCCTTACACTATCCAGGTACAAGYTGCTATCTGTAAATTTGTTAGTGTTGAATCCAATAATTGTCCCAATTTATTACTGAACACTGATGCAGTTGATGCTTTCTCGTGTGCATGAATACAACAAATGAATAGAATTTGTTGTGGGAAAGTATTTTCATGTTTACCTTAGCAATAAACAAAGCTTACTTCTAGCTTTTGACATGAAAATAAGACCAATTTTAGTAGTAATTACCCACAGTGAAGTCATGAAAATATTTGTAGGGCACTAGTTGTCCAAAAAGTGCTGTAGTTTAGGGGTTTTGGAAGCTCTGTTTGAATAGTGATGGCATATGCTACTGCTACTTGCTTGGGATTTTTCAAAAAAGTTACTTCATTATGAAAAATCAGTCAGTGTTGTCAGTAATCATAATCTCTTGTGAATTTTAGGAAGAATGGGGCAACTTAATTCTTAAAAGTCATACTGTAGTAGGATGGTATTCATTTTTCTTAGCTTAGATGTCCGAAAGTTAAATGGGTAGTTTAAGATGGTTGGATTCCATTAATGCTTAATGGAGAAAATTAGGCACTTTCAGAGGTGGATTCTGTCTACCTAATTTAATTACCCATCTSAGAATAGCAAGAATTGTCACCTGAAGGTGTCCAGCAGCCTCCACTGACTATAGAGAGTGTAGGTGCTTAGCTTTGACTGTATACCCAACTTCATGTGGCTGACACTTGCTAGATGTGTCCCACCTTTCAGAGTCTGAAATGTTCATGTTAATCAGTTCTATAATAGTTTGCCTTTAGTGAAGTCACTGCTTAGTTATTCCAGTTTTACTGAAATGAGGAAATATTGTTATAATTTCAAACCATTTAATTTAGCATTTCTGTGAACTTGCTTGGCAGCTTAACAGCTCAGATGGACAAACTTACTCAGATGAAAGTAGACCTTAAGTATCTTCCACTGTTGATATGGTTGATCTCTTCATGTCACTATAACATGACAAGCATATGCATTATTTATGTTAGAAAAATCATTTTGGGGGGATAGATAGGAGAGCTTGAAAAGATAAACACTAAAAATGAGCCATAGGAATATGGTGAATCCCTGGTTACAGATTGTGTCTTTGAGTGTATCTGTGTCTCAGTGAGAAAGAACCTTAGCGATAATGAATGTAAACAAAACTCAAGRAATTCTGTAAACTTGTATTTATATAGTTGTATTTATATTATGTACATATAGTTTGATTAGAGGAGGACKAAGTAAGAAAAAGTGATAGCGTTGAAATATTGAAGAGGAGAGTTCTTCCAGAATGAAATTAATAACTTTTCCATTGAGTAGTTAGAGCCACTTTCTCAATAAGCCCTACAGTCCCTGCAGTATTTAGTGGTTGCTTTCTGTGCCCAYAGTCTGKGATTCTCACTCTTTCTAACGAAACAAAATCAGTACTGGTAAGAGATCAAACAACAGTAATGAGTATTAGAGAAGAGTAGCCTTTAGTGTGAAAGGAGGAGCTCCTTATTTTAGCAGAAAGTCATAGGACAGCTGTCAAATAACCAGGCTTCTAGAAAATCCTCTCTAAAGGATTCTTGAATACTTCACTATGTACAATCACTTGAAATTTCTTGATTCGTTGTYTGCTAACCATTAGCAGGTATGTGAATAATTATAGTGAGCTTTGAAATGTTTGYTGTCACTAGGGAGACCAGTTGTCTGCTAAGCAGTTGTTCAGCATGACTTTTTCCGATTTATATCAGTATCTCACAGAACTAGTTATTTCTGTCACAGCACCATCAGGTTGGAATGGATGGGAGTAGCGGAAGCGTTTTGCATTAATACATGGGTGGACACAAAGGCTTCCAAGTTTGTGCTCTAGTTCTACTTAGTTGGGTAGATTAGGAATTAGTAGGAAGCGCTACACATTGTCTAAAGTTAAGATACCAGACACATYTGGATTTCATTATTGTAGGTGTGTGGGAGAATATATAATTTATCAAATATATTTTATCAAAGACATGTAATACAATATGGCTTATTAAATTGTAACTAAAGGCAAAGGAAAGGAAATCTGTGCCTGGTCTGACACTTCCTGAACTAAATGTTTCTCAAAATATTTAAAATGGTTACGTTTTATCTCAGTCCATCAGCACATTCCAGAACAGTTGTGCAGCTCCAAGTATATATTTCTGGGAAATTCTGATGTTTGGCAACTCGTATCCTCTCTATAAATATAAGTCTGTGCATGATCCCAAATTTGAGAACAGTTACTGAAATAGTTTCACATGTGTCAAAGAATACTGACCTGAAGCCTGCCTATTAAATAACATTTGCTCTGTTTTTTGTCATTGAAAGTCTTGCTAAAGTAACAGAAAGCTCAAGCTGGAGGGTACTCTGTAGGATGAAAACTGATCTCAGCCCCACAATTTAAGCAAGTCATGACCTTAARTGAGCTACTATTCATTTTTCCAGCAAGTAAAGGCAGAGTATCATCATTCTAGTGATTGTAGTGGCTGAATCTTCCTGAAAGTTTGAGGGAGGAGGATGATGCAAGCAACACAGCTTTAGTAGGCCAGAATTTTATTAACTTAATTCATTGGCTTATACAGGCTTTGTCAGTAAATTAATACATTTAATATTGTAATGAGATACTTGAARTCTGGGGGCAGGGGYCATAGCCTGCATAACTCCTAGCAGYAAATCCGTAAAGAACTGAGTGAATTCKTTTATCTGATAAAGGCATTTTTGGTGCAAAGGAAAGTTGTTATACAGATTGGTTACAAGTGTCTAAAAAGACTATGCTTATGCCTCTGTCAAATCAAAGATTTGTAATGTAAAGCATGTTTCTAAAAGTATGATCAGCCTTGAAGGCTTTGAATGGCTACTAGGCAGGTTGAATACTCAATATGTATTTTATCCATACATATTTTCCCCAGAAGGAACACCAGCAGAATACTTCATCAGGAGGAGCTGGAGCTCTGTAGTTAGGTATCAGCTGATTTCCAGCCACCTATTCATCTCTAGCACCTGCTTTACACTGTTACTCCTTATTCCAAGATGCTCTGACATAACTGGTCAAACATTTTCAAAATCAGTTTTATTTTTTTTAAGAGGCTATATGAACTGATTACAGCTGGAGTTTTCATTATAAAGCCAATCCAGGATGCCTATTTCTAATTCACATTCTGTAAATGTAGTTGATATTGTCTAGTACTTTTTTAGTTTTTATTTTTTTTTAGCCTGGCCTTTAAGGAAACAAAGCTGACATGATCACAGTCTGAGTCTCTGTAGAAAWTTTTGATGCATTTGACCACTTTCAACTACATTTAGCAGAGACCTCAAAAAACCAAAATTTGTATAAGCTTTGTGAAAATCGGCAGCTGTGTAGAAGAAAGACATTACAGCTCAGCTGGGGAAAATGCTGTAAAGTAAGCCTATCAATTCACTTCATCTATTTTACCTATTCTGTTCTACTTGCTGCCAATCAATCAAGAACTGTCTTGATGAGCCAGTGTAAAATCAATAGCATATATGTTGCCTCTTGCACAGCTAGTACTTGAGAGGTTTGGAGAAAAATCTTGGACTTCTGGAGTGACTTTTTCCTGCTGGTAGGGGAAACTACTGATAAGATATATATGACAGTGGAAAAGGTACGGGAGTGTGGAATTAGTGCAGTAAAAATAGAGCTCAAGAAGACAAGGAAACATCAGTCCTGCCGGTCACAGAATGATTTGTTTTTTAGTAAGTGTATTTAAGTTTTGATTTTTGGAAACATTAGTGATATTGATGTCCTGTGAAAGACTTCTGCAACTGATCATGCATGCTTTTTATTACATACTTGAAAAACTGTAAGGATGTCTGGAAATCTTCTAGCCTGGTTCCTGCTCAAAGCAAAGCAATCTTCAGGGTCTTGTCACCCTCATCCTCTGATCTCAGACCTGTAACTATTTAGTGGCCTTTCTCTGGAGAGACTCTGCAGAGGTGGAGTACTCTTCTACTAGGTAGAGTACAAGTGGACGACAATATTCTACAAGAGCTGATGAGAGGATAACAACAGTCCTGGCTGTACTCTTGCTAATGGAGCTGATTAAGAATTGCAATAAAGATTAACTGCATATAGACACTTTGACACTATTTCTACTCATCAAAAAACTCTGCAACATCTATAATATTTTAGGTTGTCTTTTGTAAGGAAAAGCTCTTATTGTCTTTCAGTTCTTCTGAAACTCTGTGCTACTGATATCACTATTTTGGTTGCAGCTTATTCTAAAAATATGAAAGTTCCAGCCTAAGATCATGCCAATTATCTGGAGTTTCATCCATTGACCTTTGTCTCCCCTGTGAAGCATTGTAATGAACCACCAAAGTAGTCAGCACAGTTTGAGGGGCTGTGGGAATTATTGTAATTGATAAGTATCTGCTAAAATGTTATTTCAGCTCTGTTAAGTATTTGTGAAACAGCAGTGATGATAAAGATTTCCTTTACTGAAAACTTTTCATCAGGTCCTTATTTTTATTATACACAAGTCTCAATTCAACAAGTGATTACAACTGTCAAAATAAATTGCTCTCAGGCATCAGAGTYCTGCTGCGGTTATTTTGGACAGACTGTTGCAAGAGTGATGTCTCAGTCAAAGGGAGCAAACCAGCAGTGACCTGGCCCTAGACCATGATGCGTGAAAATCTAACCCRTTGAAATCAATACCAAAACTTCAGTAGGACTCGTATTTCAAACAAATCTAAATTTGGAAGTTGTTCACTTGCTGACTTAATAAAAATTCTGGAAGACAGAACTCACCCAATAAGTTCCTTGTGGATAAGGSTTTAATTCCAGTGCATATATCTAGTATTAATGAAAATGATTGYCAGACTGTATAATTAGTAAGTTAAACCAAATGAAATATGAATTTCCTTGATCTTATGTCTCTTACATTTTTTTCACTATTTCTTTGCTGGAAATTACTTTGTAATAATCCTTCATCTGGTTTCAGACACTAATGAAATAAACCTTGCAACACATCCTTATATATACACACATGCATGTGTGTGTATGTGTGCATACACTTTTTTAGGGAGGCACTGTTGACTGTACTCAAATCAATCAGAAAGCACTTTGTTAGAGTTGAAGGTAGTCTTGTAATCTTCTGGCTGCTCGTCTTTGGTTTCAAATGATGCATCCCTTTCCTAGTTTTTTTAAAAAAGTCAAAACTAGAAATCCAGTACTTCYACTAAATCATCATAATTTTTACTTCCTCACATAGAGGTATGCACATATACACACATCTTTATTGGTAAATTTCTAGTAAARTTTATTTAGAAAATGCTACAGTGTTAAAGGTGTTGAGTTGAAAAATTTCTGTTCCTCCTTAGTATCCTTCTCTGTGTACTTTGGGTACCTTCTTTTGGATGTTTTGATTATCAATGTAAATAACCTTGTATATAAACTTTGAGACCTAGTTGACTATAACTATTTATTCAAGCATGGGAGAACAAAAACATTCACCTTGGCTTCCTTGGCCTCTGCTTCTGTTAAAATYCAATTGGTATTATAAACATATGTTTGTGCATGAGACTGCCACTTGCGAATATACTTAAAGATGGAGACTTAAGATTGGTGTGGCTGAATGTGCTGAAAATTGAAAATAYATGAAAATTTTCAATGAATAAAAAATAGTGTATTTAAATAATTTTGAAGCTACAAGGTTAAGAGTGCATGTAGAATGGTTTAAAAAAAACCAAAAAGCAAAAAAAGCCAAAGGGAATATAGCTTTCATTATTCATATATCATATTATAGTAAAAAAATCTAACAGTAAGGAAGTTAATTTTCAAATTTGAACATGCTGGTTAGGAAAAATAGCTTATTGGGCAATTGATTTTAAAACACTTTACTGCATGTGCTCCAGAATTCCTTTCACCATAGCTAAGTTATACCTGGCTAGTGGCCAGCAAGTTGTGGCTATATGACTCCAATTAACCTATAATTCTTTGACAATGGAACTCTTTATGTTGCCTATTTATGAAAGTCTACTTTTCCAGTAGTAGCTTATGAATTTTCATAGTAATTTCAATTATGAAAAAATCCATCTTTTTAGTGAATTATCTAAATATTAATCAACCAATGTGTTTTGGGGCCTGACAAAACTTTGTTTTTATTATATAGTGACAATCCATTACCTGTGTCTTGAGTGTTTCTGTACAAAAACCCTGATAATGTTGTTGCATTCTTTATCTGACGAAAGTATATCACAGAAAGTAGATATACACTATTGAATGTGATCTTCTAGAATATCTTAAAATAGATATTTAGAGCTAATTTGTCAGTGCTGAAAAGTCTTTAACTAAAAAAAAAGGCATAGAGTAGATGGCAAGATCAAAGTATATGGGATCAGAGCACAACTATGTCTTTACTAGTAGTTGCTTTGCTAAGCCACTTTTCAATCAGAACAGCTAGTGTTATGTCACATCAAAAAATGATGTGCTTGAGAAAACTATTTAGTAAAATCTTAAAACTTTGTCGTAGGTTGTACTAATGTGCTATGGAATCATCAGGCAGAATATAAAAAACCTCAAATCATTATTCAAGTAGATGTTTTCTGATCTTTGTCTTAACAAGCATTCCTTCTAGAAGTGTGACTCGGTAACAAAAGATTTGCCTGTGACGTGAAGTCACATAAATAACCTGTAAAGCTGAGCATCTCAATCAGAAGGAGAGRTTGTCCTCTAGTAATTTATACAAATGATACACTTTATCATTTGATTACTCATTTAATATGCTTTTTTGATCTGCCAAAGCTGATAGGATATTCACTTGGTGGCAATGATCTTTTAGTAATGAATTCATTTTCATGTCTGTGAAGCAGTAATCACGAGGACCTGTCTTTTAATAATTGCTAATTAATATAAGTACATATTCAGTCTTTGCTTTCATCATAATCATTGTGTGACACTTGGCATGGAAGAAAATGTCATGTAGAATAAATTGTATTTCATCAACTTGAAATGACTCAGGAGGAGGAGATGCCCAAGCAGATGTTGACATAAATGGCAAAATAAAGGTCATTAGTACATTCTCTACTTAATATCTGAAAARTCATTTCGTTATGCAAACACTTTCTACAATTTTATAGTTGTAATTTAAAGTGTAACTTAGAAATTCTGGCYATCTGAGCAGAACAGATGAGGGGGAGAAAGGACATGGAAGGAGGGAGACTTTGATCCTTCCACAGATAACTCTTCTATGCTTTTTTTAGGGGCTGACCTGATAAGTAACCAATAAGGAGCTAATTTCATGGCAATAAGTGGAGTTACTCTGGCTTTGAGTTGGAGTGATAGCTCTAGTTTGATCTAGCAAGAGATCTTAATAAAGTTGTTCTTTGCTTTTGCTATTACTCTCCATCTTCCTGCTCAAACAGAGCACCAGGAAAGCAGCCTAGAGGGAGTGCTGCAGCTGGTTATCCTTATACTGTGTCTGAGGATAAAGATCCTTCCTTCCAGTTTTCTTCTCATTCCTTTCATAGTCAAGTAAAGAATGAGGCCAGTCTAACTCTTGAGAATTATACRTGTTCTGAGCATTCATTAAGAAACATGACATTCAAACATCTGGGCTAATTTCAAGCTGTCTGCAGAGATCTAGGTCCTGGAGACATGTGACTATCAAACACCAGCATTTAGAAGAATTAAAAAAAAAATGCATTCAGAGAAGATATTGTTCAGAAGCACTGTCAATCTATATGACTGAATTCTATAATCATAGCTCTGGAAAAAAGGAAAGAAATCAATATTTCAGGTGTTAGTTTCTTAACTTTGGACACTAGAGATCTCTGAAAGAAACAAGATAATAGTCCTTCCYAACTAGTAACCCAGTGTCCCTGGAAAACTAAATCTTGTTTTGTGACTCTTYCATGAGGATATTTTTTTAATGCTCCATCTACATTAAAGGGAGACTTTTTTCTGCAGTAGAAAAAGGTATACTTTTCTGAGTTTTGAGGATAATTCAAAATTGCTTAGGAGAATTTGCAGGTCTCTGTCAGATAAAGTCCTTATCAGGATACAGAGAGCAGAGAATTTTATTCATCTGGCTTTTGTCACATACAGTTTCAAAGGTATATTTGCCAGGGATTAAATAACATCTTATATAAACTGAAGCTTGATGTCAACTAACATGGGTGATCTTAGTACTGTTGTTTCTCGGGCACATCATTAGTACAACCGTATATTAAAAATACAAAAATTATTAGATCTGATAGGTGATATACTAGATGACAGTGTTTTTTTCCAAAGTCTGCAATGAACTAGGACGGATGGGTGGTGGAAACAATGTATATGCAAAACTTCAACCTGTACTTTACAGTATGTGTGCAGTTTAGAGATCTAAAGTGTGCAAGGGCAATAGTTGTATAGTGACCCTTATTCTCAGGATAGCATATGAATATGTCAGAGGAATGTGCTCGTGAGAAGACACTGTTTGGTAAACTGGGTCCTCATCATTTACTGCAGGTAACTCCCAAAGGAGAATATTCTACAAGATCTCTTGAGAGTAGTTTTTTCCATACAGGTGCTGCAAATATTTCCATTTTCTTTGTAGTAATCATTCCTTACATGATTTGATTATTTTGCATTAAACAAATTACAGTGTTTTTATAAGTCCCTTTAGTAAACTCTTAAGTTCTCTCACTTCTGTAATATGTATTATCAAACATAAAATAACTGTCTGGCAAATCGTTGTAATGTTTATGGCTTTTACACAGTGCAGTGTTTTAAACTCTGAGAACCAAATTAATTTGCATACATCCCTGGTGCATTATAAAGGATTAGCTGAAGCTATTTTTGTGTAATATTTCTTTTTAGCTCATTTTCATTTAGGGGCAAATCCAGGCTAAATTYGAATAAATTGTTCCCTGCAAATAACATGCTCAAGTCTAGTTGTGGAGAATTTTCAAYAGAAAACCCATATTCTTAAAGCACTCAGTATCTAAAGATTTTTCTCTCTGTTCACTCTGCAGCACATATCTTCTAATCCTTTCTGCAGTTTGTTTATGCTAARACTAGGTGTTTATACTTTTTCTTCTTAGAAGTAAACCAGAAGAGAAAGGTTGAACCATGTATTTAGTCTATATATTTTTCTTATCGTGATTTGGTTGTGACTGACTGTTATGACCTTTACAGTTGCTTATTTTAGAAAAATCTCTGCAGCTAACAGGTATAGTGTTACTTGTTTGCCTAAACCAACCAAACAAAAAGCTCYCTGACAAGAATATGTTTACTATTACAAAAACTATATATTTTTGGAGCTAAGTGCTCTTCTTTCCCAGTTAAGCTCCCTCATTACTACCTATTTCTCAGCTGTGATAGAAAGTTTGCCTGCTCTGTAATACAGCATAAGACAACTTGGTTAACACTTAATGGACAGCAATATATTTGCCTGTTCAAAAAGCTCTTTGCTTGCACTTATCTAAAATTGACTTGTAACCAAGGTTACATGGAGATACTTCTAGGTTCTTTGCTGATTCTCAGCATCAAGCTTTGTCCGCCTTAGTTTTCGAATGGTTTGAAGGACTGACACGTTTAATTTAGAATTGTATATCTTTCTCCAKATTTCTTACTGTCACTTAAGCATGTAAGCAAGAAATTTTGATGCATTTATGTTCCTATCTCCTCCCAGATCCACTGGGTGTATCTGTAGTATCAGGAAGTTGAATACTGGGAAGATGACCTCCTGGAATTATCTAGGTGGAAGAACCTACTCTCTCATTTATTTTGGATATGGCATGTTTATAATACATATGTGTAAACTTGGCTTGCTTTAGAAAATATGCCAGACTGGGACCCTATTTTAATATGCCAGAGTAACAATAAGTTTTATATTTTAAATTTAATATGGAGACAAAATATATCATTTAGAACTCTTTTAACTCACGTATTTTCCCATTGGACAATTGAGTTGATCAAACTGTACATTTTCAGAAAAGACAAATTTAATTAGAAGTATTACTTTATAATTGTAATGGAATTGTGGGGTTTTCTGATTCTTTAGTGAAAGCAAAATATTTATATTTGAGCTGGGCTTGTTTTCATCATTTCTGTCTCCAAATGGTGATGTGTTGCATTCCTGAAACCAAACCCCAGCGTACTCTCTGTATTTCCCAGTAAGGCTGCTTGCCCTGCGCTGTGCGGCTGGTCTGCACCTTCCATAAGGCGTCATGTCCGCGGCAGATAGTCTCTTCTTGTAGCACGGCTGCGGTGCATCATGAATTCCCAGTGACACAGATGTGCTAAGCTGCTGGAATAGGGGATAGTGCTGGGAATGGATCAGGACKGTCTTGGTGACTCTTAGTCAACAGAGGAAGCTTTAGAAGGGGGTTTGTAGCCTTGGGGCAGGTTTTGGCTGGTATGAGTTGAGCCTTCCCTAGAAAATGTCTTGCCTCAGGAGGAAGGCAAAGGACTGAATAAGAGCAGAGGGCACCGGTGTTGGAGGCAAATAGTTTATTYGTATGAATTCCCACTGCCTTAGACTGTTCTACCCTTCTCTAGAGAAATTTGTTTTATTACTGGCTGACACTTTCCTTGAATAAACTGAGAACCAGACCGCATGCACTCTGCAAACACCTTGCAACAGCCTGCCTCTCTTTTCCAAGGGAAAAATACTAAGTTTTTTTTCAACCTGCTCACTAAAAATCAGTTGCATGTAGTTTACACTAGACTGCATCTGACATACTTGTTTCTCTGCAATTTTTGCTGAACTTACGTGCCTTATCAAACTTCCATGACATTCAAGTCACCATCGTAATCACCTGCAGCTTTCCTGTTATGTAGACAAAATAAATGCCCCTCTATACTTCTCCTGATAAATGTGAAATAAAACCTGCGAGCCAAGCAGCAGATTTGTTACTGATAAGTAATTTTTAAGAGCAAGGTCAGCTATTCAGCTATTGGCAATGCCTCTCATCTGCCTGTACGAGTTACTATCCATTCTTCTGTAATTCTCTTAGTTTTTAAAATTTGATAAGTTGTCCAAAAATATAAATGTCTATGTACAGTAAGTTCTAGTTGTTTCTTCAACTTGCTTTGACATATACATTATTTCTCGACTTCATGTTAAATTGTTTGATTCTTCTTCAGTGAGCAGTGCACATTGCACAGTCTGTAATTCTGAAATGACTGGTCTTTCAGCTAATCAAATATGATTGAATAAGCCAGGGAGCAATTAAAAGAAAATAACTAAGAAAAAAAAATACCTAAGAGCAAGAAAAAACCTCACTCAAATGTGCGGTTTAAGTATTTATCCTTTTTGCTTAAAATGAAACTGAGGTAATCATTGAATAAAATCTGTTTTGAGTTTGARCTATTATGTATATATTCATAGATATTTTTGTACAAAAGTCATCTAAAGGAGAAAAATCCTWTATAGCAAAATGTTAGATTAATAAAGTCGAATAACTACTGATTTCACTTCTTGCTGGAGAGCTTTACAATAGAAATTTTTCAGTGATATATTTCTGATATACTAATTGTATTTGTTGCTACAAAGGGCTTTTGTTTTTTTTAATAGAATATGCATCCCTTTGTCATAGATCCTTCCTTCAAAACAAGGAAATAATTTAAATCATTGAGTCTATCTTTTATTGCTAAACTCAAGGATTCATTTCTGAACATGTTATTTGCACAGGGATAWGAGGTGCTGTGATGCTTGTATGTCCAGACTTGAACATTTGAAATTACATATGAAATAGTCAAAAAAAATGACTGTCCAGCTCTGTTTTAGTATGGAGCATCTAGGATAATTAACCATAAAACTTYATAGATATTTTTAGTAGGGACTTTGAATTTTTTTTTTGATGTGATACCATTTTATATGAACATTTTTTGCTTTAACTGGGGAATTCATTATTTTTAACTGCATATTGACTTTTTTCAYGTTTGGAGAAATGAGTTCTTGAATTGCTGTCAATAAAACTTTTCTTCTAGATGTCATTCTTGTCATCCGTTATTGTTCCCTTATCATCCCAGACAGAAAAATTACTGTAGTTATCCCATCACCACTTGTTCTGGGGTTTTGACCTGCTAATAGAATGTATTTACTTTAAAAAATATTCTGGGTCTAGCTGATGTATTAGATGTTTTGGAATTTTACAAAGTATATGCTCCCACAGATTTGTCTTCAGAATTAGGGATATAGCCAGTGAGGCTGTGTCCTGTTGTCTTTGAGTGCAGCTTCATTATTTGTTTTTATTCTATTTATCTGGTAATTTCAAAATTTTCTCAACTTTCTGCTTTTGGAGAGGTGGGTGAGGAGGGAGAAAAACATTTCTTAATTCAGTATTTGTACAGTCTGTCCCTAGTTTTGTTAGAAATGTCTCCAAATGYCTCTTCATGACTGCTTATGCTCAAGATTGTTTGGATAACTTCTATTATCTTTTTCCTAGTTTCTAGCAAATGACTGAATATTACCTACAAGATCAGTTGAAACATATATGTAATTTGTCAGAAARATTCAGTCAGTCACTGTCATTCTCCTCTCTTGATTTTCATTAGTTTCACAAATTGCTCTGCTCTGTGCAGTAATTAATTTCTTTTTTTATGGACTGTATGTGAGTCAGTCTAAAGCCAGTGGTATTTTTTTCCTCACTCTTTGTCATGACTCATAGCCTGCCTGTATTTTTCATGGAAATGTTAGCATAACTATATTGCAAGATAATTGGCAGACAAACACGTTGCTATTTCACTTCATTTTGCACCAGGCTTTTCCTGTCCCTAGTAAAATCTCACCTATTTTTTCCTTCTAACATTGTTGATTAGTTTGTCTTCTATTGATAGCTTCCAATTATTTTTGACAGAAACCAAAGAGAATAAGTATGATGAACAAATTTATAAGCAGATTCTATTACTGATAGAAGAAAGCATTTTATGGCAGGAACTATTTCTTCATGTGCAAAAATTAAGGTCCTGATAACAATAATTGCAAATGTGAATGAGTAGGAGTGGCATTACAGAAATGCTAAATCAGTAATGTCAGACCAAATGGAACTGTTAATCCTACGTAGTTGTAGTGAGTGCTGTGTTTTAAAGCACTCAAACTTGGAAAGGAAGGTGTGAAGTCTRCATCACACTCTCATCTCTTAGCAAGTGAAATAGCTGATGGAGCTGCTTCATCCAAGGTCCTAAATGTCACAARGCCAAATAAAGACACTATTTGAGAACAGTCTTCAGGTTTGGCCAGGAGCTTTTTCCTTTAAACACAGTACTACATTGTGAAAGCTGGAACGTGTGTGTATGTATATACAAAYATATACACACGTGACTGATACTCAGATCAACGGTGGTTCTGATACTATACAGTTACTTTAGTAGTTTGATAACCATGCCGTGATGCAGCCAGCCTGAGAATAATAGACTGACTGTGTGGGTGCTTTAGTCAGCGAGCAGCCTTTTACAGATATGCTAAGGTACTCTTCAGTKTCTCCTTTTCCCCTCATTTTTTGATCTTTATCCCTAATATGTCTTTATACTATAGAAATGGTAGTGAGCTGTGTGAGTGCCACCTCCTGATATTTGCCTCCTAAAATTAACTTAGTTAATGGCCTTACTTAAACGTTTGGTCCTGGAAATGAAACCTAACAAAAATGCTCTCGATAATGCACAAGAAGTGAGGGAATCAAGTTTATACTGCCTAGACTCCAGCATGTAAATGGAGAGGTTTGCACATTAAGAGGATRTGGTTCTAGATATGAGTGCAGGTTAAAGCCTAGGTGCAGAAAGGAGCAAGTACTGTGCTGTGGTGTTTTGTGCYAGCTATTCCTGCTCACTGTAGTTACTGCAGTAGCTGTAAATCACTGAAGCCCAGTCTGTATCACATCTAATTTCTTTTTTTTTTTTTTTGATATGGCTTGTGATATTAGCCATGTATATCCTACAGCAYTTATTTGTTGTTTGGGAAGTCTCTATTGCACCTGAAAACAGTTCAAGGCAGAGTTTGTCTATGTGACTGTGATGCCCTGTAGATAACCTCACTTCTGAAAAGACGCRTCAAACTGGAACTTCTGCTTAACGCGGGCAGCCCATTGATCAGTGCTACTCAATTAATTACAAGGTTACAAAATCTGGAGATTCCTTCTGCTGCTCCTCTTCCAAAAGAGCACAAAAACTGTCAAGCAGTGTTTGCTCTCCAACACTCAAAGCCTGTGGCAATGCTTCTGTTTGTAACGCACCCTTGTCTTGGAYGGTGTTGGTATAGTGAGGGACAACGCTTGTGCTACTTCATTCATTTTCTACTAGCAGATGCATAATAACAGAATGCATCTCACCTGGGGGTGGAAGGGGTRTCGGGAGGTCGTGGTAGACACTGTTGTAGTTGAGCATGTTTAACATCAGCTCGTACTGTTGCTTCTCAGCTCTTAGACTGCGAACTACAGATTCAAGACTTGCCCTTGCTGTCTATACCTACTGAATTTCACTCAATCCTATCCTGAATCTTCTAGGTATGACTAATATATGTATGATTTATAATGCTGAGATATAACATTTCTGTGCCTTTCCAGCTATTATGCTATTTTCCCCAAAGACATTAGCATAATGAAACCTTAAATTTTCACCTGGATCYCTGATGCTATAAAGAGTGTCTATCTGTTAGTGTCTCCCAGTGAGACATTCTCAGCAGAATCATGTATTTGGGTCAGAAGAAGCCAAAGTCCAAAGCCTTTAAGCTTCTTAAAAGATGATTCAAGGCAGCAAAAATGATGGAAGTATTGTAAAAGTAATACTGTTGCTTATGGGGAAGTGACAGATTGCCCAGTTCAGCTCTTAAGAAATATCAATGCAAGTCCTAATGTGAACATCTCTCTTCTTGTCTGGCCTATGGATAATACCTATTTTTTCTTAATGTATGTTTTGCCTTTTTATCCTTTTTTTTTATTTTRCTGCTTATTTGAAACTTTCAAATCTGTCACTCTCCCAGTTGCTGTCAATCCTGTCAGCACRTAGGACTGAGCTCCCTGACCCTTACATACGTCCTGCGTTATTTCGAAGAGCTGTAGCTTTGCTTTCTCGCAAACGTAGCACGCCCGTGCTTCTTGGAGCAGAACGTTTGCATCAGACTGGTGGTTTGGCTGCATGCAGTGATGAGAGGTCTAACTCCGAGGCTGCAAGCTCAGCTCCACTTTGAGTTTACAGTTAGTATCTTATTAAAACATTGGCTAAGGCTTTCCCTGAAATCAGTGTTTACAGAGTTGTCATYTAGTGATCTCATCTTCATGCAGCCCACAGTAATGGAATGAATTCAGGTATTTTCCTTTCATCACACATCATCACCCTTTGTTTATTAAAAGGAAAAGTACTTTCAGATCGCTAGCATGAATATCAAGAATTTAAGCAAATTAAACTAATAGTGCAGCAATGAAAGCACTAGTGCTAAGGACTGCTGAGTGCTCTAGATCCCCCAGGCTTTGAAAGAGGCTTACGCTGCCTGAGAAGTGGATTCTTGCGTCGGTGCGGGTTAGTTGCTGAAGAACTTTTGATGGCTGATGCATTTTTGAAAGTGCAAKCCTTAACTGTGCTTGAAAGTTTTAGTCTGCTCAGTCTGATTTTGTAAATCTCTGGTTTGCCTATCCATCCTTTTCTTATCTGTCKTCTTGCTTCCCAGACAATTTTTTAAAAAAGACCCATTATTTAATCAGTGTTGGGGCTTAATGTATTACACTTCCTTGTATATTTTTAAGTTATTTTATTTCCAGTTCCAGAGGTCTACACAGACTGGTAACCTCATGCCTACCCCTCAATCTCATTCTCAAAGTGAACTTTTTTCTTTGAAAATGCAAAATCTTTTCATGCCAACTTTAGACAGAACGCTAAAACAGGAAATGGACTTCTGAACTAAAAAAATTAAAGACCTTGAAATGTTATTTCAGCATGAAAGATTTATAGAATTGCTGGAGGGCTCTAAATCTCACATGACATTGTGCACTAGCTTCAGTATTTATACATTGCTTAAAGTTGTCTAGAATTATATAAACAACCTGAGTTAATTTCATCAAGCACTAACACCAGAACTCTTTCCACTTTCTCTGGCATTTGGGAAACAAAATCCCAAAGTCCTCATCAGGAGACTTTCCTTTCAAATAAAACAAGTGATGATGTRATAAGCATGCTTGAACCTTTTCACTTTTTGTGCTGAATTTTGGACTCAAGTGATGATGGCTGCCTGTTCTCCTGTTAATGTGTGGTAGAAGAAGCTTTAGAAAGAAGAATATCTGATATTTCCAGTGAGGGGAACAGCCTGTGATGAGATACAGATGTATCCATTTTCCAGGTCATGAGAGAGGTGAGTTGCAAGTTATTATTTTGATACAAAAGGTGATCCAGGAACTGGCCAAGGAAACTGTCTGTAATTAGGAAGATCTCTGACTGCTTTCTGGCAGTGATTTTCTGTAACGTTAGGTTTTCAAAGATCTCATCTATTTTTCTCCAGTAGTCTTACTAATCTGGCAGCTCTTCCTAGATTTCTTCAGTACCTTTCTTGTTCATCGAGCACCTGCTGAGCTTCTCRCTGCTGAAAGAAAAGTTTATTTTAGCTTGCATCTGAACTCTATGTCCTCATCTGAATATCTGACTTCTGAAGAGTCCTGAACCTTCTAACAGCGCAAGAAATATGGAGATGAAAATAAACACAAGTGACATACTTGAAGGACAGGGGTGTTATTTTTGTAAGCAGGGAGCATGGTATAAAACTGCAAGAAAATGTGCATGAAAAGACCAGTCTCYGCTGGTGGGGCTGTCTGTTGATACTCAAAGTGACTGGAATTTCCTGGCAGGCCTGGAGCATGCCTGGTGTCCCTTTTATGCTAGGGACATAGGAAGTAAGCACCTGTTTTAACCTTGGTGCCTGTTCTGGATAGGCCTGTCTTATAATTGCTTGCTGTACTGTATCTTGTTCAGTGRTATCTCTGTGCTTTCTGCTTCATCTTTTTTTCATTGATACTGTGCAGCYTTATTAAAAGTTAAAAGTGAATTTTGTCTTATTTAGCATCTTCATGAGGACAGTGCACACAAGTGTGTTCTGCCACAGTTGGGACCCTGTGTTTCTGTACTTTCAATCACAGTWATTTTCAGTAGTTTGCTTATTTTGTTGAATTTCAGGCTGTTTTATTATAAGCTTTTATTTGCCTCTGGTGCCACACACAGTTGCAGCAACAGGAGCTTTAATTCATATGTTTGAGAATTTTTAATTGAAATGATCTGTAAAAAGCATGAAAATATACTTTCTCTATGTAATTACTTTTGAAATAGCCTGATTTGTTTTATTTATTCCTTTTTATTTCTACATTACAGTAAGAATTGACAATAAATTCAACGGGAAGCTCAGCTTTCTCTTATGCTTAGCATGCAGCCAATTTCAAAACACTGCTTGGAAACTAAGTGTTTTGGTTGCCCATCCAAACATGGCTCTCAAGTAGCTGCTGTGTCAGCAAATATTACCTCTAGAGAGACTGCTGTAACAGGCCTTATAATTGAACACTTTAATTTCACACTTTATACTGCCTTCCTTCTCTCTCATTTGTCTGCCATTTCATGGGCAAACAAAAAATACACTAGAAGCTAGACTAACAGGTTTTACATATAGAATATACAATTAAATATTGAATTGTTTGGAATAACAGGTTTTCCCCTCTTTTCGGGTGCACAAAAATAGTAAAAGCATTTGTTTGCTGTCATTTTTTTTTCCAAATATAACATTGGCAGCATTTTCTAGGCTTCCTGAAGTTTTCAACCTGGTTCTTCTGCAGTACTGACTCAGAAGAGCTGTGTTGAAACTAATGATGTGAGACCTCATTGTGAACTGCGGTTCTTTAAAGGGCTTTGTACCTGGTGGGCATCTCTTCTAAATAAAGAATGGATGTTTACAGATCTGAAAAATTAACAGGAATCTGCCAACCTGTCAACACCTGTGAGCACTGCTGCCTGGATAGATGCCCGAGAGGAGGAGAGGGAGAGCAGGTGGAGAAGGAGCCTCTTTGACAAAGAGAAAATGTTAATTCAATTTTTTCTGCATCACATCATCTTTGATTTCTTTTTCATGTTTGCCTACACCCCTAAATTATCTGTCATAACTGTGCAAGCAGTTTGAMTGAAGGAAGGTTTTGCCTAATTAAATTGTGAAAAACTAAAATGCAGGTGTAATTGGTTATCCAAGCAAAATGATAATATAAAAATAACATGCAAGCGGCTGGTGAGATCTATTGAACCTAAGTTTGGCTTGCTGCTTCTCTTACTGATATTTCTTTGACTGAAATGACATTGCCTCGCATATCTATAAAATGGCTCAAATAATTTTATCCTTACAAGATTATGATCAATTAGTATTTCTAGTGTACACTGACATGATTAATAAACACAAGAAGCTGATCAATACTCCATTATGTTTTTCCTAGAATGCTGGAGAAATGCACAGTAAGAGTCTTTTTTAGTGACATTGCTTTCACTGCCTCTGTTCATGGGACGACTGCTCTAGCGCTGGCCCAGAGGTCGTACTATTCACTGTTCTGATGAAATACATGTATTTACAGTTCTGAGTTTTCAGAAGCGATGTTGTAAGTTTTACTGTATCAGTAAAATTCAAAGCAATTGTGCTTATTCATATTGCATCAGTTACCTTTTATTCTTCATCTCTCTAGCAGTAATAACAAAGTATTTTAGTGAGCCAAAGTTGGATGCTTTGCTTTTGTGGCTGTTGGTGGGGATAGAGTGCAGAGGAGGAAGGACCTAATTATTCAGCCCACCATTAAGGCATTAAGGACAGTTTCTGATTTTTTTTTTTTTTTTATACTGCCTGCACAGTCACAGTAGCTCTGGTGAAATATTTTGCAGTGAGATTGTATTCTGTATCATTTGCTTATACACATAAATATGGTAGAAGGTAGGCAAAATATTTAATGTTTATGGAAATTGCATTGCCTAGATGTAAAATGATGAGGGATGTGCCTGAGTTCCTGTCTGATCTGAACAAATAAATTGAATCAGTTGTGTTTTTACTGTTTTAAAGAAATCTTTCCTTGGTTAATAGTGTAATTGAGATCAGAAACAAGTTTTTCCCCGGGAACAGAAGCAAAACCAATAAAGTCTTTAGTCCCTGGGGATTCCAGGGAAACGAAACTGAAAAAAGGTGCTGCTTAACTTTTGGTGAGTAATTTACATTTAACTATGCAACTTTAATCTTTGAATAATAGTTTTACTGCATTTTACTGCACTGGATAAATGAATGAAAGCAGTGTGCAAATAATTGATTTTGCTTCCCTTATACTTTGAGCTCCGTTCACGGTTGTTGATACAGTTGTTTACAGTATGTTATGTACTATCAGGATTATTTATCTCTGTGTTAGGCTCTGGAAAAACTTACATGTGATATGAGAGCAGAACTTGGTTTGTTAATGTTGTCAGGACAGAGGGTGGCCTCTGCTTCCAGTTCTACTGTTAGTGCAGAGAAATTCCAATGAAGTCGAGGAAATATATGTGCAAATATACTTTGCTTCTCCCAAAGCTTTGAAATAAAATCCATGGAATCAAGCAGCATCCATCAGTGCATCCRCATATAAGCAATTAATTCCATTTGAGCTCTGAATAAAAAGGATACAGTAACTTTTTCTGCYTGTGAGCTAATCAGCTTGTGTTCTCCTGGTTAGACTCATCCCTATCAGTGCTGTGTTAGGTGCTGCTTGTTCAGCACGGGGCGGTTAGGGTTGTACAAAATGCAAAAAAAGCATTCTTTCTTCATTACCTCAACTTYGCTTTGTCCAACGGATGCAAAGTAACTCGGGTTATTTGGAGGCTATTCATGGGGTGAAATCATTTTCTTTGCTATGCTGATAGCATTTGATTCTACAGTATATCCACCGGCTGCTAGGGGAGCAAACAAATCAGTTTTCCAGATGAACTATTTTCGATGTARCTTTCACAACGTAAGCAGAGTAGCTGGTGCGCTGCCCCCAAAATCTCTGATTCTCTATTTTTTWTWWWWTTWWTTTTWAWYCKYCYTTYYTYCCSKWWKSCCCCCTGTTCGTAGGAGCTGCTGGTGAGGCCTCTTCCCCGCAAGCGCGCCCGCGGCTCCCCCCGCCCGGCGCCGGCTGGCCCCTTCCCCGCGGTGGGCGGCGAGGCCGAGAGCCGCGCCGCCCTTCCCGGTCCCTCGTGGCGCGGCCATGCGCGAGCGCTTTAAGCCCGATTTTCGATCCGCCCCAGACGCGGGGGTTTTAGCTGGCTGGAGGTTTTGTGGGATCGGTTATTCCAAAAGGAAACAAGCCGTTGGGACAAGYGCTGCTTGTGTTTAAAGGGCTGCAATCTTCGGTCGGGAGCAAGCTTGGCTGTTTACACCGTTTCTCAATCAGATCCGTTCTTTTCTGACAACGGAAATATATGTATTTGTCTCTTGGTATGTTATATATAATTAAATAGAATTAAATTCCAAAATAACTTGTCATGTTTATTGCTTTCTTTCATTCAGCAAGTGCCCACATAGAGTACTGAATATAGCTGTGTAAGCTGTAGATTCAGATATTTGTGCTTATTTTATCATTAGCACTAAAATTAAGATTTTGCTGATAAAAACAGCAGCGCATTAGAGATGCTTTTCTTTTCCTGGGCTGAGGAATAGAAAGRGAAGCTTCTAAATCCGACTTAAGTCCCATAGAAAAACTGTCATTGAATTTGGTGAGAATCCTGAGGCTTGAGTGAAACTACAACATAACTGAACCTCTCCGGTTCAGGGTCCGGCGTAAAAYACACCACTGGGCTGTATCTTCAAAGGAATCAGCGGCCTGCCCCAGTCGTAGGGCTTGCGACCCCTCTGAGCGACTCGGGCGYTTTTCGGAGGAGCTCGGGGCGGACGGGGAGGTCCAGGCGCGGGCGCGCGAGGCTGCGGCGCCGCGGCCGGCGGAGCCCCGTGCTGCCGGAGAGGCCGGGCCCTCGAGGGGGGGCTGCGGCAGAGCAGCCAGCCCTCGAACCCCTGCGGGTGGGCAGCTGTTGGACTCGGAGCGTTCTGTTCTCTTTTCCTTTATTTCTTTGACTCTGTTCCGTTGGCATAATCAATGACCAGTAAGAACTGACATTTAATAATCCCATTACTCTTCCAATTACTTTTTTCCCCCCCTCATTCAGATAAAAATTAGGACCAAAATGAAATCTTTTCAAAGTTCTTCTATTGCCAGTTGTGACAGATATTTATTATACCTGATATTGATTGAGCGGATATTTGAATGGCTATTGAAAGTTTGTTTTTTTAAGCTTTCCGGTTTATTTGCTTTACGTAGATTTCTTTGTTCAAAAACTTTTGCTGTAAATGTGTAGGGAAAGCAAAGGTGTTTGTTACCGTTTCTTATGTTAGATTATATAGATCCTTGGAGRCTCATTAAATCTATAAAGAGGTAGAAGTCTCTCCCCCATCCTCCCTCCAAATGGGCTGCAATATTGTTTATAAATGTTTTCTTTCCCTTGTAGGATAAAYGCCTCAATTTCAGATTTTGGAAATTTCTATACCGTTTTTCTGTAAACAGAAGTAATCTCTCTGACTTAACGTTGCTTCAGAATGACATTCCTGTTCCACATTTATAAAAGTCGCAATTCTTTGTGCGATTCAAAGCTACTGAGCATAAACAAGGTATGGCACAAATACCAACACGTGTAATACTCTGTAATGTGAGGATTAGCTCTTCCGTGATTATTCTCATTTTAAAACAAATTAAGATTCTGCTTCATTTAAGCTGCACTTCATTTTCTCAATACTTATTTGATCATGCACAAAAAAGCATGTAATCCCTGTCCTGGTGGCTTTGCTCAGACCATAGAGAAACAGCAACTGTTTGCATGACGTAAACAGAGCAGCATATAAATTTTTTTTCCAGTTTAGTGGTTGAATTAAATTTCATGCTCATTCAAACTGAAAAGTAACTCTTACTACTAAGATGAATACACCCACCTCAGATCTTGAAATGGTTTTATACATAACAARTATCTGAGGGATTTTTGGATTTGTTTTTTAATTCCTTTCCTTAAATATTCCATACTTAGCAAAAATTAATCTCAAGATGACTCATTTTGAGAATATCTTTTAGAAGTACTTGAGCTTTTCCAGACTGCTGTTTCTTTCTCTGTGACACCGAAACTTTAGTTTTCAGTGTATAAACTGTCAGAAAATGGTTGCCAAACAACAAGCACTACTTCTGATGTACACAGTTGTACAGAAAGGCTGAGGAAAGCCATGTGTCTTCTCTGCACAGAGCACGTACAGCGCTATTGTCAGAAATGTTTTTTCCTCAGCTTCGAAAAAAGGAGCACTCAGCTGTTCCTTTAGCTAGGAAAAAACCTTGAACAAATTCCTTATTAACCTTTGGAAAATGAGTTGCAATGGAGCTGTTCTGTTGTGATGCTTCTGAGCAGCAAAGGCTSTGAATTTGGCAATACTGTTTAGCAAATGACAAAATTAATTAATCAATTCAATACTTAATCCTAGATTTTATGAGCTATTTAGCTTTTACATATGTTTACAATAGCAATGCAAAATACTTGATTAATCTTTATATTCTCGCTAATATATCACTTGAAATAATGCACAGAGACAAAAAGATGACTTGATGGGAATTCCAGCACTGTTTCATACTTGTCACTTGTRGAATACCGAGAAGTGGAAAACTGAAGTCTGTACCAGAGCTGTTTAGCTGAGTTTGTGCTTTTCAAAGTTAACTTGCTAAAAGGAGGAGGTTTTGAGTTTTTTTGCTGTCATTTTATTTTGGATTCTTTGATCAATTCATGTGCAACAGGCAAGAACTTAATGCTTCCTTACAGCAGAAGACTGTAAATTGAAGCCTGTAGCGGGACAGTTATGGAATCTGCGTCCAAAGGTTCCTGTCCTTACCCTGATCTCCAGCCTTACTGGAGACCTCTATCAAGATGGTAAAACTGATTCCTTAACATATTCAAATTATATTAGATTATGCAAATGTGAAAACAAATCACACATGAAAGCTTTGATGTTTCTACTCTGAGTATGAAATGCAGTATGATGCCTTATGTATTAAAGCAGTGTGGCACTATGCAAAGACGTTTCATCAAAAAATGAGAATGGGGGAAATTTGCAGCAAACCTATGAAAGTCACTGAGATAACTATAGGTTTACATAACTATTAAGAGAAGTCATATGCATTTAAGAGGGTTAAAGGTCTATCCCTTAATGGACTTGCTRCAATTTAGGGAAATAAGCTGTGCATAGAGTTCTGTTTTAATCAGAGGAATGATAAGCTCCAGTTTGCAACAAAATAAAGTTGACGGGTAAACGGGTGGAATAGTGATGTGACTTACCTGAGTGAGGACAACTGGGAGAAGAGTCTGGAAATACCATCTTGTATTGTCAAGACGAGAACTCARACCTGCCCTCTGTTGCGACTCTTGTGTGGGGGCAGAGATCAGCTGCAGGTGTAGCTAGCTTTGTTTTCACTGCCTGCTGGATTTTGGTTCTACATGCAGCAACACATTTGGTAGTGTCTGAGAATATTTCTTTAAGCTGTTTCTGATGTGTTTCTCTAGTAAAAACCAGGCCTGACTTGGGTAAATGTAATGATAAAAAAAAAATTAGGCACCTGTACAGAACTTTAGCTGATATTTTTATTGGCAGAATTAAGCAGATTAATTTATACAAGGCATTTTGAAATTGATTTTTATGAAATATAACCAGTTTTGTCTCACAAAGTGAAGGATGGCACTTTCGTTTCTAGTAACCTGCTGCAAATTGTTTAAATATATGTTTTACRTTAAAACTAAAAAAAAGTGATTAGTGGCCACGTACAAAATATTTCCTTCCAATTTCTCTACTGCTAAACCACAGTGCATTAAACCTGCTGAAATGATTATATAATGAAATACCCTGGTGGAGCGAGTGATATAGGAGTAACTAGTTCATGAATGACTGAGCTATACCTGTACYAAAAATTCTAAGCAGAGACTTTGAGGTATAAAATGCTTGTGCTTAATTATTTACAAGTATTTGTCATTCAAAATTGAAGCTTTTTGCTAGGATAGAAGAATTACGTGGAGATTTTGTTTCCTGTTTCCATTAATATATGTGTTAGAATTGTCAGAATATGTATGAAAAGGAATCTATCTGAATTTATATTTGTATAAGCATTCTAGTATCAAATTTCTTTTCTGGAATATTTGGATAAAATAAACACAATAGAAGCTTGAATAGTTAATGTAAATTTATTTAAGGGTGCAGACAGGTCTTTGTAAGCGCTTTCCATATTCTTCTGACTGATTGCAAAAGTGAGCTATGGGTCCTTTCTGGATGTAAATAAAGCTCCTTTTATTTCATCAGAAAGGATTAGGAAGAAATAAAAAAGGAGTGATTTATTAACCTCACTTGAAACTTTATCACAAACAGCTGGGGGTTACTGTAGCTAATACAGTATCTCTGCATGAYTATGCATCCCATTACTCTTTGTGCTGCTCCACACTTCTTATGTTAAAAATGGCAGTAAAATACTGTGAGTGTAACGGTGCTGGGTTTTTTTATCAGCCTAGACACAGCACGTAGCTATCTGTTAGCAAAATTAAAGCAAAGAGAAGGGTGAGTAATTTCTACATAAAAAGCTTATTTTGTAAATTAAGTCAGATATTCTCGATATATTCTTTACTCTAGATGTATTCTCTCTGTCAGTAAGAAACTTTTGATAGTATAATGAATCTTTGGATCACCTTTTCCCCTCTTTTTAGGTACTGAACCTATATTTTAGGAATTTGAAGTACTTTGATTTGAAATATGGTCATATGTGTAAGCATTTCTCAAGAATGACTTGTTACAGATGCAGGTCTGTTTTTACAGACATGGATAAGGTCCAGTGCAGCATCAGAATAAATCCCTATTTATATTCAAATGAAAAACTGAATTAAAAATGTTAGTATTAATATGCATATTGATAATGTTAATTTTCATTTGTTTCTCTTTTAAGTCTAAAAGATGGTCTGAAATTTAACTTACAAGTCACCTTATTTTGTAGAGTAGTAAAGGGGGGARCATATGGGAATTAAAAATGATGATCTACTTTACTGTGTTAAACTTTCTAGCCAATGCCGCATGCCATAATGAAAATCAACAGAAGTATACAAAAGAACAAAGCGTTTTTGGGATAACAACATACAGCTTGACTGATAGCAGTAGTCAGAAGTGTAGAATGCAGTCACGGAAGCTGGCAGACAGGATCCTGTTTCTAGGATCATAGACAATGTTGGTTGTCTGGTGGCCCTCTTCATGTTATAATTCACTGTCAACTATAATATATAGTGTATTATAATACACTGTCAACTGTGCTATTCTAGCAAAATGCATGAAGGTATGCAGCTTCATGGCAATGGATTCTTATTTCAGAGAGCTCTGAGTACAATAATCAATATGCAGATATGAYTTTTGCTTTCTACTTARGAACAAAAGACCTCAGAGTTGTATGTAAAAGCTCAAYCAGTGATTAAYACTGCTACCTCTGAACCTAGATAAATGTAAYGTAATGTTTCTTATTATGTATAATATGTATTTTTGAGAGAGCAGTACTTTTATGTTTCTGGATGGCATGTGTGACAGAAGTTCTTGAAATCATTGTCTCCAACAGAGATTTTAGACTTCTAAAACTGCTTTTAATAGAAGATTGTTTTCACTTGAGCCCAGCGGTTAGGACATTCGCCTAGGTTGTGGGCTACTGGCTTTTACCACTTCATTCTGCTCGAGTAATCTGTGACGCCAGTCTGTTCAGGGAGTGTTTGTGCTAGAGAGTAGGATGGCATTACTTTATTGCAAAACCAAGTTGTTGACTTATAAAATATTTAAGTTTTTATTATGTTAGAGGTAGAGAAATCGAGCAAGAGMATAATTCTTTAATGTGGTGGCTATATGTGAAGGCCTGTCTTCAAATTTGCACTGTGCTTGCAGCTGGGATAGACAGATGTCGGACGTTTTCACTCCTCGGGCTGCATGGTGTTCACTGTCACATGTATCCAAATATGTATTGACAATGAGAGAGAGAATAACTCCATAATCTCATGGCTGACTCTCACTTGGAGGTGGAGTAAGTATTTCCAATGGGTATTTTATGATTTTACACCAAGCAGTATACCACCAGCGTAATGTATTTAGAGATCCGGTTCCAGAGGGAAGTGAAACTTGATTATTCTGGCGTTCTCCTGAAGGCTGAGTGCTAGGAGTTCAAATCTGCTCAGACAATCTACTCTGGAGTGAATTCAGTTAGGAGTTCCTCATAACTGAGCTGCTGGGCAAACATGCGGTGGTACTGTTCTTCTCTGAATCAACCCCGAATTTTCTTCTCCCTGCTCCCTCCCTCCCTAAACTGCATCAAACCTAATCTGCGACTTTGGCCGAAGTTTGTATTTGCAAGATGATGGAAACGTTTTTTGTTTCCTCTCCAAAATTATTTTGGAAAGGAAAACATATCATCCAGACAAATTTAATACAAAATTTGTTCCTGGATAAAGCAATTAGAAGAACATCAAATAATTTAAAAATACCTTTTCGAAGTTACCTTGAAAGGGGAAAAATTTACTTTAACAACAAAAATGCTCARTAAAACCTATTCACTGACATTGAATCATTTTACAGATGTCTGCTGGTATTCCTTTTGTACCAAAAATAGTAAAAAGGTATCAACTAAGTGGTCTTCTAAGTGGAATTTTTTAGAGGGAGCATTTGGCTCAAACATGTCTTCTTACTTTATTCCTGTTCTACAAGTTGCAGTTTGTTGTAGTGTCTGTTCAGGGGACAAAATATCAATTGAATAAAGTATCAGATTGTTTAAAGCTTTTCAATAGTCTATTAAAATTCAGTGACAGATTTTTGACAGACCTTGAAAGAGAAAATTAAAGTGTCTGAATGAAGATTGACAAATACAATAGGTAACAAGATTTTCATATGAATTGGTAGAATGATTTTCCTTATGTGACAGTGATGACTTTAGATACAGAAGGCAAGTGGTTGCTTTAGTTTGTCATTGTAAGTATTATTTAATGCGTATTTTATATTTGAGTCATATTTGCAGTGTTTGAGGAAAAAATATTTTAAAAATGAGAGAATATTTAGAAAAATTATAATATTCTGTAGATAATCAGCTTAAATCTTTCTCTCCTTAAAGCAGTAGAAATGTCTTCCACCATTTTCAAAGAAACTAGGATTAGCTGCAGAATTTTTAAAACAAATTATATGAGTAATAGTTTAGGCTACTGTGCAGAGGGACTGGRAAAAAATACTGTGATGCAGAATGGATACCACTACGAACTCCACAAAATAAGGGAAAGCATTTTACAAGTGGAAAACAGTGTTTTCCTAAGACACCTCTTGCCCACTAGGAAGTAATGAGTCCCTGAAGTGCTTGTTCAGATGTGCCGTATTTGCATTTTCCTGTTGTTCCCTTGCAGATTTGGAAGGCTAAATAAACTAGCGGGGGAACAAAAGGAATGCTTTGCACTTCTGGTAGCCAACTGTCCAGCATTTGCTCGCAATTTGATTCGCAGTAAATTGTCAAAATTGCTTCTCTGTTACTGCTGCATTGCGGTCAGTAAAATGTGATTAAATACCCTGTGCAACGTATACTTTCTGTGCTGGCCCAGCTGCGGGAAGGTGTGCTCGTAGCAGGGACAGCAGTGCTGCTGCGTCTTCRAAGACGCTGCTCAATTAAAGCCTTCAAAGATGCGCGCACATCCTGTGAGGCTGGAGCCCAGCAGTTTGGATCTGCAAAAGGGAATTCTGATTTGTTGGAGCATGCCGAGTTTGAATTTATAAACACTGAAATGCAATTCTGTTTATTCTTCATACAAGTTTGTCAAAATCTTTAGTATCTTATACTTACTATGKAAGACTAAGAATGGAGTGTGGTTTGGGACAGCTGGCTGCAGGTTAGTGATGAGTCTATGAAAATAYGCTGCTACAGGAATATTTAAAAACGTCTGTATCATGAATTGTGTAGTGGAGTTTTTTCAGTGAACTCTTCCACATAAATGGAACTTTTAAAGTAGGAATATTTTAAAACAGGGATACTTCCTACCATGAAATTCTTAAAAGGACASAGAGAGGTAGCATTAAATTCAATATAAAGACTTAAATTTATTCCAGTTCAAGTTCAGGTTAAATTCAGCTCAACAGAAAAAGTGGTYTTGGAATAACTACCTAAAGGAAGTGACAAGGTGAAAATTTGAGAAAAATTTTCATTAATTTCAGTGTGGCATTTTGCTCTTAATTGACCTGCCTGACAAAGTTCTAGTTAATGATTTCCAGATCTGTCCAACTGATAGCTGTTTGCATTCAGCACATGCATTCATTTCAAAACGAAATGCAATAGATTGATTGCAGCGCACTGTACAGTGTGCTGTCCAACACGTTGATGCTTTAACTTCCAGACAAAATCTATTCTAACAATMGAAAATAATTGTTAAAGTCAGGTTGTCAGAAAATACTTATTTATCTTATCAACCTGCCTTTTAGGCTAGTGAACCAACATATTCTATGGTTAACTCTAATACTGTGCAGAGTAAATCTCTACCCTGTGTAGACTGCCTTACTTATTCTGCATAGATCTTGCATTCCAAAATCGGTGCGGTGGTGTTTTCTCGTCTCTAACCAAATACTCATCGTTAATCTGCTTTGGAATACACTATATTTTGTGACATGACAGTACTATGTCTGACATAAGCAATCGGATGAAACGTTATTCTAAGGCAGGCTGTTCAAAGACACCATTTTAAAAATTAATAAGAGAGCAAAATACATGCATTTTATGTCTTGGTTTTTCTTTAAATAGATTAGAAATATTTTTTTTTCTTTCACAGAAATCTCCAGGATACTGCTAGTAATCTAACTACCCTGGTGTGGTATGTTATCACTTTAACAGAGAAACGATAAAGCTATGGTATATAACTTTTTAGAAGGGTACTTTTCCTACTTCGTGGAGAACAAATTGAGCAATGGTGGGTGATCCAATTCGATAAACACATATGTTCATTCCTAATTCAGCATGATGATCAGTTGGGACTTTGAGGTGAAGTTTAGTATTTTTATTAGCCAAAGATGAACTACTGATTTAATAGATTAATTTTTCTCTGTCGTTCTAAGCAAATCATGTTTTTACTGTAGTGCTTCCCTCACTTGATTGACTTTTAAGTGACAAGTTTTTTAATCTCTTGGCCTCGAAAAGGATGCTTTTTTGATAATATCCTGGAATTTCTTGTGAGACAATTGTAGCCACCAAGAATATGTAATAGACTCTACTTCTGCATATGTCCACAACTTTTCATTWTGGAGTTAGATTATAAATGAAGTATCCTCATTTGAGGAAATGGATATGAGGTAAATAAAAAAATTTGTGGGCTGGGTTCACAGTAATGGAAAATACTATTGACTTCAGTGATGTTACACTGATATCAGCTGAGGATCAGGTTTCATCTTTTTGTAGAAAAAGAGAGACAGACAAAATCTATCACATTCATTCCAAGTAGTGTCTTCTGACTCTATTGCTTATTGTTGTAGTGTTTCTCTTTTCTACTTACTATGCTGACAATAATTTTTCATTTTCTGAGGAAGGATTTATCAAAACAGTATATGGCAAGAGAAAATGACAGACTACAGAGGTTCTACCTCTTGTACTTTCAAAGTGTAATTTGTCATGCAGCTATTTAGAGATCATTTGAGAACTAGTATTTCCTATGGATGTCAAAGGAAAAGCTATATGATTGTAATGTACTTCTCATCTGAGATTTAAACCCACATATGAATATTTTTTTGAATTTCATAGAAAGGATTACTGATAATACTCACTTCTCACAATAAATTATTGGTCATACATGCATGCAAGTTATCCCAGTGAAATTAGAAGTTCTTTTAGAAAGGAAGTTTAAGTTCAGGCTGAGTTTATATTAAATATCTGGAAATGCACGCTTGAAAAAATGATCAAGTAAAGTTTGTCAGAATTTGCATGCAACTGCTATTTATACAAAAATTTACACTTTTATAAAAGGATAATAGCTCTATTGTATCTATTGATATACGTAAATGGATTCACAGGTAAAAGTAAAATTAGGACAAACACGTATGATTCTTCTACTCCCTCAAACTCTCCCAACCTAGCCTCTATTTTTGACTAGAGGATTTCCTGAGGTGGTTATGGTATGTGTGACATATGGTATATATCAAAGCCTTTTATCACTTGCCAAGTAGTTTTTAGAGAAGAGGGAGAGGGGAAGGCATGATTAAAACAAGCCGTCTGTTTTAGGCAGACAAGAGCATCTAGTCCATAAGCCAGGATGTTTTGTTCTTGAACAGATCCTTCCTTAATGGTCTAACTTCCCTGAACGGCTGCAATTAGATCCATCGCTCTCAGAAGTGCTCCCTAGGTGGTACGTTGCCGTTCGCCACCAGCAACAGCAGAGCCGGAAAAATCTTCACCATCCTTTTTCCTGGCAGATCTATTCATTTACCTACAAATAAGACCTATTAAAAATACCTAGAATCCAAAGCAAGCAGAACTTGTAAGGACTCGTCTATGCCTGAAGTTTTTCAAAAGTGCCTGTGTCATTTGTGCAGGACTAGCTACCTCTGCTCCATCAGTGTAAGAAATGTATTACGTATGTGGTGGCACATCGGAAAGTGCTTCTCCAGACAGTTAAGTCTTCTGAAATAAGATGTGTCCCTTTCTGTTCCCTCTGTGAAATGTCTGAATCAGCTTGCACAGCAGCCGTGGCTGTAATCTACTCTTGCGAAATAACATTAAACCACTGTTATTTTTACTGAGGATTTGTTGCCTTGCCAGTGCTGCTGTTTYGTGTCGTAATGCTTTGTAAGATCTTGACGCGTACTGCTTTGAGGATTCTGAAATCATCTTGCCATTTGGGGGACTCTTTTGGTAAGTAGGATGGATGAAGTCTAACTGAAATGAAATATATTACTCCAAATGTCAGTTGTATCTTGTATTCATAAAGAAAAATGTGATGCTTAAGTTGGCAGCCCACTGCAGTTTAGGCTGCCTCTTGGAAGAGAACGCCTTTGGATGAGAAGTAAAAGCCAAGTAGGATGTGTGTGTGGGGAGGGGGACATGCAAGCTTGGCTTTTTGCRCATTGTAGAAGTTTCTATTGTGAAGAAAAGATTTTTGGAAATAGAGTTTGGTCACTAAAAGGAGCCAGTCTCAGTAAGTCCCAACTTGTATGCTCAGAACAAGCCATCCGAGTTGAGCAGGCTTCCTGAACTTGGCTGTAAGCAAGGGATGGAGTACTGATTTCAAAAGCCAGATTTGATCTAAAATATAAAACAATTTTGCTTTGTTTTTATATTACTTTGAGGAAGAAATACCTATGATTTCTCAGATCCTTATCTACCTGTTCTCTCTTGTCCCTACTACTCTGGTCTATGATATCTTAAATACTATGTCTTCAGAGGTGAAATTTTTTTGTAGTTTGATATTTTGCCTTTTCTCATGTTACAGAATCGGCTTTATACATAGCCAGAACTGTGTTAGAGGAGAACTTGCATCCGTTGTTGAAAAGGCAGTGCTTTGCAAAAGATGGATTTTTATATATTGTCTTCAAATGCCAGTAATGTTTGAACTCAGTTTCTTGACAAGCAAGGCAGAAGAATGGTGGAAGTGAATAATTAAATTGCTTTTTGAAAGTGGGGATTGATGAGTGCATTAAAATCTTTATTGGACATAGTGTTTGCAGTGGTAGCGAGATGGACTTGATGTGCAAAAGGTGTCAACCAGCTCCAGGTTCCTTTTATTCCTATGGGGAAAGGACCTCTTTAAAGGGAGGAYTTAACACCCCAGATCTCTTTTTATGTTGTGGTAAAACAAATGGAKAACAGGAAGAACAAGTACGTGGGTTCAATCTAGCTATGATTCAGTCTTTTGTGGTTGCCTTACATAGGATAAAATTCATATATGATATCAAATCACAAGTGTCRTAAGTACCTGGTACTGAAAGTAAATTTTCTCTGTGGCCAGGCTGTAGGTTAATTATTTGTTATGATGTTTCTGGTTACTGTTCCACTGTTTTGGACAGGTTATTGCATGCGGTGGGGGAGGAAGAGTTCCTACACTTCTAATTGTATTGAAGGGATCGTGGAGGAATCCTTTTGTAGCAGTGTGCTTGTGAGACGTTAAAGACATCCACAGTGTCCGCTTGCTTTCTACTTGGAGACTCAGTATTACTGTAGCAGGTGCTTTATACTATTCCTTTGACTGTATTATAATGCATAGYGAGAGGAAAGGCGTTTCTTTGTTTCTTATATTGTTGACTCGGCAGTTTTTCTTTGATGTAATCTTATTTTAGGAGCCATGAATAAAAAGTAGCAGTGCGTTTCTCTGCAGGCAYGTATATACTGCTTATTTATTGCGATCTTCATCTACTTGAACATGAATAAGGTTTCATTGCATAACTGATGATTTCCTTTACTTTTACGTTTTTCTTCTATTATTTAGCTAGAATATTCAGATTATTTTAGTGAATAGCATTGGGAAGAGATATCACCTGTAATAGGAAGTTGACAGTGTGGGAAGATGTTATGACATATATACCTGTTGGTTTTACAAGTAMACGTGAATCTTGATCTTTGCTGAACTTGTGTGGTTTTCGCGTGTTAACCACTACTGAATGCTGACCAAACAGTGGRATGAATACATTTTGTGAAAGACTTAGACTATGCTTACCCCTCTGAAACCAAAGGATCTTGGCAAGGAATAACACCACAGTGCATAGAATCCTGCTACTTACAATGGGTATTTCCTCTGTATAAAAGGGAATGGTGAATTAAATGGCAATATCACTCCCAATCTTCTGCCACATTCTCTACAAAAAAAATGTTTCTCATCACACACTGGTTTTTGTTTTTGTGAGATGTTAAGTTTCGTATACTCTATCAGCAATTCTGTTTGTCCTCCATTGAGGTGAACTGTTGTTTCCATTGYAACTTGTTTTTCTGCTAGCGGTTTAAATCTGCTGCATGACTTTCTTAGACTGTATTGATGAGAGAAAGGTTGATTTATATTACTATATTGATCTTTTTTTTCTGACATTAGCATAAATGAGCTAGAAACAGTCCCTAGACTTGGTGAACAAAAAAAGCAGAAAATACTTTTCTCCTATGAAAGCTTAAGGTTTTAACACGTGGTTATGCCTTTAGATGTTTTTTCTGCTCAGGTCCTCTTSATTTAAAATACTCATCTTTTAAATTTATGTGAAGTACCTTTTAGTCGTCTTTCACTTTCCCTCTCTAGTACTATGATAATGCCCCCTACCTCATTAATACCTTTGAATCAAGTGTTGTAATTTTGTGCATACACACATGAATATATACTTATTAAAGCAGAGAAACTCAAGTTGATTGTACACTAGTATTTTAATATTACTGAACTATTCTTTTTAAATAAAATAAAACATTACCTTCACACTATATATCTCTGCAGAAGACATTACAAATAAAGATATCAGCATTTGCTAATTGTCCTGAGTGCCTGTTATATAGGCTGAATAGAATGATACACTCTACATTTCAGATGCCCAGAGCTCCAAGGATGTGTAGTTAGTCTGCTTTTTTTGTTATTTTTTCTTCTCTGTGTGTTATTTTTTATTGTTTTGTTGTCTTTGTTGCTTTTTATCCCAATCTAATGTTAAGAAATATGACCGTTAGGCATTTGACTAAAATACCTGGGAGTCTACAGAGTCTCTGTCTCTGGAGGTACTTGTGGTACTTAAAGGTAAGAAAAACAAGTAGCAGGAATAGTTTGTGTACAGCTGATATACCTTGGAAACCCAGATGGATTAGCTGACTTCTTGACTCTTCATATGGTTTTGCTATGATTCTATTATTTAAACGAATACAAAGAACTAGTGCGATCTTATTCACATTTATCTATCTTTCCAAAGGACATCTGAAGTGATGTTCTAAAATGAATCCTTATCCTTCGTTTTTTTTTAAATTCAGAAATCCCATTTCATTTCAGCATGCTAAAGCGCTGAGGAGTGGTCTTCATGGAGGGAGAACAGTACCCGTGCTTGGGGCGTAGAGAAATAGGACCAGACACACTGCTTAGTTTGCTTCACCAAGTTCAAGAGGCCTTTCAACACATTACAGCTCCTTTTTACCCTCTTGAGGCTTTCTTGAACAACCATAGCCTTCTGTAGAAAGATATCATTAATTCAGTCATATAATAAAACAACAGATAGATAGCTGAGGGTATACTATAGTCACTGTAAAATAGGTAGTGAGTATCTAATGRTACTGAAATAATTGTATCAAATCACAATATCTACTCCTTAAATGTCATATAGTGTAAACTGAGTAAAATAACAATCAGAATTCATTAAGTACCTTTCGACCAAATATTATCTCTACCTAAATCCATTGATTTTAGTCCTCCATATGTTTTCAATAATTAGATAAGCAGCACACAAATATGCATATTTTAATCAAATACTTGAATGGTTTTAGAACAGTATTTAAAATTACCTTACRTTGTATATGAGGTAGAATTCCTCAGACAAGCGCTGAGCTTCTGAAAGTGAAAGAAATGYCATAGCGGAAAGAGCACTGATTTGGTCTTAAGAAGACAAAACAGAACCAGAAGTTACCTGCAAAATGTGCATGAAATATTTATATGACTATTCTGTAGTTCATTCTGTAAGCGTGCAGTCTTAACTTTATTCAGTCCTCTAGGGATACTCCTTAACYCAGATGATTTATTTTAATGTAAAGTCATCTCTGCTGTTATCTTTACGTAGGTTACATGAGAAAACAATAAGCTCTGTGTCTTTTCCCTTCTATACCTGAGTAGGAATGTTACAGCAATTTGCAAATATTGTGTAGACTTGTTTTTAGGTACAGAAATGCACTCATTAAAGGGTAACATGATGTTGAATGGATGTGGTAGACATCCTTAGATAAAGAACTAATTCATAATATCACTGATTCTTTTAGTTGGTGCTTCCATTTCTTCTTACKCTCCTTCTTAAGTAAACATACAGTAGTAGACCTGCAAGCATAAATCCATATGGAAGAGCATATCAAGGTCAAAATACTTCAATCACTTCTCTAAAATGCTCTTTCTGAGTTATCGATAGTGCTGTTTGAATGCTTTGTCGGTTCGGGTTGATGCGAAAGCATGCCATTTGTTTTGTCAAAGGTGGGCTAACGTGATCTTCTAGAAAGACAAGGTAACCTGAAAGAGGCACCTGATTACAACTGCATAAACTGCAACTTAGTTCAGTAGCAGTGAYAACACTGTCAGTTTTAACAGGATGATGAGGTATGTTTTATGTTTCTGGTCCATAGACTTTCAGGGGAATGTTTATTTTAGCAAATTAAGTTGTGTCTTTTCCATAATCGGTAACCACCCAGGAGAGAGCACCACTAGCACCACCATCAACATCCAGGGACTTAATGCAGTCTTTCTCCCATCAGGATATCTAATCAGCTGTAAATCCTAACTATTTCTTCTTTCTTTTCTTTTTTCTTTTTTCTTTTTTTTTAAGACATGATTAAAAACTTGGATGATGTGTTTAACTTTTAAATTGCATGCAAAGTTACAATTAGAATCCTGCATCTTTTGGAGTGAAACAAGTATTCTTGTTCATCTGAATGCTTTACATGACACACATGGTGAAAACAAATACTACCGACTGATTTAGAATAAACTACATTTTAAAATGGATGAAAAAGAAATAAATCCCAGTGCAAGTTTTCCTATATCTCAGTAGCAATTCGAGAGGCTCTTTTATTTCATCTGTCATTTCTATTAACTGAGTGCCGTTTCCTACTACGGAAAACCTTTACCAATTGCAACAATAAATCCCATTTTGCTAAAGACTGAGATCAAGTCAGAAAGGAGAGCTTTATATAGTAAATATTTTTGAARTGTATGGAGTTTCTTATGCCTGCTATCTGAAACGTGTGCTGTTTTAGATTAATATGTAGACTCTGCATTAGGAAAAACTRTTTAAAGAATGCTTGTTTTTTCTCTGAGCCAGAAATGGACAAAAATTACAAGGATCAAGACATCTGAGGAGAGAGAAAAATGCTTTCCCTCCAGTTTTCACTGTAGAAGGGAAARTACAGGAAAGCGTTGATGCTTTAGGAGCTGATGCTTTATGTGGAGAGATATTTCACTTCTGCCCAGATGCTGCACATATTGCAGGTTCTGCATTCTCCTCTTCTGTAAACAATGATTCCTTTATACGTCAGTCACTGTCYAAGATAACAATAATTATAGAAAAACATCCAGCAGAGGGGATTGGTGTTTGCTTTGTTCTTTTTAATCCAGCTTGATTTTCCTTTCGAGGTGACTTTTTCTTCCATTTCCTATTGGTCCACTGGATGGCTCTCTGATCACTTACATGCTGTCTCCAGGCTTTTCTCTGTTGCTGTGATTTTTTTTGCTTACCAATACTTCTGCTTCAAAGTGTTGAAGGCAAATACCACACCTTTCAACAGCAGAAGCAGTTTGATTAATGGCATTTCTATACAAAGAATAATACCGTAGAGAAGGACCTAATCCTTAAGGTTGCTTTGGAGCATAACCAGTCACATTGGGCCCAGAATGGGGCCCTCAGCCCCTCCTAGACAGCTGTTGTTTTATGCCATCCTGAAGTTTCTTCACACAGTAGCACAAGCATGTGAAAAAGGGGTTTAGCAGTTTTATAGACTGCATCATTATTCAGTAGTTTAATCTTGAATTCGTGTGTACAGATGTATTTAAGGGTGAGGATGACTGTTYATTGTTTAGGCTTGGATTTTATGCAAGGATCTGAGCATTTCACCTCCAAAAGAACCAGAAAAGTCTGCTATTTTRCTCCTGTAGTCAAGATGAAAGTATTTTACATTGGTTGAGAAGATGCTTCAYGGGTGTTAATATCAGTATTAAAGTTTACTTGGTGTTTGTAGGCTTCGACTTGTGATTTGCAAGTATTCCTATATGCTCTGTGGCAGATGTATTGCAGGTTCCRCAGTTAATCACAATTTCAGTAGGGGTTAATGGCAAAGAAATCCCTTCAGAGGCAGGTTCAGGTCTGGTTCAAACAGATGTGCTTCTATGATTTTGGCATTGTCRTTACTTGAATTCGTAACGTTTTCTTTTAGAAGAGAAATGGCAAAACACACGCAGGTATGCTGCTCTGCATTCTGTACAAGCCGCACTGCATCTTAACTGAGGAGAAATAAATCCTAAAGGCCAATGGCGCAGCAGTCGATTAAAACTGAAGAAAATAAGGACTTTTTGTAGCTGTCTTCTACCATAAATCACTTTGTCTCCTTGGGAGACTGCCAGTTTAAAATCCAAGAATTTCTTGACKTGATTGAAGTCAGAAAAGACTTATTTTATGTTCCTGGAACTGCACACAGCAGAGCTAGAAAGTGTGTTTCATTTCTGCACCAAATCAGAGTAAGCCTCAAGTGCATGTACATTCACAGTACTCACTTATACAATAGCAACCCTACAACACTGGGCTGCCACGCAATTCTTGCATCATTTCTTTGCACTAAAAAATTTTGAACTAAAACTTCCCCTTTCCAAGATGATAAATATGCCTCAGGGCTACAGAGGCAACACCCTGGAGACCAGAACATGCCCAAGACCGTTTGCTATGTTGTGTGGACTTGGCACCTGGTCTTCAAGCTGTGAAGCAATTTGGTCATCTTCTATTTATCAGTTAAGACATTTCCTAAATAGCTCATATATCTACACGTTTTTCCAGAGCATAGCTTCATTTTTCATTGAAATGCAATGTGTTGGACAGGGCCAAATTCTAGGCTGATAACAATTAATAGAGCAATGCTAGTTTTCGCCATCTTTAAGGTACACAAAAGTGTCTCTTGCAAGCTAAGGCAAAATGCAGGGACTAGAATGGTATTTTGATTATAATCTTAGTGAATTTATTGTCTTTTCACTGTGCCTTCCTTTGCTTTTAGTTCTACTCTGAATCTTACTGTATAAAATCTTTTACCTGTGTGATTCTGGAGGAGCAAGCTTGTAGAGTTCATCAACTATGTATATGTGAAAAGAGTTCGACTGGTGGAACCATGCTGCTGCTGTGTGGTAGATRGATGATTTAATAATTAAATGCAGTCAAGTAGTCTATTTATAACATTTTGAGAAGTGTTCAGTAGTTTTCCCTAATTACTAAACAGTCTGAAAATAGTTCCAAGGTCTTAAACGATAGAACCTCTTCTAATTAGCAAGATGACATTCTCTCCTTGTCTCAGCAAAATTCATTTCAGGATTTCTTTTAGGTTCTAGTGGCCATACTGTAATAGAAAGATTTCTCAGAAATCAGCAATGTTTTGGAAACTAGTTTTAAAACAAGCAAGTGTAAGCAGGAATTAATGTTGAAGAACTGTATGTGAATTGCATTTCTGACTATGTGAATGGAGTTTTGYTAATGCTTTTGACCCAGTCTTGCTTATTTGAGTTAAAGGGATTTAGCTCAGATTTAGTGCAATTCATTGTTTGGCATTTCTTAGAGCAAAATTGAGTGAGTAAATGCGTTACAAGTGCCTACTTACTGCTTATGTTTTTTTCTTTGTGTAATAATGTATATGTAATTATTATTTATATATTTTTTTATATTTCTTTACTATCTTGAGAGGCATACAAAAGCATCATGCAGGTGGACCGGAGCCAGTACAGAATATCTGGCAGAAGCAGACTTAACCTTGTTGCTGAAAAAGAGCTGCTCCTTGCTTCACCTCCCCGGGGTAGTCGGTCGCTCTTACTACTGGACAATTAGAGCACTGATTTGCTGTTCTACTCTAAAGCACATATCTRTCTTCTGGTACTCTACCGATAACTAATGCTAACACTAGGCAATCTGTTCTGCTCGCTGCCCTGTGGAGATAGGTTGCCGTTAGCCCCGAGGACGTGCTGYCTCCGGAAGGACCTGTGGTTGGTTCGTTCCTTCAAGACCAAACGGTTGGACTCCGGTTCTCAGGTTTAAGACAAACACTCTGGATGAACTGTTTTTTCTTTCCTTTGTCTTCTCAGTGTGTCTCAGAGATCAGTGTTTCAAAAAGTTCGAACTGCTGACCAAAATAGGAGTGTTTTCTAGCTCTAAACTAAATCCCCAAAATAGAGGTGATAATTAAAAGGAAGGTACAAATTAATTTACTATTTWTATGCTTTAACTTCTGATGCGTTCCATTTCTGAAGATTTCTGTTTTTCCAGTGCCAGATGGAATGATAATCACAAAAACACTTTGTCCTCTGTCTCTGGATACTTTGTCTAAGCAACGGTTCRTGAAGATGAGTAGTAGGAAGGGAAAGCCATGGCAAGAAAAATAGTTTAAGTTTTTTAAATCTAAGACTAAGACATGATTGTAACAAAATTAGAAATACAAAATTATTTCCTTCCTTAGTTTCATTTACTCTTACTTCATTTACATTTTAATAATTTAATATTTATTTTTATTTTCCAGCTAGTAACTTATCTCGTAGCACTCTGGCAATAATAATCTAAACCAAATAAAATTCTCAGTTGACTAATATGTTGCTGTTAACTGTTTTTAATGTACTGAGCAGAACAAAGATAAAGTTCTTGTAGTTGTTTTTTTAAAATATGAAATTAGCCTATAGGAAATCATTAATGTGGAAGAAATAGGGACACTATTGTGTGTTGGCACCRTAACTGACAGAATAAGTAAAATTCTTGCTGCCAGTTAAGAATTTTTTGTTAGGGATATGTAGGTATGTAAAAATAAACAAGCTGCTTGTGTTGGTTCATTTTAAGTACAGGTCCGCATAGAGCTATACTCACGTTTTTTTGTGTGTGTATATATCTGTAATTACACCAAAAATACATCCGTTAGTGGCAGATACAGGAAATATGTATGCCTATCTCTGAATGACAACTCTGTCTGTTTATGATTTTCCTTTTTCTTTATTTTATTAGTAATTATTCTATTTCTGCATGTATCTCATGTTGCAGCAGGAGTGAGCAATCAGAATTTGCAATGGGGATATAACTTAGTTTCATATATTGCTGTTTTAAATACTTTTCTTCAAAAAGTCTAGATATTTCTTTGTCTTGTAATATGAGATATTAAAGTAATATGTATCACGTCTCTGCTCCTTTTACTCTGTATAGTGCTCAAGCTTTTTTTAAAAAAAGATGCAAAATGGAAGAAAAAAATTTGATGGATTTTTTTTAACCTAAAAGGAGCTTGAAAATAAACCAGAAATTAAATTTGATAAGATGCACATACTGGAATATTTCTTATGATACATGGTTTATAAAGCATTACAGCAGTATTAAAATACTTTAGAACTTCATTTTCAGAGAAGAACTAAATGCTTTGTTTTCTTTAATTTAGCTCTGAGTATTTAAGGCTTTAGATATATTAAAGGATATTTTTAAAAACCAGTCTTAACTCCAAACTGCTAGGAAGAATATTTGCCCGAATGCTTTGTGCTGCCGTAGCTCTGATGGGTATATTGGTCAGGAGAGAATTCTGACGGAGTGGAGTTGAGAGATTCTTATAACCCTACAAAGGAATAAATTGTATTAAAGTTTTAACTTCAAGAAGCTTTCCAGAGAAAGCCTAGTCGTGGAGGGAAGAGAGAGGAGCAGGAGGGGCAGGAAAGAAAGAAGGGTAGGCTGATGGTCCAGCTAGCTTCAGAAGCTGGTTCTGAGAGGCAGTGTGTTTCCATGGTCAAGACATAACACACTGGAATTCTCTATAAGCTAGGACAGATTTCTAATGCTTTTCTCTAGAAGTTAAGGCTTGGCTTTGCTGGAATAAGCTCTTGGTTTTCATTTGAAGCTTATGAAATTTTTAAAAGGGTCTGACAAGATGTTGGTGCTTTCATTTTYCTAGAGTAAGAAAGTAAAATCAGTGTATGCAAAATAATCCCCCAAATAAATCATTGGATAAATGCAACCTTAAGCGTGAGATTCTCTAGATGTGTGTTGTATTCTCCACCAAGGTTCAYAAATCATTTTGAGATGAGGAACCTTGGGGAAAAAATGTCTTTGTTTCCCCTTTAAAAGGAGCAGAAGGTGTGAAGCAGAAGTTTATATATAATAGCAAATTGTGGCTATTCATAACCAGATTGGAACTGGAGTCGGTGAGGTCTGAAGATCACTCGTACCCTTAATACTTATGAGTCTCAGTTCAGCCTTGGAAAGAAGGTTTTCAGAGTAAATCAGCGTGGATCTCTGCTAGCCTTAACTAATCATCAGATGACCATACTTGGYGACTGTCTCGCACCCCTCCCGTGAAGTTTCCTGGAGAGAACACTAGTTGTTGGTTCACACTGGCACGTGAATAACATCCTTGAGTTCTGGGAACGTCCCTGCAAGAGCTTCTAGAACCAGCCGCTGTGCAGAGACCCACTATACGTGACTGGTACGTGATGGTAAARTTTTGTGGCCTTGTATCACCTTGAAAAAATTTGCCAGCTCTCCTGTTTTTTTCGTACCTTAATGTCTGAAGTGCAGAAGTAAGCAACTAAGTGAGCTATAGAAAAATYGGCTTTTTATTTATTTTATTTATTTTACTTTTCCAGCCTGCAGTATTTTCTCACTTTTTAGAAAAGAGACTACTTTATAACTGCAGGCTCTGAAAAGATTTATGCCATGTCTGAAAATCAGGATGAACTCTATTCTTTTTTTAGGGCTACTGTTATTTTTGATCTCTGTTGTTGCTTCTGCTTTTTATTTTTTCCTGTCTATGGATGAAGTGCTAATAYAGGATTGCCCAACTAAAAGACTTTTCACTAGATACTTCTGTGTTTTGAGAGATTGGACAAAGAATAATGTTGAGCACAATTTAAGTGAGTGGTGAGAAATGCGTAAAAGCAAACTTTAAGACAAAAATGAAATAGAGAGTCACGGAGATCCATAGTCTCATTTTTAATGGAGTACCAGTAAGAGTCATGAATGACGTTCATGGGGCAAGGAAAAATCAAATTTCTCCCACCYGATAAGAACCAGTGTCCATCCCTTGAGAAGAGCATATGCTGCAACCTTTACTTCAGCATTACGACTGCAGCTGCAGGCAGGCAGATCTCCAGAAGGTAATATTCTGTGTTCAGCAGGAGAGAGACAAGATCATTCTGGCAATGTGACCTATGAAGTACTCAGGAAAGATAAATAAGTGGCAGCAGACCAAGGCACAGCGCTATCATCTGCCTGCCCCTGAAGCTCCTGTAAGCTCTTTGAAGCGGGAGATTGTACTAACTGAACCTTACATTTGGGTGATAATTATATTGTCCTRTGGAAGGAAAATACCATTTAAGAGTAAAACCATATTGATGAAATACTTGCTTTTTCTGGAAACACCAGATATTGAGAGGTATAAATCAGTTCTCAACTCTGTAATTTTTCTTTGGCCCTGATCCTTCAGATCCCTGTTTACATGCACCCTTAAACCCTTCTGAACAGCCCTGCACAGGGGTAGTAACCTTAAATATATCTGTGTTGCTATCATAGGTTCAAACACTTCTCCCACAAGATAAGCAGAGCTGCGTAGTTTATTCATTAACACGTTACATCCTTGTCCAGTAACAACAGTTCTCTTTGACTGTTCATATTGCCACCCACACAGTAGTTTATTAATGTGTAAAGAATAAAATAGATAAAAACAACTAAAATGTTTAGTTTTATTCAGAACCAGTGTGATCTGTCACCCCAACAGAATCACTTGAATTCAGAGCTGTACACTTGGATGGTGAAACAGCAGCAAATGAAAATGTGGGCCACAAGCAAGGTAGCAGCAACTCTTAATTTCGGAAGGAGAAGAGGAAAAAATCTTAGGCATCTTGGACTATAGATGCTAAAGGTGCTAAAATAGTACAGCAAGATTAAAATCAGCAACTGCCAGAGGTGTTAATTAGGACTGGGACCATGCATACAAAGTAGAAGTCACAGAATATAATAAAGAAGTCATGTCTGAGTCAGGTTATAGAGAATAATTGTTTTGCTTTAGCCTATCTTGTTGCATTAAATAATTTTTTTTTCTCTACATGGTGTATGCAGTCATCAGGGAGCAGAGCTTATTAGAGCTTGAATCATAACCRATGTGTCTGCCAGGACTCCTTCCGAGTTTGAACTCCCATATGTCAGTCCTAAAGCTGTAAACTCAGTGGCAGTATTAAGGATCTTGAAGCGCTGAGGCAGTGATCCAGTGTTAACTGAAATTCCTTCATTTTTGTCAGATTATTTTAAAATTTCTGACAAATCAAAAGGCRTTATAAAGCCTTTTTGCAGGTTTGGCTCAATTCCATTAATCCTTTGATGGATCATAAATATTTAAGTTGCTTATTTAAGAGAAGAGGATAAAGGGGGATATTCACCTGTGAGCCAATTTAAATAAAAATATTAATGTATATCTACATAGAGATTTCCTCTCTCGTCTTTTTTTCTAATCTCAGCTATCAACTTCAAACTTAAAAAAAAAAAAAAAAAAAAAAGTTTGTTCGTCTCCAATCTTGGAGGAAGACGCAGAAAACCAGAAACCTTAATATATTGTAAGTTCTGTATAAATGTTTCTATATTCTCAGTCACACAGATTTCACTGCCAATAAATGCTTGTACAGAAAGTTAATTTAGGGTAAAGTTTCTCACAGAGCAGTATTAGATTACAAAATTGTTGCTAGTTGCCATCCAATTTCTTTTCAGGCAAATAGTTTTTGCATTTATTTTTTGCTGTTTTTAAAAGAAATCTCTTTCCCTCCTTTTCCCCCCCTCCAGCTTCATCATACCACTGATGTGCCTTACTTTGGAATGGAAAAAAAACCCAAGGTCTGTGATGACCACAGCCACGATGGGCAGACAGCTGCTCTTCTCTGGAACTGATGGGGCTCGGAAGGCTGATGAGGATTAGTCGGCATGGTCATATTTGCTCCTCTTATCCCAGAAGCATTAAAGAATTAAGCTTCCACTGAATAACGTCAAGTATTTTAATTCCTGGGCCAGCCTTCCTTACATCAAGAATTTTAACTTCTTTAACTGCTGTTAATGTACAGGTAAGTGGCATTGATATGTCAGCAAAGCTTGCGTATACTGAGAAGGGGGTGGAGGGAAGATAAACTTACGGTTGGGGTTCTGGGCCAGGAGGAAAGCCTGCTCCTTCAGCTTCGCTGTCAGTGCCAATCTTAGTGTGCAAAAAGAGAGAYGAGAGCCTCTATTAAGGGCTTCCATAAAAATAATTTCTCTGTGGACTTGACTGCTTTGCTGGTTATGCATGTCCTTACCAGTAGAGAYGGGGATAGCAAAGAGACCAGAGCTTGTAGGTGTCAACACTGCTTTTGGTCCTGAAGTATTTAACTGAGATTCATCTCTTCCCTTCCCCCCCCCTTCTCTGCAACAGTGCCCTGACCAAAATGCTGTGTTCTTCTTAAAGTCAGATGAGAAGATTAATTTGGCTTGGTCTGTGAGGGGCTGCCACAAATCTCCCGCAGAGGCAGCCATAGTCTGAAAGGCTCTCCACATTACAAAGGTCAAAGATCTCCTTAGCTCTTCCAAGCAAGCAAAGAGGTGAAATAGCTACTGCATTTCTCAGAGTTGAGCCAATCCCATAGATAGCTGATGTATTGATCCCAATGGAGTGTACAAATCTTTGTTAATATATTTAATGCAGCTTCTTATTCATGTTGAGAGCTTAGTCACCRTACTCAAAGTTTGTCCATCTTATGCCAGAGATGCCAAGCAACAAGGTTTTCCTACCAACAAAAAAATGACTCCTCCTAAGAGCCAACATTACAATCAAGTTCCTRTTCTTCCTGTTGGCAGCATGCAGTCAGGCATAAGGCAGAACCATATGTGCTTCCCTTAAGTGCTGATTTGCTGGAGTGCTGTTAGCCAGATTTAAGTGTTCTCCTTTAACTGTTAATAGCTGTGTTCTGGGACACTGAGTTATGGTCTATAAAATCACTGTTTTTCCAAGATTTGAAACTGTAGTTTGGTACTACTGTTAAAAAAAAAAAAATCATTTTAATTGTTTAGATATATTTCAAATGTATATATTCACACACACAAATCGGTATAAATATAATACACCAAACACAACTACAGTACACGAGAACAGGAAACTGCACACAGTGCATTTCAGGTAGAGTGTTTTTTTTTAATCATAGAATTAGTAAGGTTGGAAGGGACCTCTGGAGATCATCTAGTCCAGCCCTCAAACCAGTGGCCTATACTGGGATCAAACCCTTGACCTTGGCATATTAGCACCACACTCTAACCAACTGAGCTAAACCTAACCCTTACAATAAAAACTGGTTATAATGCAGAATAAAACTACCAGATCAAATTCTTCTCACTTCTAGTAGCTTTAACAKAATCCAAACCAGGCCTTGCACTGCACTTCACATTCTTCTTCCTGTCTCTGCAGTCAACTCAGCAAAAACATTACTCCAAATGCAAGTGAACCCCRGAGAGGTTCAAAGTCTCAGCTCTCAAATTTTTGGGACTCTATCTGTAATTTAGTTCTATATGTGCTTAACTGCATGTTAAAAGTATTTCTAGTCTTCTGTCTTTTCYTGTCGCTTTATTCAATATCTACTTTGAATTGTCCAAAAACATGATTTATGAAAGTAATGCTTTCAGTCTTCATCGTACTATTGCTGTTACTTGTCAGCATTTCTTTTTCTGATATTAAACTTGGTCTCAGTCTGTGAAAGGTAGCCATACCCCTGGCAAATAGCCTATGAAGCATACCATTACTGAATGACTAAATTAATACCAGTGACTAGCTTTGGAAGGAAATATATATATATGTATATATATTCCAAATTTTGGTGCAAGAAATAGTACTGAATCTCAAAAAGAAGCAAGCACAGGACAGGAATAAAGTCAGCATGGGTGTAGGAGCGGAAATAGCTAAACAGGAAGAACGTAGACTGGGGGCAGCACTAGGAACACAAAGTCAGGGTCTGCTTTTCTAGTCTTGCTTTCTTTCAAAAAACAGGTAAGATGGTTTCRTACTCCAAATTTGAATTCCTTCTTGAAACTGCACTACAATCTGTTCTGCACATCTGTGGATGCAGATGGTCACTGTTCTTAATAGTTAAGCATAAGAACTAAACACTTCATTTGATGACTGAGGTAAAAATCAGATATTTAGCTTGTTATTCATTCAGCTGTCCCAGCTACATATTTAGTAAAATAGCAAGATGACTATTATCACAGCTTTATCTACATGTATTTATATTTATAAATTTATATATTTTTATATATAATATATATATAAATATATATATATATTTATACTTAGAGTAAATCTTATCTTTTGAAATATAGCAAAATGAGTGCTAAACCTTTGAATTTTGTCATCTTTACTAAAAAAATAATACTTTAAGATACTGAGCAATACAAATGAATTCAAGATGATTATAGCAAAAAGTCATTAAAGTTCAGCTTTGTTTACTGCACATATATTACTTAGAATATACTTGCAGAAGATTCAGGAAAGATGTGAAATGGCATTGAATTAAACATTTCTTAGCTATGCCACTCTAATASAAGAGCAGTGCGTTAGTGTATTTAATAGCGGCTGTAGTTAATTATTGCCTTTTGCTGTCTTCATTTTTTTAATTGCTTTGAATTAGGAACAACACCAGTAAAATCAAGGCTTCTGTGGTGTACAGCTGATATAACTAAAAAGTCTGGATCTGTCAGCTTGAAGAAGCTCTTTTCTCTTCAAATAATGCATYTCGTATACCCTGTGATTTCCACTACTTGTCAGCAATGCTTTTCTGTCTTTTTCTAAGTTTAAGATTCYTTTTTATTATTATAAGTCATGTGTGCATTCACAACAGTGGTATCTCTACAGGAAGATATATGTTTGAATTGTCAGGCRATGTATGATTAAATCAATGGATAAATACTTACTTTGGCCTGRATGTTTCTGGCAAATCTCTTGCTTAACCTGCTTCCTTTCAAATTTTCATACAATTTTAGAGCCTTGCTAAGATACTGCTCTGTCAATAATGGCAGCAGAGCTCTCTGTGAAGATAAAAAGTGAAATACACTTTTGCTTTCCATATAACTACAGTCACYTTTATTTACCGCTGAAAAGAAATCAACTGCTCTATAAAGTGCTGATGTAGTTAGTTTTATGCAWACAGAGTCCAAATTTCTTCTAAAAGTAGCCTGGGCCCAGAGTAAGATTCTTGTGTTTTAGTTTGAATTGCTGAATTAATATTAAAAATGGAATTTTAGTATGATTCCTCTGTAATGCCAAAGGAGAAAAAACAACAACCAAAGAATTCACCATTGGAACTTTAAATTGTATCGCTGCTGTTCAGAATGTAACAAGTCTTTTTTTAGGAAAAAAAAAAACCCATAACTTGTGATAGCTGATGTGGTGGACATGTAATTAGGTGTATGTGTATGCGGRGGTTCATGTCCTAAATTAACCTGCTACTTGCTAGTTGCAAGATTGCTCCATAAAACCTGAACTAAACAAAATTCGCRCATCCAGAATCCTTCAGTTAAAGGAACGTGAGAAAGAAGCACCGTGTAACAAGGCCGATCACGTCTCGTGCTTCTACGTATTGACTTTTTAGATTGGGAAGACTGGGGCCTTGGGGCACTGGAAAGGAGAGCTCCTGAGAAGCAGTGGAGTAGTAGCGTCCTCCGAGAGAAGAAGGGGTCTTGGAAAGAAGAGGGTGAAGATCCTTGCTGGAGGAAAAATCCAGGAAGTGGGGGGAGATGTYTGAGGGTGAGTGCTGGGGGATGCCCAGGGACCCTGGTCAGTAACACCCAAAGCTGGTAGCTGTGAGCAGCTGCACAGCACGAACCAACGCAACTTTCTACCTGACCTTCCTGGACCAGCAGTGGTCTCCCTGCTGGGAAGAGAAGTTAAGACCAACTGAACTTAATGCTGGGGTGGTGATGTGGGGAGAGTGAATGAGCACATGTATGAAATACAAACTAGTAGGTAAAAGCTCTAATYGCACTGGTTTTAAGTAGACTTGAGTATCCAGATGCATTCCAGGTTGTTATCTCTGCCTTGCCCATGACAGGTCTTTCATGCCTATAATCAWTTATTTTGGCAGACTTAAAATGATRAAAATTCTTTCTTTGCATCTTCATTTCAGAAAACTGGAAGATACCAATTTGTATTTTAAGATATTTTGCTGTTAGTATAGGTGCTATAGTAAAGAGGAAGAAGAAAGTATACACTTCAGATAACTTATGCGAGTTTGCTAACAAATTATAATTAAAGTAGCTTAATRTCTCCCAGAAAGTTCTCCAAAATCTAGGGAAGTATTATGATGGTAAGCGAAGGTTTTTCAAGAGCTTGCGTGCACAACTTCTGTGTTTGTCTCCATCTCTCTCAAACTATGTGGCTTTGATTTGAGGAGCAAGAATCTGATCTGGATGCAAGAATCCGCTCTGCCGCATTAAGTGTGTTTCATGGGGCCTTTTCTTTCCCTCTCTGTCCTTGACCTTCTTTGTCTGACCAAAGTGTAATAGAAAATTCTCTAATGTGGCAGCCGTGAATACATTAATCAAGACTAGACTGAGGCTGACATATCTTATGCCTCGTGTTTGTCAAGGTCAGAAGAATACTTGTTTCCCAGTGGTGACCTAACTTCATGTACTGAATTTGTTTTTCTGTATCGGTTGGTTTAGTTGAAAAAATACTGAAGCCTAGCTGGAGCACTCCTTTCAGTGACAAAATTCAATTATCTTTACACTTCAGAAATTTTGAGCCAACTTCAAATACTTAAAGCAGGGAGTCACCCRTGGTAAGGCATTGCATCCAAGAAAGGTTTAACAGTACTTCCTCTCTGCAATGTCTCCTGCTTTCTTGTGAAATATTAGTAATTATGGTTCTTCACTATTTAGTTTTGTTACCATGTGATGGGGAGCCACTTGCAGTTAGTTTTCTGGACTATGCTGGAGTTTGGAGAAGGCCTTCTGTGGACCCTTTTGAACTAGGTACCAATTACCTGGTTACCTGTGCTCCTGAAGAACCCAAGATGCTGATTCAAGTGGTCCAGCCTCGGCCTCGTGTTCCTTTATAACCTCGATCCTTCGTGTGCAGATACATTTCCTGAGCCATGTTCACCCCGTTCAGTGTTTGCTTCTGAGCAGTCATTGAGAGGTATACGGGAGATAGATGCTGAACACTGGAAAAGTAGTCTGAAGACTACTGAAAAGTGCAGAGTTTCGTGCCGCAGGTTGTGATATCCGGCCACAACTTTGGGATCAGAGTTGGAATACTAAGGATCAGAGGCAGCACTAGTTATTTTTCTCCTGATTTGCATATGAGTTCCACAATACTGAGTTTTCTTTTATTTGTGGGAATATTAACTGTGGTCTAGATCTCAGCTGGGGAAGGCATGCTGAAAATAAGAAAAATACCTCCCCAAAGCCTCTCTACAAATGGGGCTAAATGTGGAAATGAGCACTTGTTCATTCATTTATTTTTTTGTGAAATCCATAAAACTTTTGTCTGTGTAGGCTTCTAGCTACACTTTCCCAGTCATCTCTCAGATGGATGCAAATATGAGAACAAATGGGTATTTAAGGAGATAAATGAGCCATGCTCACCTTATTTGGCCTATGAAAAGGAGGGTGAATCTGGTAAATGATTTTTTTGTTACTAAGTATGGAACTTTTTTGCACAACTATTTAGCTGCTTTTGCCACCCCTCTTTGATATCCATTAGTGAGCTTGTCACGGGGACTTGCTCTCAGAGCTTCAAAATTCTTTCAYGTTAAGATTAATCAGTTTTACTGTGCCCTTTGCTGAGTTTGAATCTTGAATTCGCCAGAGCTGAAGTCTCTGGGTTAAGGTGGTAAACTTCTCAGACCTTAACTTTTGAAAACTAAGAAGTTCAGATCTGTAGAAAGTGCCGCACGACAACACAGCTGCWAGAGAAAGTACTTGGAAGGAGGATTTGTGTTTCCTTGTAGAGTTTGATACGTTTTCTGGCTGTACAAGTATTTTTGCCAAAATGATGGTCACCAGTCTGCTCAGGGAAAATGGGYGCTGGGAGACCCGAGGAATCTCCTGAGATGAAATGAAGGCCTGGCAGCGTTTGGAGACCCTACCATGACTTTTGCAAACAAGCTTGGTATTTTAGTGCAAGCTAGGAGTRGCCTTGGATCCTCTTTCTTGTTATACTTGACACAAACAGAAGATTGCTGTGGTAAGGATAAATTGCTCAGATGTTGATTCTGGGATGTTTTTATTAGGGATGGTGTTAAGATGGTTGTATGACTCTATATTAACTTTACTTCATGTTTTGAGGAGACTGACATTTAACTAAAATCAAAATTTAGGAACATTGCAAAGTACCAGCCAAATCTTTGCAGTTTTGATTATTATGCAGACTATTTGATTTTGCTGGTTTATGGTTTTGATAATCTGTGTTTGGTTGCTCACTTTTCCTCTGTCTTTTTGCGTGTAGATTATACTTGCTGTGTAATTGTCTCCACTCAAAATCCTTTCCAGATTACAAAGAAAGTCCTGAATGTATTTTAGTATGGCACCCTTTAACTTTTTGTTTCATTTTTATGTCTATACTTGGTAGATTTTAGAGTATGAAGAAGACATAAGTATCTCCTTTGGCTTTTAATAGCTATAATTTGTTGGCAAATATGTGATGGTTTGTAGTACTTTGAATTGTAAAACTTATAGTTTTAAAACTGCATTGTAAAACTGTGGGTAAAGTTGTTAATAATATGTATTAGGTTCTGTCACCTATTATGACAACAGTTCTGCTGGGCTAYCGCATCAGAATCGTACAGAAAAAGGAAAGACATCTGTCTTGACTGGGTTTTTAACTGAATGGTGCGGGTTGTTAGTCAAGCAACAGACAGCACTAGAAACCTGTGTCGGAATATTTCTCATATTTCCAGTTTCTTGTTTTATTGACATTTATTTTTCTTAATTTCTCTAAAGATTAAAGGATAAAAGACCAGAACAGGAGAAGCAGAATCTTTCTGGTTTCACTGTTTCCCAACAAATCAGGTTAAAAAAACCAAAAACAAACAAAAAACCCCAAAGCTGAAGCAGAATATCGGTGTTAAAAATAAGCATAAACACRAATTGTGACTTATGTATTTTCCCAAACAATCTGATAAACAACTGAATATAGCACGGAATGATTTTTTTCTTCCTTCTCAAGAAACATATTCATTCTGCAGACTCAGGATAGCTAAAGGTATTTGGAATTCTGGTCAAAAATTGATTTTTTCTATCCTGCTCAAAGTATTTAAGTAAATACTGRAGTAAATAGGCCCAAGTCAGTACTGCTTAATTCCTTAAGTTAAACACCTTGGTGAATTGGAAATTCGGGCTCCTAACTTTAGTGGATGTGATGTGATAAATATTTCTTTGAAGGCATAAAAGACTTGCTATATACCCCAATAGTCTGAGTATTTTCCTGGAAAACCAGTTATATGAGTTATGAGTTATTTATGTAAGTAGAACAGCTCCAAGAAGAGAGACTACCTAGAAATATCTAGTAGTGAGGCTTTTGGTAATGAAAGAAAAAAATCCATTACGAAGACTCTATTCCCTGGACCTTCACTCCTACATACAAGGAAATGTCCTGCAGTCTGGAATCGTTTGAAACCTCTCTTTATCTTTTTAGTTATTAGTTTAGTTTTAGTTTATCTATTTAGTTGCTTAACTTAAAGAGCACGTACGTGTCACAGATCTTAAGATCAGTCCTTGAGAAAGCCCATTAGTAGTAGCTTCTCACTAGTATAAAAGTTTTCTTTGTGGAGCAGCCTTCATCTCTTTTTACCCAGTTCTTTCCCAACATATCCCTTTCAAAACGTGTTGCCCAAGCTATATGTCTGTTTCTGTTCCCCGGGTGTTATAACCGTGACCGTTTCATCACCAACGCTTTGGTRTCTGCTGCCACCTTTTCTAAAGACGGGGTTGGAATTCATATTTTCCACTTTGTCCTTTCTGCTCACTGTCTTTTCCCTCAGAAGAGCCTTTGACCCCTTCTGTGGATGGATTGTGTGGTCCCTAGCAGGGGTGATTTTTTAAGTGCTTTAGGGTCTCTGTAAAGGATAGGAAAAGTGAAAATTGAGTGACTGAGGAGTGGAAGCTAGACTAAACTTATCTTCCTGATAACAGAGCATCTTGTGATCTCCTATAGCTGAAATGTTAATGTCTAAGTGGGTTTTTATTAGAAATAGGTCTCTGAAATTCTAATTCAGATGTCAGAGGTTGACAGCAATATCAATAAAAAGCCAGCAGCGTGGCCTTCGTTCCATACTCCAGCACTGACATCTGACAAAAATAAGCACGATAATTTTATAGCTTCTTTCTTTTGCCCAAAACATAGCTACATTAATCTGAAAGAAAGCTGATTTTTCAAGGTCAAAAGTGCCTACATACGAGTTGATGAGCTATTATGCGTGTCTGTGGTTTCTTTGATGGTTCTATATTAATCATATGCATGCAGAAGAGGCCATAAAAATTCCATTTAAAGKTATTAAAACACACTGGGACATTTAATCAGGTTAGAATTCCTGTCAGCTGGCTGTGGGCACGGTGTTGTTCAGTCAGTGATTAACAAAGTGTGCAGAATAGGAGGATGAATGCCTGTTACATCAGTTCAGATTTCACTAAAATGACCTTTTTGTTTTGGGCATTTAACTAGTGGTTCAGTGGAATTACACTGCACAACCGTGGTTACGCTACTGACTACTAGAGTAGTCCTGCTGTTCCCACTGCAAGTAAATTCATATAGAAATGGATGCAAAGGAAGAGAAGATTTTTCCAGGGTCACAAACAAAGCTTTTGTAGTAGAAATAGCCAAGTGATGAAATTAAAATGCTTTAAAATGCTGTTTGCTTCAGCTCCCACCCTTCAGTCTTGAAGAATGACTTTGCTAGGGGTGTAATGCACATGACTGTTCTTAAGCAACCTTACTAGTAGAATCAAGCTGTATTAGAAAATATTGCAGTTTAAACTAGATGTTTTGAGGTGGTAAGAATTTTACCAGACTAGCAAAAATATGATACTTCTAGCAAGATTAGATTCTGTATTAAGTTGGTATAATGTTATATGTAAAATCCTATTGTGCTAACTCCAGGCTAAATTGAATATGAAGTAGCCGCAAAAGTAAATGAATCTGTGAGTGAAAATAAAGCCAGCCATTGGAATCACACTTTTCTTTAATGTTCCTTACATCTTTACATATAGCAAATGCTTTTATTTTTAAGAACAAAGATCTTTATATAGTGAATGCCGATTTGGAASAGATTAACATAATTTTTTTCAGCAGATGCATTAGAACAAGCAAAACAAAATATTTGTTTTCTTAATATTATGTCTGAACATACTCTTTGCCTCAATTTTTTAAGTAACAGGTTGATAAGAGCTGCCATTTTTGTCATTCACTGTGATAATCTTACATTACTTACATGCATTCACTTTACGTGAATTGCTCATATTTTCAATATTTGTATTAAAAAGTCAGATTTTTTCTTTTCTTCCATCTGCCATTCTAGTAATGCCCAGGAGAAATGTTAACTTACTCTTTAATGTTTTTTTCCCCGAAATAAAGAGAAGTGGTCACCTCTGTACGGTGAAAAGAGAGAAGAGGCTGGATAGTTCCCTTACTTATGGTTAGCTCCACGTCGTTTTGTCTTGGACGTTTTGTCCCCACGCGTAATTCTTGAGATTTGTTCTCTTTTTTTTGGCCGAGAACAGGTGAATAATGCTGCTACCTGCCTGCCAAGAAATGGCACGCATATACCCCAACATGCCTTGTCTTCGGAAGCTGCAGCCCGTTTGGCATCCAGTTAAGCATCTGGCAGAGGCAGTTCTGAGATGCTGCCTTTCCGATGATGAAAACCTCTTATGTCAGCTGTTCCCCAGGCTGAGCCAGAGTGAGGAAGGCTCTSTAGCTGGCTCACGTAAGTGGAAAGCCTCTGCTGCTTTCAAGGTGAAACACATCTATTTGCTGCTTTCCTGAATAATTAAATAATTGCAGTTGCACTAGGGAAGCAGAGAGAAGAGCAAAGATCTAACTTTAAATACTCTGCTTGCAACCGGTCCTGTTCGTTGCAAGCGTTTCTCATGTTACGTAGTGAATACAGCTGTTCATCAAAATTTTGAAGAGAAAAATAATAAAGTGTTAAATGGTCTATTGGGAGTGAAGTATAGCATAGAAATAGTACATTACATCATGGAACCTTGTGAGAAGAGCTGTATTTTAGTTAACTCCTATTAGATGTGCATAATTCTCTTGGTAAAGGGTGCCTTAGAGAAGTGTATTAAAAAAAAATTGAAGGATGTATAGTTTTGATTTCAGTATTTTTATTACGACGCATCCCTGCATTCTGTATTGGTATGTAGGGTGAGAGAGAAAAAGGAAATRCAGGTGCTTATAGAAGGCTTTGTACTAGTTAAAGCCATATAGCTTCAAATAATTTTCTTTTTCATTAATATAATAGAGCTAAAGCTATTTGGTGAGTAAAATCCTGACTAAGTCAGCACTTTAGGAAAACTGTTTTACATCTGAATATTGAACATACTAATTACATCATGTGAAGGCCTTACAGAGTAAAAAATATATCTTGAGAGATTCCTTACTAAGTATCAGGAGATGTTTTGACATAATTTTATAGAAAAATTTTCCTACAAATGGCCCCTACAAATGGCCTATGGGTCTTCAAAATTACAGCTTTCTTACAGGAGGTCAACAGTACTGTTTTGATGGGTGAGCAATGTTCACTCATTCCATTTTATTACTTTTTTTAAAAACACTTTCTATTATAAGCTAACCACTGATTGCTAATAATATGTCACACTGTTATATTTTCACTGTATTTTTTTTAATGACTGCTAAGCCTTTAGTATTATACAGTATGAAATGAAACAAGGAATTAAATGTTTTAGCAATTTTCTACCATGATAGATTAACATTTTTCACAGTGTATGACAAGCTTGGTTAGAACAAAGTACTATGTTTTCCATATATAACTTAAAATACTGTAGTGCTATCCATATTAATAAGTAGTATTACCAGTATTGGTAAGAGCAGCAATCTCTCTATATCACTCATTTTAAGCCCTGATATTGTTTCTATACAAACTCGGTCTAATCTCAYTGCTATTTTGTCCAAATAGTACCTTGGGTTAAAATCATGTTCACAAGCTTAAAACTCTCACATCATTTATTCTCTTCTCTGTAAGTTGTCTACTCCAAACCCAGTGTTTAAATACAGTTTTACATTTAGCTCGGGACCTGTAACTTTTCGATGTTTTTAAAGCATGTTCAGAGCTGATCAGCGCATGCTGATTGGTAGTAAGTATAGATTTGTTTCCAGATTTAGATTCTGAGGATAATAAACATCTCATCCTTTGTAGCTGTCAAAAACGCATCGGTATCTCTTCCCTTAAAGGCACGTGCTTAGGGTACTGTACAGTGAAAAACTGGGCAAAATGCGTGACGGAAACGTAGGTCTCCCGCGTTTTTTCCGCACGCGCGTTACAGGCGAAGCCGCCAGCCTCGGCGGGGTGCAGCGATCCCTGTGCTCGGCGCGTGAGCGCTGCGGAGTCYCTCCGCGGCCTGCTGCACGCGTCCGCGCTCCCGGGCTCGCGGCCAAATACACGTATCACAGGCACAGAAAATATTACTTAAAAAAAAAAAAAAAGTCTAATAAAATTGAGCTATTCCAATAGGCCTGGTAGTGTTTGTATAGCTGGCAGCATGAAATTTTATGTTACTAATGAATACTTTTCCCAAGTTTAAAATTTACAGCTACATTTAGAAAAACACACTTCTATATCTACATGTAAAAACTAAAAAAATTGATCRTGGATAACTTAAAATGCTTTGAAAGAGCAGTATCTGCTGGCTGTTGAGCAAAACTGGCAAAGCTAGATAAATTCTTCTACTTCTCAGAGAAAAAGACAGCTGTCATTTAATTTGACATTCTCAGTCTTTGTAGAAATAATTATAACATGCACATTTTCATTCGATTATKCAACTCGCACCCTCACTTCTGCTGATACAACCATATGATGCATTTTAGTAGTATTCAATAGTTCAATATATCAGCCAGCTTGGGACCACTTTGGTTGTTCAAATCTGAAGTCCAGAAGGTGTCAACATTTTTATAATACCTCTAACACATTTAAGTTGCTTGTAATTAGGCTCAGTTTTTAGTCTTAAAGTAAAATAAATGCTAAATTCAGTTTCAGATTGTTTTTCTTGCTGACAATTTTTGTTTCCTGAGCATGTTTGTATGGYACAATGCAGGGTTCTAGACTCTGTGCACACAATTTTTTAATATATTTCTATTTATGTTATTTGAACTATGTCATAAAATATACAGAATGTGCAATGCAATCTAAGTAAGCGTTGCAGTACTCTTCCGTTGTACTCTGAATCACTGGAATTTAAATGCTAATTAAACTGCTGCATTCTTTCCACACAGTGCAAATCCAGGGGCTGCATATCTCTGTGCAGTGCGCAGCTTTGCTCTGGGTTTCGTGGTGCACAGAGTCCTCTAGCTGGGAAGTGAAATGCAGACAGGTTTGTAGCTGGGGCGCGTAGGGCYGCTAGAAGAGGCGGGAATTTCACCTCCAAAGCGCAGCGATAACTCCCCGTTCTCCTGCTCCGCGGGATTCCCCAGGAGCAGCGACCTGCTCGGCGCAGCCTGGCTCTCTGCAGCACATCCCGGTCGCTGGAGCCAGCRCACCGCGTGATACCTCAAGCTGTCCTGTCTCTGCCTTTCTCGGGTGCTTCCAGAGAGTGAAAAAGTTGTTAATGTCATGCATTTATTCTTCTGTGAATTTTCCTTGAATCATATTTTTTTTGTTCTTGTGTGATGCAAGAAATTCAGGTATGAAAGTTTGAGCCCTTCTTTGTGAAGAGAGACACAGGAGATCTGCCTACAAACGGGATCTGTCCGTGTAAAGATTCTGAAAGGATAATAYAATCCCCCCAGCTTTAAATACAACTTGCATTTTTAAAAGGTARTAAATAGATACTTCTTAAATACAAAAATAGTAGTAGTAAAACAGCTTTCTGTAAATGTATGTAGCAATTTACCATCCAAAAATTACGGGTGTACATTGTTTTCTGTGTGATATTTCATATTTCCAACTTCATGCRTTGCCAAGTATTAGGAAAACATACCGTACTCTGGATTCCTATCAGCCATTGCAATCTGGTTGAAGCAATTGTATAAGCCAAATAACATCTGCTACTCAGAAAGATATTACAAAATTTTGTCATCTAAATATTGATGAGATTGAAGCTGAGTGCAGAAAGGAGCTGATAATCTAAAGCTAGTGAGCCGAACCTCAAATCCCGCGCAGACTTAGCGCGTCCCTTTCTCCCGATCCTGAACAAGACCGCAGGGAGCTGCGTGGTGCGCTGGGGAAGCCCCGCTCCGTCCCGCCGCTAGCTGGGGGAATCCCGGCTCTGTGTCCGAGGTGCTCGGACGTGTCTGCTGGGCACTGATCTGTCACGAATGCGCGTGCATCAGGTGCGTTTGCATAGACAGGATCCGTGATCTGTCAGTCACCTGTTACTTGCGTGACAATAACCCGCCACGATTAACTGGGAATCCTGATGGTTTCTTACCCCACTGTTTGCTTGGTACGGCAGAGTGCCGAAATTGTTCCATCAGGCACGCTGGCRTTAATGTCTCAGATTAATGTGTGAGCAGATGTTATGGACAAAAATTGTGGTCCCTGTTGGAGCTGTGCCATTCCATAATCCCCCACGTACGCACCTATGTAGCTAGCAAGGTTTATTATTCTGCTAAGTTAATCTATTTCTGTTGACATTTAGCATTATAATAGCCTGTTGTTTGCTGTGATTTTAGAAGTGGATGCATCCTCATATCTTCCTCAGTATCATTTATCAATGAAAAATAATCCTAAAAGGAATAGTTTCAAAAGTAAAAGTTCATTGGCCAGATCTAATGGACAACAATATTTTTGACTTTCATATATCCTGAAGAAGTTAAACAATTGCCATTAACTTGTTTATTTAATTTAATTTTATTTTATTTTAAATCCTGTTGCAATACTTTCTGGGTTTCAGCCTGCAGGGGAGGAAGGGGAGCTCGGGGGCCCAGTGAGATGTGTCGTTTTCAGGTCGTTCTGTTCTGCGTCCGGTGAGAGCCCCRAACTCTGTAGGTTCCAGCACGCTGCCGGCTACGCTCAAGAGGCCTTTCAAGCCCTGCTGAGCTGCCGGTGTGCTGACTTGGTGCTACYCTGGCCGTGCACAGATTGGAAACCTCGTGGAACTAGAGTTGGCCATTGGCTTCAGCRCGAGCACAATTCTGGAAGTTTTTCAGYTTGAGGTGCCAGTCCATAATATGCYGTTTTTTTCCTTTTTCTGATTTAGTGGTGTCTAACATTGAAAATTAAATGAATGATGGGAAAAAAGACATTTATTTGATACAACAGTTTTTTCAGTGTTATGGAAAATTAAATTGAAAGATTCATGTTCTGTRTGTGAAGTTGTTATAAGAATGTATTAAAAAGTAGATATAATGCTATGTGAAGTAACTGGAAGAAGGGAAAAAATGTACAGCAAAGAACATGTTCATAGAATTTAGCTCTTTTCTTTTGCACATCTTTAATGAACTCATTCTGCTTTCAATTATTTTTTGACCATTTTATAAGAATAGTTCAGCCCATGCATTGTTTTCAGTTTCCTTACTATAGGAATAGCTTCAAACATTCTGTACTTAACAGTTTCACATGTGACTTGTTTTTAATGTGCGCAGAGATAATAAACTGCTCTGCAGTATCTATTTTTAAATATTTTAGTGAATACTCTTGTCTGCWAAGTTGTTTGCTTGGATATACTTTACAATGTAAATGACTTCAAAACAAGGCAGCACACAGTCAAAACATCTGTCAAAACCCACGGAACAAAAACGCAGAAATGATCCTTTTGCAGGACCTACCTAGTCAGGATAGAGCACTGTCGCCTGCTGCTCTGATCCTCTAAAACTTGTTAAAAATTGTARTTTCTAGGCAGTGTAGCCTAAGTAATTTTGAAGCTGTTTCCTTATCTTGGAATGCCTTCACCATTGATGGAGGAATTGAAACTSGATGATGAAATAGGCCCACAAAGATTCAGCTACTTACACGCTTTCTAGAAACTTGAGCGTTGCCCAGAAACCACCCAGTCCGGGGTAGAGATTTCTCCATCATAGCTAACAAGACATCTATAGGCACGTGCGCGTGCGTAGGCGTGAATGAACCCTGCCTACGACAACCCTGCGAGCATTTCGGCTATTTCATTCAACGGGGTCGTTATAAGTGTGTGCAGTGTTGTCAGCTCCTCTTGTTTTAGTTGTAGAGAACTATAAATTCTCCTAGGGTGCTCCTAGTTGCTTATAATATTCTGCTTTTCTGACTTCTAAATCATTGGTAATTTGGCATAAGCAAGTTTGTGGGTTTTTGCAAGTTTTCCAAAAATTAGCAAACACATCTCTTTAAGAGAAATCCAGAGGAATATTAAATTGAGGCTAGTGGCTTGCAGTCTAATCTAATGATTGCAATCTAAGATGCAATCCCTGGTTTAGAAGCTCCTGAACTAGAAATGACTATCACCTAAAAYAGTGTTATATGGAATTAACCCTATCTGCTTGTCTGGTTCTTACACACTTTCCTAGACATTTGTTACTGGCCACTGTCAGTGACAGGGGTCTTGGCTGGAAAACTGTTGGTATGGCTCAGTACAACTATTTTATGGTGGGTTTATTTTATGTGTAAATAGCTAGTTGCTTTTACTGTGTTTTTGTCACTTAATTAGCTTTGTGCCCTCTGTTATTTTATGTTAGTAYCTCTTCGTTGCTGCCCAAGAAAATTACTGAAGGGTTAACAATTCATTAAATAGAGAAACTGAAGTACTTTTTAGCCATATTTAATTACATTAGTGCTTCGTTTTTCAAACTTCCGCCAAGAGAGCTCGAGTAGTARTCCACTGCTGAGTGACTGATTTGCTAGCTCACATCCGAAAGGCTTGGAGAGCTGCAGTGAGAGGATGGGATTGTGTCCTGTGGTGTCAAGAGAAAAGTTATGAAATAACACAGGACACATGATATCAAGAGAGTGATTCTAAACTGTTAGCAGCCAAAGTTAATTCTAAAATTTGTTTAAATA
>NW_028185261.1:2776220-2793656 GCF_003343005.1 Rhea americana | reverse complement strand
GGGATGACAACAATATTAGGTATGTGGTATGGGTTACAGGTCTTCCATGCTCATTACCTTCTGCTTTGTTATCTATTTATCTGCTTAAAGATATAAATACTTATATGTATCATCCTCTGTTTTACCTAATACTACAGTATAAATAGTATATGGAATTTTTATRAAGATAGCATGCACTGGGATATATTATATGTATTGCACATTGTGAAGTGATACRTTCTTTTCTAACCGTGACTGGCTGAAATTAGTAGAGACTTTCATTATCCCTCACCTTTGTCAAAATAATAGACTCTAATATCCTTTCTGGAGATGGACAGAAAGACAGAGACAAGTATGTATTGCTGTAAAGATATTATCTGTGTCAAAAAAATTTATATATAGTGAATATATTTTTACAATAATGCAGCTGAGTCTTTAGTGAAAGTGTTTTAAGACCAACCAGTTTTCGTTAGGTCTCTGTGGCGAACCTCATAGCCTACTGAATTTTTGATACTTTTAGCTTAACMAGTGTTTTGAATCGTTTCTTTGAATGACAGTTTACAAGATCAACAGAAACTCTGTGAACTCYTTGTAATGACCTAGCAGAGACAGTTTCCTGGTAGTGGAAGCTGGAGAGACCTCGAGATAAAGTGTTCCAAGGTTCGTGTGGAACTGTAGGTGATCAGTACGGAAACTGCTACACAGCAGTCATCCTGTGAAACGCTAGTGACAGGCTAGCAGATGTCACCAAAGGCGAAGCAAGCATACGAGGCTTCATGATTAATCAAAGGAAGGTTAATTAAGCATTTGATGAGCTTTTATTGTTAGTACAGTCAGTGGCTACACAGTCTCAGACTTCTTTATAGCCGTGARCGCCCCTGTTCCCTTCGGGAAGCTGGGCAAATTTGACTTTCCGTTCAGGGCCCTGTTTTAAAGTGGAAAAAGTTTGTAACTTTTAGAAATGAAAACGTGTGTGAACATCATCCTACAAAGCAGTAGAAGCTGCAATCCTCTCGCAGAACGCTTTGTGCTTGGTGGTGGTTTGTGTTCGTACGATCTGGCTTCTGAGAGCTAGAGCTGAGAGTGCAGCTGAACTAGTGTTAAGATAGATAACTTTCGTAACCAAGAATCTATGAAGTTCTCAGGGTAGAATTTGCAACGACTTCTTGTGTTCAGTGGAAACCCTTTCTAACGTGTTCAGTTTTTATCGTGAAAGATTGTTCTGCTCCCTGTGTAATAGCACCAAATAGAAAATGATATTCTGACGCCTTTTATATTTGAAAAATTGTATCTCGAGCTAGGATATGTCAAAATCTTGTAAATTTTTACAAGCCACCAAAAATTGTTTTTGTCAGTGTTTTGATTTATTTATTTTTCTTTCTTTTTTCTTAAAAAAAAAAGTTTCAGTGAAACTTCTGTTGGAGATGCAAAAATAGAATGTTTGAAAGTATAAAAATAGGTCAGGAAACATGCTTGTTGTTCTACTTCGTGTAAAATTGTGGATTTTGACAAACTGACCTTATAATAATTTGYTGAAAGTGGTGATTCATCTAACAATTCTCAACTAGTTCTCATTATAGAAGATAACCCTCCAAGGTAACATCTGAAGGTCTTTTTACAATAGTACTTCACAACCCAAAGAAGTGATGACAAATTTTTTCAATGAGGTGAGGGATGCTATCGGAATGAAAGTCTGCTGCTAAGAGGTTCACAACAAGGTAGAATTTGACTATTTTAATATTTTAGTGCAAACTTTCAATTTCACCCTTTCAACTGAGATTTTAATTTTTTGGAGGAATGAGCTTTGTATAATATGTGCAAATTCTATTTGAATTTGAATTATCAGAATATAGGTGTTTCTGTCTATTAAATATTACCACAGATTATGTGGATTCACTGCTTCCTACGGCATCACACTGCTTGATCTTAGATTTTCTGCTTGCTAGAAGTTCAAACTCCACCACCTTCGATTGCTTAACCAATGGATTGCCTGCTATACTACTGAAAATTATATTATAATATTAGATGTACTATTATTATTCTGTTATGGCTTAATATTGCTTTAAAATATTTTATTCATCAATTCCCCAAACTTATGTCATCCGCCCTTATATATTAGTCTAGATAGAGCTATGTTTTTGCAACATCCAAGGCATGTTTGAGAAGATTTAGGGGAATACTGCCGTAAATCATCAGCATAGTGGAATCAGAAAATGAAAACATAGCAGGCTAATGAATATGCTCTATTTCTTGTTCTTTAAAAACAAAAAAAAGGAAAAATGTAAGATTTTTTTTGTGTTATTTGCTGGTTTTCAGATAAATCCTGAATATCAGATCCTGTTTAACCTATAAATCAGGATAACTTTGATTTTGTAATTTTTGTAAATTTTGCTTTCCTATACTTTAGAAACTATACCAGATTTCATCGTCATAGTTGATCATAGTTACTACATGTGTAAGAATTGCAGACTCAGGCCTTTATGTTAATAAAAGATGAAAAACATCTAAGCCTAAATGCCAAGGTGATCACAGATGCTAGAATGATGATAAACTCTGGAATTACAATATTTAAACTGAAGCAAATTAAACATATAACAGGGTTAAAAATAAGCAAATAAAATAGAGCAGCATAAGTTATTCAAGCATGTTGTTCAATTCTGTACATGATATTTTTAAATGGATATATAATTTAATRTAAATATGCATTTCCTGTTACAAATGCTAGAGTTCAGCAATTAAAAACATCAATTAGAAAACGTAATGCAGGAGCTTAGGYAATATAAAATTTTGTATAAAAGTGTATTTCTTACTGAGATGGAACATATAACATCTTTAAATATCTGAAAACATATCTAATATTTGTTAATAGCKCTCATCTAAGGAAAATTAAGCCCAAAAATCTTATCAGGGTAATTGTTTTGACTAAGACCCTTTAATTATGTTTAGCTCAGCAYGGAGTCAGGAGATGTGCAAAAGTGATCGGCTGCAAGATCGGCTGAGCCTCTGATAGGGAGGATGGAGCYTGGATGTAGACGTAGCTGCCAAACTGGTCTGTCTATAATATTTAGCCCAGAGAATGGCGTAAGTTGTGCATCTGCCTCAGACCCTCTTTAAAAATTTTGGACTAAGAATTAATTTTATGATTGGAGAACTGTTCTAATTACATGTCAGCTGGTTTTCTATCCTACTGAAGCATGCTGACAAATAGATTATGGCCAAATCTGGGGTGAGAAAAATGCCCATGCTATCTTACCACACTACTTGAAAATACCATCTACTGCCCTTGGTACTGTGGGAAGACCTGAATTTTATCTACGTCATGCAACTGAGTCTGAGGGAGAGATCGCCGAACCCGACCGATTCTGAAACAGGCAGTAGCGTACCTGTATTAGTACGCTCTTCCCCCGAAGACATAAATATTAAAATAGGGACCCTAATCCTGACGGCTGTGGAGCAGGRACCGTAATATGTTACTAATTCCAGAGTGCTGCCCTCTGTGGAAATGCTGTTCTGAAATAACACCTTTATTCCATTATTCTACTGGCTGGAATAACTATTCCTGAAAAACATTTCTTTTTTTTTATAAGAGAGTTTCTAATGAAAAAATTATTTAGGAATACCTCTTTCCCTCACTTCCTTTTTATGGCTGGATATACAGTTTGTCTGTTCGAAATACTTAACTCCCTCTCTACTCAAAAATAAACTAACTGTGTTTCTGTTGATAAGATTTTTAAATATCAGATGTGGTTTTATTTTTAAATCTGGAAAGTTCCAAAACTTGGGAACTTTAAAGTATTTAGAAAACACAGAGGAAGAAAAGAGAATTAGAAAAGAAAGATGGAAAATGAGGAGACACCACCACTATCCTTTCAATAAATATAGACATAAATTTACATTCTAGGGTTTGACCTCATCAGACTAATAGATGTATATTTAAACAGGCATTTAGCGGAGCAGAAATGTTTTTCACATCTAATAAACTTATAATCTTGAAGGGCTTTCCTTTTTAGTTTTTTTCGTTCTCTTGACCTTTTATTAGAACACACATTTAAACTGTGAAGTGGTGAACATTGTAGAGCTTTGCTGGAGGCTCATGAAGCTCATTCAAAGCACAAATGTTACTGTATAAAGTTCACAAACTTTCATTTATTTTCTGTCAGGAGAAGAAAGGTTAAATATACTTTTTTTTTTTTTTTTTAAGATGGAACCTGGTCATTGACAAGTTGAAAGATTACTAAATGCAAGTGGCTCTTGAAAACCGTGCTTTGGTTGTAAAATGGCTATCAAATAGATTAAGAGATGAAAACATTTAATTTCCACAACTCCAAAACCTAATGATCAAATTATTCATTTTGGCTCTTCCTATTTAAAAAAAAAGACTAAAATGTCATTGCGCTGTGCCTACACTGAGAAGGAAAATGCCATAGGCTTGGATCAATGTTCCCACGGGAGTGAGGCAGTGTTGGGACCTGACACTGWTTTCAGGGTTTCTAGTCTGGACTGGCTCTTGTCTGGTGCCATGAACTGAATGCCTGCTACCATCAGAAAAGCGTTAGATCCAYCCCTGGAGCGTACCTTCCAGCTCCGTTTCACCCGAAGGAAAAGCCGGTCGTGCGCTCCAAGGTACTCGCCGCTCAGTAACGTGACCTGAAGAGGGGAAAGCGTGGGTGATGGCGAGAGAGACGTGTTTTGAAAGCACCCTCCTGGTCTGGGCCGGTGCTTCTGTGACATCCCTGTTGAGTTTCAGTTTGAGAACCTGGAAGTGAGTTTTGCTCTTTCAGAACTCAGAGGAGTTTGGAGCTGAGTTCCATTTTTACCTGAATCACAAGGCAGAACAGCAGTTAGTTATTGTTCTCTATCGTTTAGGCTTCAGATCAGTCTGATCGGTAGTAATACTTCTGAATCTCTGTTTCAACGCTGGCAAAGAGTCGGGCCTTTCTTAGGTGTCTCTCGGCTGGTGCTTTCAGACGAAAAACAATTTCTGCTGTTAACGCTCACATTTTTACTTTTACCCAGTCCTTAGAGCTCCTGACCTCGGCGCCCTGTACGCTGAGAGTCCCCATCTCTGTCATACCGCCTTTGAGGATGCGAGAAGGTGCTCTGGCTGGAGTCGGTGCCGCCTACGGTGGATTTGCAGAGAATCGAAAACGGTTTCCCCCGCGGAAGCTAACCCCGCACAGCGCTCTGCCCGAAACAAATACTCTTGCACCGCTACGGAGAGCACACAACAAGCATGTATTTTTTTTTGTCAGGGTGGCACTCTGAGATTCTCAAATTTCCCGTTTTATTCTCAAGCCCTTTTCACGTACAGAACACGCAGCACTCAGGCTGACAGAAGGAACCACAGAGTATTTTTGTTCTGTTACTTTCTCTCTGTCCTTATTTTCTTTTTAGTGTTTGTCCTCCCCATGTACCAGATCCAGATTCTGAATGTCAGCTGTTATCTCTCTTAACACAAGAGCGCTTCTAAATTTTTCTTGCAAAGCATTATTTTGAACGCATATTAGTAATGACTGAAAATACAGCTTATAGCTTGGCCACTATAGTGGTTTTGAAGATTTGTGYTTCTGTATTGCAATTTTTTTTTTTTTTTTGTGGCTGCTCATTTGCTTTCATGCAAATGCTTTGGAAATATTGTATTCTTCTATTTTTCCTGTTGGTCAAGCTTAGAGGAAACTTAATATTTTTGACAGCTGCATAACAATTTCATCTTAGAGGCTGTCAGTATTCCTCAAACAGCATGCATTTTTTYGTATATCAAGCTGGTCATTTTATATGAACAATTGGGCTTATTTGACTTATAGATGCAGTAGTTGTTGTAATGAATTCATGAAATATGTATATGGTGGACTAGAGAAAACCATCAAGACTCATGCATTTTGCATGGGAATCATTCACTTTTTTTCTCTTCCCACAGTTCTCCTCCTTCCTGGATAATGTGGCTTAGTTGTACACGTTCAATCAAGAGCCTTGTTCTTGAAAAGCTTATTTGCTTTTTGCRAGGGATGTTAGGCCAGATTTATTCCAAAATCTTAAAGTTCTGAAAGCTTCAGGACAAAGTCTTCCGAAGCGAAGACTAAGAGTTGTAGAAAATGATGACGTTTTGGTTYGTTAGGAGTTCTCAGTGCAGCTCAAGTACTAACGGGCAGAGTTCCGAGTGAGACTCAAGMAGCAGAAAATTCTGCAGCGTGTCTGTCGTGCTCTAATCCAAGCCCTACTGCAGCCCTCTGCCCTGGTGCACACCTGGCAGGACACGCCACTCTGTTCAGCCAGGGCTTCCGTGGCCTTTGGCTGTCCTTCAAGTTCCCTTCCTATCCTTTTAAGGTTTCTCCTGCTCTGTGGTCCAACCCTGGGAATAAACATTCTCTGCAGTGCCAAGAATTGGGTCACCTTCYCTCCCTGCAGTGCTTAGCTCACCAAAGAGGGCAGAGCAGGATTTTTATTTTTATTTTTCCCCCCTCATGGGGCGTTGGAATCTCTTCCTTTGAACACTCCTTGTAGTCTGGAGAATTTGGGGAGTGAGGATGTGAATGACAACATATTTTTATGTAAAATCAGAATGTGAGAGTCCARTGATAAAGATCTGGTTATGAAATTTGCTGCTTAATATCCTTGCTGATTGAATGGAGAATCTCTTGTCTCTTCTTGTTTGGGAGTTAGAGTTGTTTCTTTCTTTTTCTTTCTATCTTTTTTTTTTTTTAATTGAATCTTTAAATAAGAGATTTCAGATGCATAAACAAGGAAGTAAGTTGCTTCTAAAAAACTGTTAATCAATACTGTATTTCTAGTTCAGGCGAAAAAAGCAAAGATTCAACTTACGAACTTAAAGATGACAAGAAGTACAGTTTACAGCATGAAAAGGAAGAACGTGGTTTAGGGTGTCCCGCAGAGTGTATTTGCACTGTGGAGCTTAAATACTGTTTTGTCCCTAGAGGAAATGTCAGGGCTACAGAARCGGGATTCGGTGCGTTGGGGGAGAGCTGAAATGAACACAAGGGTTTTGCTTGGCTTGGACTTTGGAGTATTAATTTGCAGACACAATGCAGTAAAATATCGCTAGCATCTAAACTCAGGCACGAAGATGTATTCTTTTCCTGTGCATGTTGTATATCTGYACTTAAACATTTGTAGTGATGTGAGTGTTTGCCCAAAAGACTTTGGGGATTAATATAAAACTTTTACTCAATGACTGGTGTGTTCAGAATGAATGCGTGATGGTCACATGYGTGTAATGATGACAACAGAAAACCTCGAGAGAGATACAGTCTCCTTATTTTTTTTTTTGCAAATGATATCTAATCTGATCTATTTATTGTGAATATCATTAATTTACTATTCCTGCTGGTAGTGTTGATGGTTGCTGATGGTGCAATTTCAGTAAACTGCTCAAAGAAAACCCTGACACTTCTTTCAGCAAAACCAGCTAACTTAGATTTCTCTCTCCTTTTCCCTTCTTTTCCTATTAGCAAAAAGAAGGAGTTTTGTTGAGGAGCCAACTACAGTATTTCTCAAAACATCGTAGATATTCATTCAGATTAAATGTGAACTTGGAAATGAAAGCAAGTCAAATGGGGTTATTAAAACTGAGATCAGTTTTGATTTATTATTTTATCTTGAAAAAAGACCATAACTTATCCTGAGTCACGCGTAAAAGATCTTCAACTTGCTTTATCTTTATAGTGATTAATTTCTGCTTCTGTGGTTCTTGCAGTTTTTAAAACCAGTTTGCTATAGCAGATTTGTCACTTGAATACCATAATGAAGATGTATGTCTACATTCAGCAACAGTTGACATTTTGTATCCATGTCTTTTTATCATATGTCATGTAGAGCTTTAAGCAAAAATGCTGGGTCCAGAGACCCTATGGGAAAGGAGTACTCTTAAATTCAAATCYACACTTTTTGAATTCGGTCAAGTTTTAAGAAACATAATGAAGAAAACAGAGGCCAGATTTAATTTTTTCTACTACTTYTATTTACCACATACAAACATAAAAAGATTTCAAAAGTGTATACACCCATACTCCTAATGACACAGCCAAAAAATATTTGTGCTAGTGAAAGAAGAATGACAGACCCTGCGGAATATCAGTATGGTCTTTGGGATAAAGACCCGATTTTAACAGCTCGTGTTCACTGTGGATAAACGATGACCTCTTTGTTCATCTGTTTCTCCACTCGTGAAGTAGGGATAGCCAGACTCTCTTGCAATTCAGCTTCTTCAGCCCTTCAGAAGCAAGCCAGGCGCCTGGAAGCTGGCRCGGCGGCGTGGCCGACCGGGCGGCAGAACCGCAGCCGGCGAGGCTGAGCGGGGAGACACCAGCGGTTTTCACCTGTGTTTAAACTGCAGCGCTGCCAAGCGCGGCTTTGAGGCTGCTGTACTAGTATTGAGAGGAGTATTGGACTCTGACGAAAGAAGTTTTTGGCTAGCGTTAACTTGGTAGGAATCGCTTAACGTTAGTCTGAGAACAATCCTGATTTTTTCCTTTTTTTTYCTTAATGTTGCTGGCCGTAGCGCCTTTTGAACTCTTCTTTGCTTGCCTCCTTCAGAGCACCCTTTATAGGAGATACTTGCCTTTTATCCTTCTGCCCTGTTTTCTGAGCACTTTTGATATGGAAAYGTTGATGGGTTTCTCACTCAGGATAATCTATGAAACTTTCAAAAGTTGCTTTATTAAAAGCAAAACAAACCTCTTTTGTGTTACAATTTTTAATATTTTTCTCTGGCATTCTCCCAAAACAGTAGACATCAAGGACACACCAGGTACTTTCTATTTACAGGGAYGTATTTCATTTTTTCAGTCAGACGTTGTTCTGCTGCGTGTATGTTGCTCCACGGATTGCTGTCCATGAAATGCAGACTGTATTATTTGSTAATTAAAATATTTCAAGTTTATGAGAGAGTTTGAAATCAATAAAATATTCTTATTTCAGTGGAATGGAGCTATATGTCTGTAATCACAGAATCCAGTAARTTATAGATGAATAGAAGTAAACTAATAGGTATTTTCCATCTCCCCTGGCATTGTTCTCAGATTATATTGGTATGTTTATTAACGGAGTTTTTTTCAGTCTAATTTGAATATCCCAAGAGATGGGCTTTTTTTGATAATCTCTTCTAAGATGCCTATAACTTTAGTATGCAATTTTAAAAATTCTCTGATGGAATCATTTAGTATTGCAATCAAGTTTAGCAATAGGTGTTAGCATCTGCAATGCTAAGCAGCATAACACCTCTTAGTACCGAGATTTTTTGACAACCTACCTACCCCCTCTGACGAAGGTCACTAACAGAGTTCAGTAGGAGAGTCAAGGAAAATGAATACAAATATTCATTTCGTAGTGCCCTGGGATAATCCATTTCAAAAGAAAAATGATCAAGAAATAAAAAAGAAGCCTTTCTTTTTTAAATATATTTTTGTTACCATAGCAGTGCTTGTCATCCATTTTATAGAAATGTCACCCATGAGAAATACAGAAACTTCTACTTTGAAGAGAAAAATACTTCCAGGTTTATAATTTTGTCAGTAGTAATGTTTGCATTTATCATGGTCAAGTCCTTGTATTTGATAAATATTCTCCTTTTTCTAGTTTTTCATTTCCCCCCGCTGACATTTTAAAACCATTATTCTGCAAATGTCAGTATTGTTAATTTTACATCTTAAAAAGGTGAAAGGTTAAAGAGATATATTTGGGGATGCAGAAATGTAATAGAATCTGAAATTTAATGAGTTTTTGAGTAGACCACTTCTAAGGCTGCTTTTTTATGTGAGAGTTATATGTATATTCTTTATTACACTGCAGTACTTATACCCACAAAACCTTCCTGTTGCATAATTTCCTGGTTTCAATTATTTTAATAAGAAAGTAAGTCTATAAAACCAAGAAGCTGGCAATCAATTGAAACAACATTTTAAAATTAGGTTTAAAGCTGATGGAAAAATCATAAATAAGAAGTAAACTCGTTTGAACATGACTCCGGGGATGTAAAACTCTCATTATGATGTGGTAAAATATAAGCACTGAGGAAAATCATAGTTTTATTACATCTATTAGAGAAGTAGTCCAAAGGTGAAGTCTAAAGGGAAAAAATTCCTGATAATTAGAGGGAATAATGAGTAATAATGAGTAATTATGAGTAATTAATGAGTAATTCATGAGTAGAATTAACGATGTTTGTGTATTAATTATATGCAGTGACACACRGCCCTGGGTAATACTGAAGTTGTCTTTCCTTGGTCGGAACAAAGCGACCTTCCTTTTCTCGGTYTTCCCATGTCGAGACCTTGCCCGTTTCCACGTACAACTAATTAAGGAGTCAGAAGAAAGATGAGTGGATGCTCATCTAACAAAATCCTAAAAGTTAGGATTAGAGTTGGCAATGTGGTTATTGCTTTTGAAATGCAGCTATGATTTTTTTTTTAAAAAATTCCTAATTTCTTTCTTAAAGAAGCTCCTTACATTCATTAGAATAATTTCCCTGAGTCTTCAGTGAGGAAAATGCAGTAAAGATCTATTGATTATCACAGCATAAAAACATGGAATAGCAAAGAACTTGAATTTGAACTTAATAATGCAGCATAAAATAAGGAATTTAAACAAAATTTTGAAGTACTTTGCCCTAGATAGAATCGTGCGGAGAGATTTAATGTTTAAGGTCCCTTATAGATGCTGCAAATACTGTGGAAGACAGGGACAACTAATGAACAGAAAGAATTAACATTAATGCAGCATTAATGCGATCGCTCATTAGGTGCGAGCACGACAGCCTTTACAGAACCCCTGCATGAGAAAGGTTGATAACAATTCCTGCTCCTGATTCTGCATCTGAAGAGAAAACCAAAGAAAACTTAGAATCAATCCCTGGATCAGAGAGCTACTTGCACAGATGTGCAAAGTGTGAACGTGCAGCCAGCGGTTTAAAGCTCAGTGTGCAACATGCAGCATCTGAATGCAGTTATAGTCTCTGAGATATCATTATCTGCAATTTACCTGTTGGTTTCTCATTTATGCCAAGAAATGTGGCTCAAAACGTACTGTGCATTTTACCCAAGAGAAGATTTTATTGAGTTAGAAAAGAAAATACACTGTGCAAAATGTTACATTTCTTTTCATAAGGTTGGATGGGGTTTCTTTCTTGTTAATTTTTTTTCATGTTTTGTTTATAAGTTTCTTTAATGTAGGAAGCTTAAGATATAACRTTCGTGGTTGTTGCTTTCAGATTGTTTCCTCACAGGTGTAAAACTTCCTTGCCCATTTTGTGTTTTTTTAATGCTAATAACGTCATAGAGATTTAGGATGAAAGCCTGTAGTCGTGCGAGGTGGGGGTGGGATGAATTCCAAACGCAAACATTTCAGTGATTTAGTTTATAATGCAGTTCAACGGCACGTTGAGAAGCTGGTGGGTATCCGTGGAAGTGAGAGAAGATGGCTGGGGGTTTGGACGTGCAGGATCCGCTCGAGCCAGCGCCGCYGCCGCCGCCGCACCCAGCGCCTGGCACGGGCCCCCGCTCCCCCTCCGCTCGCCGGGCCGCTCCTGCTTAAYGCGCACGAGCAGCGGGCAGCTGCAGCTCTTCTCCCTTGATGATTTTTGAGCCAATAGATTAATAGAAATACAAATACTTTAGGGTTACGGGCTGCAATGACCCTACTAAGAATAATGTAGAAATCAAAATAATTTGGAATCGGACTTCTGTTAAAATTTTCTAGTGATCCCATTCCTATCCACACTGAAGTCTGTAACACTCCGTTTTCACGTACGTATTTCATATTTAAAATTATAAAGATGTTTTTCCTTGTTTTGTCTGCTGAATCCGTGCATCAGGAACATGATCCAGGAAACCAAAATTCTTCATTTGAATATCGCAGAAATGCTAGTTTCATTTTTTTCTTCCTTCCCTATTTCACATTTAATTCTTCTGTTAAAAATGTTGCCTAAAAAGCCTAAAGAAAATTTTCCAGCTACTAGTGCGTGGCAGGAGTATTCCAGATGTCACAGTGATCAGCACCTTGTGAGAAATCATCTTTCTGTCATGTGATTTGGAAAAAGGTTTATTGCTGACTAGACTTGGAGATTCATCTGACCTTTCCACTTAAAATGCTATCKCAAATGAAATCTGTCCATTAAGAGTTACACTGCAGGTTGTCAGTATTTAAGAAAGGTTTGAGTATGCACTTGGTATCTCCATACGCATCTTTATCAGCTTATCTTCATTCCCCTTCCTATCTTCAAGCCATCTGCTTCTTTCCTATGGTCAGTGTTTTCCACATTAATTAGTACAGAGTGTCTACTGACTAAATAAGGATTTAAAGACTTAATTCCTATATGCCCAACTCTATGGGAAAAATAAAATAGAAAAAAATGCCACAATATTGTTTAGAATTTGTACTTGTTAGTATAAAGCAGCGAGGCCACTTCTGGATGTTTAGGCAGCCTGAGTAATTTTGGGCCTTTRTAGATAGCTGATTTGTCTCATTTGATTTGTGTGCTTCACGTAAGGTTGTTTAATGTTTCTAGTTTTTTTATTATCACTATTGTCTCTTACATCCGTGATACGGATGGGAGGACATGAGTGAAGAYTGAGGGACAGGGCAGCATCCACTTACCAATTGATTTAGCATTAAGTGGTATATAGGCACRTACAGCCTTTCCCATCAAATATGAAAGTCAGGTTCCAACTTTCACTCCTCACAGTGAGCATCAGACTTGAAAACGAGAGGCAGTGTTTGGGTCACGTGAAAATTATTAGCYGTTTCTCCAGAGACGGAGAAGTGCTGCTAGGTTGATTGTAACAGCAACCAGTACTAACAGGATGTATTGCTGCCTTTAACAGTGCTGGTGCAGAAGGATAATTTTCTTGAAATAAAATATTATCAGGGAATAAAGGACATAGACCTGATGTAGTAAGACTAAGAGAATTGGCCCAGATTCTGCTGTTTGCAGAAGATGAGGGTTTTCAGTACTCATTAATGTTTGCTATTTACCATGATTTGGTAAAATAATTTTACCACCCTTTGGCAGGAACAGAAATTCCAACAGAACTTGACTGTTTCTACCTATTATGATTACAGCTTGAGTCTCAGAATTTTCTATTCCCTTTTAAGTTTTGTCTTGTTGAGTTTGAGTATAAATGGTTATCTGAGAACTCATATCTTTAAAATGCAAATTTCTAACTTTTCTGGCTCTGGGGTAAGCTTGAATGCGTGCTATCTAAACTTTCTGAGACTAGAGAATAGGTAAAATGATATCTGCGTTGCACTATTTCCGCGATCTCGTTCTAAGCAACCTAATGATTTGAGTGTCTCGCATCACAGATTTTGAATGTAAAGGGACAAGGGAGTATAACAGCGCTGACGAGGAATGTTATTTGGTATCGTAATACCAGTACTTGCTCTTTTTGGCAAAGGGATATTACAATCTTGGGTGTTATTTGAGATTGCTGCTACCCAATCTGGAAACTTATGTTTTCAGTCTATTGCATTCTTTAGTAATTCCAGTAAAACTTGCAATGCCCGTGTATTTTCAATGTATTTTTGGTAATTATGTCAAAGATATATTACTATGACGGCTATTTCTGCTGCATGTAGACAAGCTTGCTGCAGCTCTATTGATTCTCTCTTGATTCTTTGTTCCTCAGTACAAAAGTGCTCYGATTTTCCGAGAATATGTGAGATGGTCACAATAACAGGACCCCGAGGTGGGCAAGGCGCTCTGGTGCATTGCTTGCACCTCTTCCTTTAAATCATTATACGAAATTTCCTAAAGAGTTTTCTGGYTTTAAGGCTTTCTTTTATCGATAGATGAAGGGAGGAGGTAACTCGTTAAGTAAACCCGACTGTGTCACGCAACCAACTCTTTGTAGCTTCTCGCAACTACGATTCTCCTTTGGTGAGGTATTTATGTGAAAGAAATGGGTAATTTCTGTAATGATGGCTTGGGGTTTGATTCTGCTACTGTATGTCTTATAAATTCCCGTTGGAGAGGCTGAATAATTTACCGAAAGGAGGACTGTGGAGTGGAGCTTACTGAGAATATGTAAAATACAAAGTCTTGTCATACAAACTTTGAAAACTCCACTTCTATCTCTAGATATGATTTTGTACAATATGGATACACAGTCCAAAAAAAAAAAAAAAAAAAGGTTTAAAAGCCTGGTTTGGTGCATTTATTTATTTATTTATTTGTGAATTATTTGAGTGAGGAAATAAAGTCAATTTCAGCATTAAAATCTAYTTTATCATTTTCTGCTATGCTTTTCTAGAAAGCATTTTCCTACACACTCTATTAAATTTTGTGTCCAAGACATATATTGCTATTAAAGGAAAGCTTCTGCCTACTTTAATAGATGTTGTAACTGCCTCATATATCAATATATAAGCTTRTATTTAGCTGTTCCTGACAAACATTCTTCCAGTCTTGAAAGAGCCCTCATTGGAGGGAAAGACTCTAACTGAAAAATTTGCTTTGGTTTCAGTAGAGCATCGGCTCCAAATGATCCTCTTTAAACCCAAAGTCCTTCCATTCACTCACAATTGCTCGTTTTCAGTGACAAAGCGATCCTCATGATTGTAATTAAATATTTATCACGCAGTTCTCTTTTGTCATCCGGATGTTACAAGGCAGACAAAGATATACTTTAAAGGCTGAGTGGTAAGCTATATTATGATAGTATATCAGGCAAATGAGTGTTTGATGGACTGTGCTAGTGTGAGCTAAAAATAAAATCCCATCTGTTCACCTTTCAGACTGCATCAAGGCATTGCGTATGGGTTGCAGAATAACTTAATGAAACGCAAATGAAAATATGTTTATTTCCATCTTGCTGAAACAAGTCAAACAGGCAACTTGTTAGAGAAGATGTTTTAACAAGCAAAGAATTGCATGCTTATGGTGGTTCTGCAGTACGGGAGCACCACATTCATTTAGGAGCATAAATGAACAGATGCGGAAGCAGAGATAGTCACTGAAGATGCTCTCTCCAATAATCGTATAAAGCTCAAAATCTTGATTACTGGTGCCAAGAGTTTGAATTATAGGAACAATTAATGATGTGCCCCATTAGTGTTAATTCTAAAGAATGTACTGCATATTGTGATCTTCAGTAATATTATTTTTCCAATGCCCATTTTTCTCATAATTTAATGAGTTATTTTAATTTATTGGTAGAATATACAGGAACTGTAGAGCCACATGCTGATTTACCTCAGCTAAAGATCTGTTCCATAAAAATGGACTATTTCAAGAAAGATAAAATGCATGCTCTGTAAAATGACTAGATATTACACAGTGGAAAGGAGGTAAAGGGAGATGTCGTTCTCTCTGAGCAGCCATTAACGGTGAGGTAAGTTGAAGCCACTGGATCTATAAAAATTTGGGTGATGAGGATTTTTCAGTGCACTGAATGCTACTTCAATACTTTTTGCCAAATTATTTTTTTTCACATTTCAGCTAATTGTAGCTTTGACGTGACATTTATCTGACTGCTCTTTTGCGCAGTTGTAACATGCAAGATTTAACCTATTTTTTTTTTAGTAATCATTTCCTGTTGATTCTTCTTTATGCCCAGCCAAAGCCGGACCATAGCATGTGCGTTCAGAGAACTCCTCCTTTTGCAAGTCTCCTGAAACAAACCTAATAGACACCAGTAATATGTTAATTGCAGTTCAGAGGGGCGGGAGGATTTGGTCTCTTTTTGAAGCAGCTCTGTGACAGTCCTGAAATAAGGAGTTAAATCTTACAGATGAGGAAAAGGATAGGWATGAAGGGTTCACCTGCTTCCTGAAAAGAGGAAAAGACAACTATGAAATGCCAGGAAGAGAAGAGTTTGGGAGAGGAAATGGCTTTGTTTAGCTAAGATGTGCCTTACGGATCAGGCTCCTGGGGCACGTAATATTTTTTTTTTAAAAAGATAGGCCCATCTTTCAAGTCAGAAGGGGTTTGTCTGTGTGCGCATCACTGTATATGTATATGTGTGTATACAGATATATCWATATATTTTATATATATATAGCTCTCTCTATATAGCTATATCTAATATATAGATAGTCTATATATTAGATACAGGTATCKCTATACACACATATATTTWTATATATATATATAAAAATCATAGTGTTTGCTTTGGTTAAACAGGTTGGATTCCCAAATGGCTGAGATGTGTTACAACAGCTCTGAAAATGAAAGCCACTGGCAAAAGCCTAATGTTAGGGCGAAGAAGCTGTCTGACTTGTCATGTTTTCTGAATCCCAAACAACTCTGAAGCTGCCTGATAGGACATTTTGAACAATAGCTTCCTATCAGTTTTCAATGTAAATTTTGATTTTTTTTTGTTAAAAGAAAGATTCAGCCAAGCATTATTTTTAAATATTTGGATGTATATAAAAATATGACAGAAAAATGCATTTTTTTTTAATCCTGAAAAACGCTCTTATTCAAAAAGTGCATTTCAAAATCAAACCATTTTCTTGGAAAACTTGCATGAGGAAATATTCTTTAATTCTGTCCAACTGTAGTTTGAAATCTTACTGGTAAAAGATCTCTGAAGAAATAATGAATGTGTGTTTTGAACCTGCTGACGGTGGATCACAGCTGCCCGTTTTGCTGTGTGCTTGCCGTGCCTAGGAGAGAATTAGTACGTGCGTAGCTAGAGCAGATTTAAAAACGTTGTTAATTTCTATCTTCTGCTCCCGATAAGAATATAAAAGTAATCRTAGCACGCTAATAGCTAGAATCCTGAATTTGTGGTGTAACTGTGTAGGAAGAAGACTCGTGCTTGTAAGGGTGCTTATGTATTTGCCACGTGTGCAAACACGCGCAATGGGACAGTTTGTAATCAAATTCTCCTCGTGAGAAATCATTCTGTTCTTTGTGTTTTTTCCTACTTCCATATCATATTTATGTTTTCTTGATTAACGCCATAGTTTTCTAGTATCYGGGCTAGTACCTGTGCCTCAGGTGAAAAGCAGGAAGTAAGATCTCATGAAAACATTACTGAAGTTCTTCCCAAAAGCTTGGGAGCAGTTTCTTACCGTGTTCTTTACTGCTGTATTTCCGAATGGCGGAGCTTCAGGAAARATAGCTCGTGCCTCGACGCCGCTGCAGCACGAAGACGGCCGTGCGCGCCGCTCCTGTAATCCCCCTCCTGTAATCTCGCAGAGACGCTTACTCTGCTGTCCGAGTCCCAGACTTCTGCTACGGGTCGTTTCCGATTTAGGGTTCGCTGAAGGCTCTGCAGTGCTGCCACCAGAAAATGCAGGGAGCTCAAATCTTTGCAGGCGCGCCGGAGGGGTCTCGCCCCGCGCACGGGGGGGTCTGCGCACCGGAGGGGTCTCGCCCCGTGCACGAGGGGGTCTGCGCGCCGGAGGGGTCTCGCCCCGCGCACGAGGGGGTCTGCGCGCCGGAGGGGTCTCGCCCCGCGCACGAGGGGGTCTGCGCGCCGGAGGGGTCTCGCCCCGCGC
>NW_028185261.1:2675427-2776081 GCF_003343005.1 Rhea americana | reverse complement strand
GGGGGTCTGCGCGCCGGAGGGGTCTCGCCCCGCGCACGAGGGGGTCTGCGCGCCGGAGATGCCGCCTTCCTAGCTGAGCGCTGGGGCAGTGACTAACGCGGGCGAGCGCGCTGGAGAGGTTCGCGCCCCGCGCCCTCCTCCGGGCTCGCGCTGGGGGCCGCTGTATTTGTACGACTTGTGCCGGAAAAGGGTTTTGTTTGCCGTGATTCTGTCTTTTCTCACTTTTGTGCCGTCCTATACGCAAAACGGAATCACTACTCTCCTTGAAATTTATTGCTTTATTTCTCGTAGATTTAAAAGTGCACAGGACGAGGTAATCTAAAGATGTCCATGTGACCATAATATGCACAAGTAGGTTCATGTGTCATCTATCAGCTACCTTATGTGCTCACTTTGGTTTACTTTTTCTCTAACGAATAGCCCAAGTTTCCTTACAGTAGTTTCCTTTTATCTTTTTCTGTATATTTTTCCCCACAACTAATTTGTTAAGAAAACTTCATGAACGAGGTCTATCCAGCATTCATATTCCTATTTCCCATTGTTCTGATGATAAGTTACTATGTTATAGTAAAGGCTCATACTGTTCCAGGTACCATTAGGATTTTTGAAATCTGAAATTTTTCTTTTTTTTTTTTGTTTTCTCTCTCTCACAATCTCAGGAAAGGGAATTACCGTAAAGATATTTTTCTTCCTAGGAAGATTCCAGGAAGAATCTCTTCYTGTCTTAAACTGTTTCACTCCCCTTTTCCCTTCCCTTTACAACCTCAAGGTTAGAAAGATAATTTTCTTAATGATTTTTCGGATCTAGTGCGCTTTTCCCCTTTCATTTTCCTTTTTGATGGTGCTTGTTCCCATCTCTGTTCCCTGGCCCCTCAGGGGCTGAGCTTTCCTTGCTAGTTTCCCTGATGCTAGTTAATGCGACGGACCAAATGTGTGCAGAATAATGTAGATATTAATAAGTGTATTAGAGTCCCAGAGGTCTTGCCGCTGTCGGGCTGTTCCTCCTCCCCTGCGCCGAGGCACCCTCTGTGCGCTCCTGCTTTCCACAACCAGCGTGAAAACTCGAGAGAAAAATACACAACTCTGCAGAGATGAACATTCCTTAGCCTCCTTCCCTTGGTTTTATATATGTTATTAAACATTAGCGGCAAATAAGAGTAAGTTGTTCTGAAACTGAACCACCTGGATTTGTTTTAGTATTTGTCAATATATCCTTCCATTCAAAACCTGAATTCAGTGAGAGGTGTTTCTCTCAGCTCAAAATTTAATGAGAGCTGCATCCTATTAATAACTGTGGATGTTCCTTAAAGCCTGAGTAACGCGATACGCGCCGGCAGTTTGTTTCCTGTCTGCCTGTCGCTTTTCATAGCAGGAGTTAGTTCTTCAGGAAATGTAATGACCTGTCGTTGGGGTGGGTTGTTGCACTGCAACGACGATGAAAAATTTAGCTGTGTGTATACAGGATGTCTGTACAGATTGTGGTTGTGCAGCTTTACATGAACTAGCTGTGAACTAGCTCTAATCAAGGTCTAATATTTAATTTAAAGGGAGCTCAGTTTCCTTCGTGTGAGTCCTTCCACAGACGAATCTGGGTACACGTGTTAAAGAACTGGATTAATAAAACCAGTTGCTACCGAAGGAAATACTGAATGTGGTTTCAAAATTGCCAGCAGAGAGTAGTGCTATGTTGTACGCTTAATTAGCAGACAAGTTATTAGAAAAGAGACAAATAATGAGGTGACGTTAATATTGATAAAYGTGAAAATAAAGTCTCCTGAGGAGTGTCCCAAGGCAAAGTGAGGAAAAGTAATCTTATCTGTGCTTGTTACCGCAAGCTAGTTTGTCTCCACTCGTAAAGGTTAGTGGGTATTGACGCTCCCGGGATGCGCTGGGATGCCCYGGGAGCGAGGATCGACGCACGGATCGAGCCGGGATGGTCCGCCTGGGCTGCGGCGAGCGTCACAGCTGCGAGAGCAGGGCACCGCTCCGTCTGCCGCCTCCGTCGGCTCCAGCCTGCCGTAAACGCCCGTCCTCTCGCRTTAGCAGTGAAGGTGTAAAAGGGGAAACGTTGGGTTAATAGGTTTTAGATGACAGAAATGTCAACAGGTTGCAATTTCTCGCGTTAGTGCAGGTTCCCCACACTTCTTCCTCAAATTCCTTAGAAGGTTGCTCGGCCACCGTGCTTTGACAAGGGCTAGGCTTTCCCGACTGCTGGAGCTGCGTGCCAGAGGGTCCTWCTAAGTACTGCCGCCTTTGTGCGCTGGTGTACGTAAGGAGGTTTGGCGTTCCATTTTTAAAGCACGGTAAACGGTAAGTAATCTAAGTAGCAATTCTCTGAGCCATATGTTCCTCTGCATGRGTCTCTGTGGTTGCACTTAACTCATCATTCTGCTCTGCCACTACCATTCACGAGTCAACTGAAAATACTCTACTGTAAAGAAAGAGAAGTCACTGTACCCCCGGGGGGAGGAAAAGTCTGGAAATCTTGGTTTGTAGGTATAAAAAGGAGGTAAAATCCTTATTGACAAACTAGAAATGTATAGACTCTGAGAATAAAACCGTAAGTATGCAAACATGTGAATTCATACCTTGAAAGGTCATTTTTGGAGTGCTTTTCCTTCGGATGTACCTTCTGAGCACGCTGCAGTATTTTGGAGTCAGTAGACACACTTTGCGATTTGCAGCCTGCTCTAGCCGACCCTGCTTGAGCAGGGGGTTTGCACTAGATGATCTCCAGTGGTCCCTTCCAGCGCCAGTCGTTCCCTGAGTCTGTGATTTGAAATGCACAGCTACGCAGCTCATCAGCTGCAAAGTGCTAGTCCCAGGGAAACCTCTGCCAGCAGCAACGTGTAAGCAGCCTGCCTCAGGCAACGTGCAGTTCAGTCTAGCTTAGAAGTTATCTAAATACAATCCAATGTTCTTTTTCTTTCTTTTTTTTCTTTTTCTTTTCGCCTTTTTTTTTTTTTTTTTTTAAAGAGAGGAATAAGGAAGTTATTCCAGGCACTTTGTCTGATGCAACACTGCCAGATTAATTTTGCATCTAGCATATTACTTACTAAGTATCTGATCTCTTCTGCCAACACACTAATTTCTATTCTAACACAAATGAAATCCAAATTAAGTTAGCCAAACACCAAAATCCTTTTGCCTCTCTTCCTCCTCCTACCTCTTTCATACTATGTTCTGGTGAGTCTTTTTAGTAACAAGGGCTTCAAGAGCCAGGCGCAGCACAGATTAAGATCAAAATTACAAGTGCTTCTCTCTGAATACACTGCCCACGTACAAGTTTCTGGCTGCCGTTTTTTTCTGTCAAAAACACTTAATAGGGAGACAAAATAAACCGTTCGCAAACAATTCTGACTGCTGTAAGAATGATCCTAGGGGTCCTTACTAGGATCTGTGAAATCCATGTGGGGCCCCATGTAAATGCAAGAAGATTTTATTGCCCGCAGCCATCTTGTGTGAAGCCAATTATAAGGTATGAAAATACCTGTAGTGCAATCAAAGAGTGGACATGGGGAATCGTGTTTGAAAGTATACGTGCAAATTACGACTTGGTGCCAAAGGAAAACCCTTTAATATGTCTCATACATCTCTTTTGAGTCTAAAGCCTGTAACGTGCAGGATGCCAAAAGGTGTAAAGCACTGCGGGCGGATACACGCTGGAACAGCGCAAAGTGGATTTGCTGAGCTCACGCGAACAGTAGGAGCCACGAGGATGGAACCTGCACGCGTGAACAGGTACCGCGGATTGCTCCCTCTAACACAGCAACTCTGCAGAAAGGCAGCCAGCCTCAGGAGGAGTTTGGTATCCTGGCCTATTTTTTATCGTTTTTATTTTCAGTGATCCTAGATAGAACTAGGCTGAAGAAAGTTTAAGACAAAACATTGGTGATTTTTTCCTTTGATTAAAAAATGTAAGAATATGGAGAATATGTAATGAGTGTATAAAGGAACAAGCACTAATGTAGATTTGAAAGATAATTTCCAAAAATTCTAAAATATGCGAAAGAGGGAACATGTTAAAAAAAAAAAAAAAAAAAGTTCATGTGGTGATTTAACAATTAGTGCTCCTAATCGAGTTAATTTTAGGTCCTTAAGTAATTCATATTAAGGATTTTGGAAGCTCTAGAGACTAGAAGGTGTTTTTTCCTGAGTTTCTAAATTAACACATATACAAATATATTCATATATATGGAAGTTAGATTTAAGCTGGAGCAAAGCTATAGGCCCAATTGATTTATATATATGTATTTTTTCCCCCAAGATGTGATTTTGCCAGCTTGGATCTGGTTGAAATGGAAATGTGCTGTAAAATGATGTGCACACTCATCAGAAGTGGATTTTGTTACTGGAGGGAGCAACAGAAGGGAGGGGTTGGATTCAGTCTTCTGATCAATAAACATTATATCTGAGGTTACCTGGGGTGCTAAACAGAGCTTCACGTTAAGAATGTTACCGTATCATGTGAAAAGGAGATACTTGCACATGCTGGAAACCTTCATCCCAGGCAAATAATAAACTAGGTTGATGGATTTTGTCCATTTTTAATCTTCAAAATCATACAGGTGCCTAGAAGACTTACTCTCTTAATATTCCAAATAAGCTTTCTCATTTTCTAGCTGGCTAAATGTCTCATTTAGGGCTAGAATTAGTGGTAGCCAATTCAGTAAAAAAAAAAAAAAAAAAAAAAAAATTTTTTTAGCTATAATTTTAGACCTATGTGAATATCAAATTCTATTCCTCGTATTTATTGTTCTCTTAATTCCGTCTGTCTGTCTGAGCTGATTGCCACAGAGGACTGTGCCCGAGATGCGGAGCAGCTGCAGACCGGACCCGGCTGCTCTGTACCTCTCCTAAGCAGCGCTGGCCTGTCCTAATTGCTGGCTGTTCAAAGCACAACTTTGAAATCCGCTAGTTGATTTTGTAAGACCTGTTCTAGGATCTCACAGCTAGAGGCTTCTTCAGGAAATACTTCTTCTAAATTATGTTCAGGGAATGATTTCACAGCTAGTTGGCTTTTCAGAGTCAGTGATTTGTCTGTTCAAAAATTCAGCTTCAAAAGAGACTGGGGAAATAGACATATTTTGTCATACTTTTAAAAAAAAAAAAAAAAAAAAAAAAAAAGACATCTTTGAATTTGATTGGACTAGGAAAATAAGTAACATTTGAGTCAAAGATATTGCTAAGTCTCCTAAGAGCGACAGTAATGATCTGCAGAAATGTGCCATAAKGAAAAATGTGGTCTCTGAAGGGGTGTGCGCTTAGCGCGTGTAAAGCCGTACTGACAAACAGTGCAAAAACCCTACGTAAAAAGAGGTGAACGTAGGCACGCAGATAAGGGGTACAATGTTTTTAATGCCTCGTTTAAATAGGTCACAAAGAGTGGATTCATTGCTGAGTGTTTGTTGTATTGAATTTGTAGTGACAGAATTTTAGAGTTTTAGACAATAGCAGATATTTTAGTGTTCTCTGTSACTTCTTTAGATCCTTGCCAAGGACAAAAATATACACAGCTCATTTTATTGACCTTGTAATTCTCAYATTTCAGGTGATTCTGTAATCACTGGTGAATAAGGATAGCTGAAAGAGATGAAGGGTGGGGAAAAATATACTCATCCTTATCCAGAAGAAGTTGCCTTGCTTCGTCTGCACCAAGGTCRGTCTCTTTCTTTGAATTTTTCAGAGAAATAGAAACATCTTACAGCTTTTCTGTTTAGAAATAAAAAAAATAAAYATCTTTGAGATAATATGACAAATTGGGATGGGATGTAGCAGAGGAGAGACTAGAGAGTCYTGCTACCTTCACGTTTCCCGTTCCACAGATCACCGACGAGCCTAGGCCCCCTCCTTCCACCTCATTTAATCTTTACGCGTTGTCCTAATTTCCCTTCTGGAAAAGCTGCACAGGCTGGTGGGACAACAGGAGCTCGTCCCATAAAGCTGCCAGAACACTTGTGTGGCCATTTCAGGAGCGCTCGTGTACTACGATTGCCGAGGAGTTAAGTCACAGCTGAAGTGAATAATTTGATCAAAGAAAAATCTTAGCAGTAAAATAYATATTCGTATCAAATAATAAAACAGTTGTAAATATCAAATGTATTAGTCAAATATAAAAAAAACAGCAATGTGTTCTATGGCTCACTAAATTTTGAATAATCGGCTCAATTTTACATGTCAGGCAATGAGGGCTGTTACACACATTGCTTAAGTGCTTATTGCTAAAGCCTAATCAAAACTCTCCGGCAAAGCAGGGATTTTATTTGTTGGACAAAAAGATACCCGCTTCCTCTAAATTTCACATAACCCACTGCCCCCAGACCAGTCTCTAAAATGAGGGAATGATATGAAGGACATTATGTGAAATAAATATTCTATAAACTTTTAGAAAAGCAAACAGCAGGAAAACTTGGCTATCTTTTCTTCTGGAATACCTTCTCATGTCAGGTTGAAAGTGTCTCTTTCGAWCACTGAATGCCTAACTTGGTAAAAGTAGCTGAAACAGATGACAGGCAAATGGGAATGGCTACATTCTCATGTACCCATCACATAAATTTAATTTGGTAAATGTATCAAATCAAATTTGAATTACTCAGTTATGGTCTATCAAATATGCAAAAAAAGCCCAAACCCTGAATTTTAAGCAATTTTTTGGTCATTTTCCAAAAAGAAAAGCAGTTTCACAGGAGCAGGTGCTTCAGATTGTCCAAATTTTGATTTTCTATAGGGAAAAATAGCATTTCAAAAGTCTCTGCTCATTTCTGCTATGGATACATAGCCTAGACCTGATATTCCACTTTCTAGAAGAGCAAAAGAAGACAGGCAACAATAAGGAAATACATTTCCACTTCCTGAGGAAAGAAACAGATTGTATTTCCCAGTGATTTTGCATTTATGCAAATAATTTTATAGCCAGTTTGAATGGATCTGAATTGTATCAACATTATTATTATTATTATTACTATTATTACTAATATCTGGACTATAATAATCAAAACTGTACAAAAATACAAAAATGCTTATGAACAGTTGATTGTAGAGGGGACAGTGGCTCACACCCACAAAAAATAAYAATGTATCCAAACATTTTGGTTAAAATGAGCAGAATTCTGCTTAATTTACTGTTCTCAACAAATTAAGCTTAAAAGACACACTGATTTAATTTGGCAAAGAATACATCTGCCTGATGCCTTGTTTTCTACTTTCTAGTGTCTGGTTGACAATTTTCTTGTCAAAGGTAATGTAGATAACAGAGAAACAGAAAACTTCTGATAATGGGTAAACTTTTTTYATTACAATAGTAGTTAATGTAAAAGAAATGTTATTATTTAAAGAACTAGGACAAACTGACTTTCTATTTGAAATTTTCTGAACCTGAATACCAGCACACTGATAAGGATTGTGGATTTAAACCTCAAATTAAGGTTAATTAAGGAATCATGGTGTAAGGTGCACCTGCACTGTTTTCCAGTGTGGGTTGTAGAAAGGGATGTAGCTGGGATGCTCCTGCCTTCAAAACGCACTCCTGGGACCTTGGGCAGTGGGACTTCACAGCTGGGAGCTGCCTGGGACAGCACARACTGCTGACTTCTATGTCAACGGGGAAATTTTTGTAGGAAGAGGTAGAACCTTCTCTTAGACTTTTATTGATTACTATAATCAACTTTGAGAAATTGTTTTCCATCTATTTTAGCTTTAATGGTTTCTGCTTCCAACTCAAACCAAAGAAAGCTTCAGTGTTCAAAAGATTTTCTTTTTTCAAGAAGTGTTTGAAAATATTAGATTTCCCTCCAAACCGTGCCTTCTTTGTATCCTTAGATCATCATGACTACACCACCACTAGTATTTCTGATGTGTAAATGACTATTTCCAAACACTGCCTCACGAGGAACTGGCCATTTGTTTAAAGTCCAGGAAAGGTATGATATTTACAGAGGCAGTAAATACATATCTAGATCAATGCTAAGCCTAAAAATCCAGCTAGATATATAATTTCTTATTGTAATTATATCAGACCTGGCTTTTCTTCTAGCTATTGGACAACCAGGAAAAGAAAGGAATTCTTTTGTTAAATGTTCAGAAATGTATAGCAGAAGGAATAGGAGAGGAATGGGCAGTTTTTGGTGAGGTGGGAAATGTGGTCTTCTGTTGACTTTAGAGCTGGAGAATAYGTGTGGTGTTACTCAAAGCCGCTCGTGCCGAGCTCTGGGATTCACAGGAAGATTGTTTTCAGCTCTCAGGYGTTGTGCAGGCTTCATACGGTCAAATTTTCACTTAAAGATGTCTTTCATGATCAGATGCAGTAAATGTAAGGATTCAGTGTAAAAGGCAGAATCAAATTGAATTTGCCACTTGGATTTTTCTTTCRGGAAGACTTGGAAACTTGGACACTAATTATAAATTTCATAATGCAGAAGCACATGATMGTTGAAATATAATTTTCTTTCTTTACTTTTGTAGTTCTTTTGTAAAGGTTACAATATCATCTTTTGAAACAYGTTCAGGGACTTTGGATTTTTACATTTACTTTAACAGCAAATATTGAAAGTATGGTAATGGTTATTTGCTTTAAATTTATAGCGGAAGAAGCCTGATGTTTAGTAATAGAAGGAAAAACATTAGGAGGTTTATGTCTGTTATTACTGGTACTGTATGCARGTAAAAAGAAAGAAAATGGAGTTGTTTCTTATACTTTTTTTAAATAAAGAAATTAGCTAAGTCACAACCAAAATATTTTCATCCCGTTTACACAGCTCYGATTTTGCTGACATTTTTCAAAACAAAGGCAGAGCAGACAGGAAAATGAAATGGAAGAAAGACAAGAAAGAAATGGAAGAGRTTAAAGTTGTCGGATGAGGAGAAAAAAGAAAATTTCAAGCATTGGTCCAGTTGGAAATAGCTATGTCGCACTGTTAGTATGGTACCCTAGTACTGGCCTCTCTTTTGGGCCGGCGAGTCCCGAGCTCTGTGCGAGCACTGGATTCATAGACGTTCCAGGAAGCATCCTAACTTTAGTAGGAGACTGTTAAAGAAAATGACTATATTTGTATACCTGTTGTATTGCCTTCTGGTAGTCATTCTGGAAATTATTTTCCTTCCTGCCTTGTTTTAGACAAAGATTGGAGGATATTTATGCTAAGTCAGCACAAAAAACGCCTCTGTTTCTCTAGGCAGGGAGCAGCATTTTGACCTCCAGTTCCAGTTAGACTAAATTATTTTAGAACATATGATGAATATTTGATGAATAACTTGTGATACTTGCAAATTTCCTTGGGCTACAATAATCTTTTTGTTCTATATTTTTTACAATACAGCCTTGTTCCACAATTGTGTGCTCTATATTGTTGCTGTAATTCGAGTACATCAATTATTTGTTAAATTTAATCTGAAAATGATTGTGATGAATGAATGCAAGAAAATCATGATATTCMAAATAATTCTTCACTTGAAATAACTAAAAAACATTTTAGCATAAGTGTTTTGTTTTGAAATTTTCTACCTACGCTTAAAAATTCACTAAATTTTGGAAACTGTTTCTGGAACCTTATTGCCACAGTGATCAAATCTATGTTTGATATAACAGCATGAGTCAGTATGAGAGAGAAATCGGGCCCTGCTTTCCYCTCAACCCGTGTTACCAACCACGTTTGTGTACCCTGTGAAGAAGACGTTTTGCTTTCGCTCTTAGCCATGAATAATGTGCAGCAGCAGAAGCCGCGGGAAGGCGCCGGGCGAGGCAGAGAAGCTGCGGAGCAGGGGAGATCTGAGGGGAATGGCCTGTATCTTTGGGACTTGCTCACAAACTAGGGAACTGGAGGGTGCAGCAGTGGCTGGGGCTGTCTGCTGCTGGTACAAAGCTCTTGGAGCTTTTAAATTGCCTGGTGCGGAAGTCTTTGGGGTAGCCCTAATGCAAAGTATGTTATTGCGTTGTGTCAAAAAATCATGGCTCTGCTCCTCAGGATGAAAAAATGTTTTTATTCCGTACGTCTATTTTTGACTTCGATATGGCGCGCTCTCTGCCTAAAATTTGTCTTCTACTGGAGTTTTTCTCCTATCTTTCTTTTTTGCCTATTCGATTCAYCAATTCAAAAATTTGCGTGAAAAGGCTTTGAAATATGTAATAGGAGCTATGGTGCTTTCAGTGAACTGGGCAGTATTTCTGTTTGGTCTGGGTCTTTCTCTCTTTTCAGCCTCCAGCCTTCCTGAGAAGTCGGCGCTGAGCAAGGGTCGTGTTCTTTGGACTGTTCCTTTTCTGCTTGCAAGCTCTGCGTAAAGCGATACAGTCGGCTGGAGCTAGCTGCCTCAAGAGGCAATGGTGGTTTACGGAAGAGCGAGGTCCCGGGCTTCCCTTGCCTGCAGGATGAGCGTAAGCCGCTCGGCGTCGACGGCAGGGTGGGAYACTGGTGGTGGGCAAGGGCGGTGGAGGTGTGCTCCCGGCTCCCCGGGGAGTCAGCCCGTGTCCTCTTTAAGCGTAAAAGTCAGACTCGGCCCAGACTTTTCAGCAGACAACCGTGTTTTCACGGACGCACGCGAAAATCCTCTCATCTTCTCCTGGGATCTGATGACTTTACGCCGCTCCTTAAGCRCACGCGCCCGTCCGCGTTCGCTGTTTGGGCGACGGCGCGTTGGGATCTCTGGCTGTTGGCGCCTGTTTCTCGTGGGCCAACGCGGTGAGGAGAACAAGCCAGCGGGTCCACAGGAGGGCCGTAATCGGGCGTCTGGTGCCCGATCGCTGGCGCCTCCCGCCCCGCTAGCTTCGCGGGCGCGCGTTGTGTACTTCTGCGTAGCATGCGCGAGCAGCGGATTTTTGGTGTAAATCTAGCTGCTTACGTTTCATCACCCTTACGGATCAGGCGTGCAGCTGCTGGAGGTGCCCTGGAAAGGCAATGCTGGGACTCCTACCGTGCTGAATTACTGTTATCAAGTTCTTGATGCAGTGTGGGGTTTCCTGATAGGTATGCCATTTAGAAGCAGATGAAAAAAACTGAAAATGAAAGCACATGAACAGCTGTCTCCCAACTTGACTATCAAATCAGAGGTGTACAGAAAAAATGACAAATGTAGCAGTTTTCTTCCTTTATCTCCTTTTAGTATTTGTTAGAATAAGAAATTGTAAGTAAGCTCGTGAACTAGCCTGTTTGCAGAGACTTCCAGCTCTGTTTTCACAACACAACTCTCAGTACATTTGGACAGTTGAACTTTTGGATGTTTATTTGGATTAATTCTTTCTGGATTTCCCCATTGGCAAATGTATAGTACTGTGTAAAATTGATGGCAATGCCCAAAATGTAATGCAAAGAAGAAGAAAAAGAGAAAAAACAGTGAAACTAATGTGAGCTGATGTAAGCTGCCAAGGAAATGACAAAATAGCAACAAATGGAATAATTTTTTCTGACAAAAAAATAAAAAGGCAAATAAAAGGTACAGGGCTGTGCAAGAACCCTCTGCACTCTCCCCTGGATCTGCTTGGTCCTTATGCTTGTAGTAACAGCTCTCCTGGCAGAGTTTGTGAAGGATATTTGTTGTGAAAAGCCAGTTTAAGAAATAAAGCAATAGAGAAAGTGGGAATACCAAGAATTATTTCTCTTTTTCACTCTCATCTGAATCCATTTCTCTCTTTGGCAATCCTGTYRGCTGCAGACCGAAGCAAACAATTTTAATTTAAACATGTTGAGCTTTTTTTTTTTTTTTTTCCTCTGGTGAAATTCACCTTAAATGTAGCAGTTTAGAGGACTGCAATCAATAAAGATTACAGATAGCAGCATAGTAATCAACCGCACGCTTTTGCATTGCCGTCCTTGTCCAGTTCTGCCTTATCCTGTAAAGCCCTTATCAGCAGAACATTTTGCAAGATGTGTGGAGCACTGTAACTACAATGATAATTTATGAGAAAATAAAAATCCTGCTAAGTTTTAAATTATTTTCCCTGAGGTGTTAATTGCAATCTTTTAGTTATTCCCACCTTTCCTTCTTTGGTTAACAGGAATCATTGCTTAACAGCCAAACCATAGCTAGATATGACAGCTGATGTTTCTGTGAGTAAATATTACGGCACTGTTTAAGAGTTACGTGTAGAAATGAAACAATGCTAGTTAAAATATTTGCAGCAGAGTGCATGAACTTGACTGGGTATAGTAGTTTCATACTACATCTGTACATCAAGAGTTAAGTGTCACTAGAGACAGTTTCCCATTTGTAGATAGTAGGCTGTTTGAGTCTCCTGTTTCAGTGTTACTGACTCTACATGTACTGGATTATTCCAGCTCTGCTGACATTCCCATCTATCTTTCACGTTCAGGTTCGAAGCCGAGGTACTTTACAGCCTCCAGCACTCTAATCTGATTTAAGCTTTTAGGGAGCTTAAATATTTGGCAATTCCAGTCATTGGTAATTTGAAATGTGCAGTAAAGCTTTTCTCAGATTTTACCTGTTTTGTAGACCCGCCCAAAATAGGTCAGTTGCTAGCTCTGGATTTTGTTTTCCAGTCCTAAAAGTTTAACAGGATAGGTTAAGCTGTCTCCACATTTTAAAAACACTTCTTGAGTTTTTTCCTCCCCCCACCTTTTTTTTCCAATTTCCCCAGTCCAAAACCATTTTATTAGGTTTGGTCTCACAGATTCCTTAGTCAGGAAAGCTCAAGCACGCGAGTTTAGCTTTACATGGATGAGAGGTCTTGCTGAAGCCAGTGAGACTATTTACCTGCGTAGTCAGACTGGATGTTAAACACTGRAATATGACTTGGTTGATGTTTGAGGTGCATTTTGCTTCAGCTAAACTTTATGTCCTGGAGTGTATGGCACTAAAAGCACTTTGAGTCACGTTATCTGGCACATACTGACAGAAGTTTGAGATCCAGTCTGAGATTGGTTGGGACCCGCTCTCCGACGCACGTCTGTAGCTTTGCAATCCTTGGCAATACGTCATCATCCAGATTTTCTCTTTTGCCCAGTAAGTGACAGGTTGAGTAAGCAGCAACCCTATTCCTATGCACTCTAGAGTAATCCTAATTTTTGCTATCAAACCATACGCTAGGTAAATGATGCACAATGATGTGTGGTTTTGAGCTGACTGGAAATAATCATTCAAATGATTATTGATCATCACTCTGAGGTATTGATTGTTCCCCAATTGCAATGATCAAAATTTCCTGCCAGGTCTTCAGCTCTCCAGCACTAATTGCTTTTGCCTGTAGTTCATTTCAAGAAGTCATATGCAAAAAGCTAAAATCAGAAACACTACTTTATCAGTCCTGATCCGTCGGAGACAGTCCGTGAAAGCCGTTAGTATCCCGCAAGGCCAGAGGGCAGCTGACCCGAAGGCTGGGTTTGAACTTCTGCTTTCTTGTGTGTAGGAGGGCTGAGTGGTAGCGTGGCAGCCCGGCTGCGCAGCAGAAATGCGTAATGCAACAAGGGAACTAACAGTTAAGATGACGAAAAATAGAGAAGATAAAAGTAGGAAGAACTGAGAAGAGATGGTAGGAACCCAACCATTTTGTCATGTTTATAGTAGGAATGAGCTCCTCTAGCTTTGAGAGAGAGACAGAGGACTGTGCAGCTTCACTGAGCCTTACAGAACGTGTAAATAGAGAGCTGTAGCGGGACAACTACCGGCCAAAGGGAGAAGTCAGGAACTCGGTAAAACTTGAGAAAATCAGTAGGAAGAAACTACATCYCGTTGCTGAAGAACGGAGGCAAAACATTACAGCTGGTTAGAATTACAAGTAAGTTGACTCCTTGCTGTTATTTCTTTCGTAGCTCCTGAACAGGATTCACTCTTTGTTCCTTCAGTTTTTCTGTAACTTACTTGAAATGATTTCTGTGTGCAAGTGAGTGCTAATTCACCACATATGGTGGATAGAAAATGGGAATGTCATAACAGATGAACCAGAAAATGGCACATTTTTTTCAGCCTATTTCATTTCRTTTCATTTCGACATCATTTCCATGATGTGCAGTCCTAAGGAAAATTTGGTCTAAAACTGTTAATGTGCTGTTTTAGGAAAAAAGTGACTAAATTTATTAAAGCTATTTGAAGTATGGGTATAATTCGCATATACTCATCTCTGATCACTTATGGTCATTTTTCAGTATGAGTTTCTATCTGTTTTATACACTGCAGTATGTTATGCAGATATATCAGGTGGTAATCAAAACCAGAGACATTTAAGTAGTGTAATAAGAAAAAAACGTCTTCAGAAGCAAGCTGCTTGATGGTGTCTGGTGTGCAATAATAGGAAGACTCTGGTAAAAACAAATCAGTCTAGTCTGAAGATTTTAAATCTGCCACCTATTATTGCATGTGGGTACACTGGTACTGCATTGAAGGTGAGATGCAAGAACTGTGGAGCAGTCTGTTGTATCCTGACRGCATATTATTCCGATATATTTCACGGTGCGCAACGCGTAACCCTGCTGGGAGGGTCTGAGCTTTGATTTCCCACAGATGAAGTGTTGCAGGAGGAAGTCGTTATCGATGAGACATCTCCTGAACATATGGAGGAAGTGTTTACTAAAATTGTAATTAGCAGGGGAAATGGTAAACAATTGTCTTCCTGGCATGGCCTGCAGCATTTTTTTGTTCCCTTCTCTCCCCTCCGTGGAGTAACACAGGGAAAGACTGAAGAAGCTGTCTAAATGTGGAGTGCAAATTTAGTGCTAAATTCTCGTCACTGAAGAAAAGCAGCTTTTCTAATCCAGGAAGCTTTCCTCGAGCTATTTTTTTTTTTTAAACTCCTGTTTGGAATTGCCTGCTATCTGTCTTGGAAGATGCTCTGCATATCTCTAAGCAGGAGGTGTTCCAGAGTCTTTTGTAAGAAATCAAACTATTTTGAATTTTCTTCTTCAAGATAGTATTCCTTTCAGAATTGCAGCCCCTCAGCAGTTTGAGTGTGGCTCATCCCCAGCTGTGCTATGATTGCTGTAACAGTATTTGTTGTAGGATAAGAGCAATCTTCTCACTACGTTCTCATCTACACGTTGCTGTCACAGACRACCTAGAACATTTTTGAGCTCAAAAGTAAGCTATAGGTCCCTCCCTTTATACCTTTAGTTCCCATTAATGAAAATGATGGGGCCTGAAGTGTCTAAAATTCTCTAAACGTCTGTTTTGAACTTGAACTGTGAAAATGCAGACAGAATAACATGCAAGTGGTTCATAATAATTTTTGATGTATATATTGCACTGAGCAAAACCAAAGTCACTCAGAAAGTTTTTGCCCGCAGTTACCCCTACGTGAGTAACTGCAAGTTCACATCCGCAAAGCAAATAATGAGACAGTAACAACTGTATTTTKCATGTTTTGTTGTATTTGTCGCTGCTTTCAAAAAATTGGACAAAAAAGGAAGAAAGCACCTACCGACTGTTCCAATTAGAAGGTAAAATTCTACTTTAAGTTTATACTAAGGTCAATGCATGTTGGCCCCATCTTACTGCTGGAGATTAGCTGGGAGTCACTGTGAGCGAAGCGCAGACCTTTGCTCTGTGCACTATATTGAACGCGTTCTCAATAAAAAGCAAACTATCACGCCTTACAGATCCCATTAGCATCAGCATCCCTAGGGCACTTCCTCCCTAGTCTCGTAATTCCGCTGCTTCATTTATTCACTAAATGATTTTTTTGCCGTACAGCTGGGATAGCAGATTTGTACACGTCGCAGTTCTCCATGCAGCTGGGCCTYCTGATCCATTCACCGACTCCATCCTACAGCAGTAACTCCTTCTGCAGTGATAGCCAGGATTCACAGGCTTTTAAAAAGCTAATGTCTTTAAGATTTACATTAAAAAAGAAAATTAGCCCTTCTTTTCATTCCATATCTGTTCTGATAATGATAATAGTATCTGAGGTGAAACAGAAAAAGAAGGAAACAGTAGGAATTCTTTTAAGGAATGCTTTTAGCGCTGCTCTTGCTGCAGATACTTTCTGCCTCACAGCTAGGTGCAAACATGATGACTATTCTGATGGCATTTGTACAGAGGAAGTAATCTCTGTGATGAAGGCAGAAATTTTAATTATAGATAAATGCATACTGTTTTACTCAAGGCTTTGTTGGAATTTCCCATTATTATTTTTATTAATATGTATGTCTTTTATACAGTTTTTATATGGATGGTGTGGTAATTTAGRATAAACAATAAAAAACAATAAGAAAAGAGAAACAGCTTGAGAAATACACGATGTAATGCTGATAATTTCAGATATGTCTTTAAGCTAGCAAAGTGAGAGAGAAACAGATTTATTATTTCATTTAGAGTAGATCTCGTCAATTTGTGACTGGACAGTTAACCCCAAGACTTCGAAAATCCTGTATGTCCCATCTTGCTTCATTTAATTCTCAGAATTGCAGCTGAGTAGGTTACCCAGCTCTTCCTTCAGAGGGTTGATTCAGAAAGTGCCAGATTTCACTGTTAAGAATACTTCTTGATGTTTAGCCTGCATATTCCTTTCAAGAACATTTCTTGATGTTCAGCCATGTATTCACCCTTTCTTAAGTTCCTTGTATATTCTTGAATAGTTAGGAGTATCTTCTTATAAATAGGCTTACATAAATCCTCCTCCTTAGTGTTTTTTTAGTTCTCACTCTCTCTGACTCTCAGTAGGTACTGTATCTAGTTTAACACGTTAACCAACATCAGTTTTTTAATCTCTAACAAACTTTTTTTTTTTTTGGAAAGAGACCACATAAAACATGTAGAGCACAGTAATAATTGGTGTGTATATATATATATTTCAAATGAGTTATTTAAGTGAATCAGTGCGACATGGTGGAAAGGTGTCTAGTATAAGATTCTTCCAGAGGTCAGACCCAGTCCATCAAGTGTATTAAATTTTTTATGAGTAGCTTGTATGTTCATTACAAATTAAGTTGTTTCTGACCAACAATAAATACCTCATCTTGGTCATGAGTTACTCCAACACCAGGAGGTAAGTTTTGGTGCAAAATCTCTTAGAAAGCAAGGACCTATCCTCATGATCACTTTCACACTTTCAGCAGAAAAAACAGGCAGTTTTCATTTTTGAAATGCTTTCCAGGTTGTTGGTATACTTCCCAGGTGTTGGATATATCTAATAATGTTTCATTCATTTCATTTCAAGKATTCCATTCAAATGGCTCAGGCCACTTAAAATACTTGCTTTTTGACATATGTCCTATTCTTTCAAGTTGCCTTTCGTTCTTCTCTTGCTACTGGGTTCATCAGTTTAAGTTTACATGTGCATGCAGGTGACTCTGAAGTCTGAGCTGCTGTTTGAAAGCTGCAAAGTTTCCGTGAGCTTCCCCGGGCAGGAGTGCACGTGAATGATGCTAACCTTTCTGCCCTTCCTCCTGCAGCTCCATTACACACCTGTTGAATTCAAAATGCCAAGCACATATTTCCATAAGGCACTACTCTGCCGCTGTGAAGGGATCTAAACCTAGCAAACTTTAAAAAAGATAGAGAATTGACCTTCTGCTGACTTAGCCGGGATTAAAATCGTTGCAAACTATATGCAATATTATGATGAGACAATCTGGCATATGGTCTATTTAGATTTTATTGCCAGTTTTTGGTTGGCCTATTTTTTTTCGCCAGTAGCAAAATATAGCTATAATGCAGCAACAATCACATTTTGTAAAAATTGAAATTTAAAAAGATAACAGCCAAGCTACAAGCTAACGTATGTGGAAATATCAGGAAGATGCTTAAAGAACATACAGGACATTCTGTGCTTGTGTCTTTAAAGGAGCTGGCAATTGTTGCTCTGGCTGTTTATATTTGCCTAACCTTCCGTTATCAAATAAAATCAAGAACAAAATAAAATTTCTGCCTGAGACAAATATGACTGGAATCCCCAGAAAGACTCTAAAGGTCAGATCACCTGTTTTGAAATATTGCTCCCCAGTATCTACAAAATCTTAGTGACATTAAACAGTAGGATGTGTAGTTTGCTGGAACTACCCCAGTGCCCCTATATATTTTAAGCACAAGATGAAACCTACAAATCAGAAAATTTCTGTGGTGGAAAACATCCTTCTCTAACTGGCATTCATGGGATAAAAATGATTTTTGAAACTATTTCTTCCATGCCAGCTGGTGAACCCCAAATTTCTGATGCTRCTGGCATGTTGTCTGCTGTTTTGGCCAGACAGTTCTCTTGCYGAGTCCAGGGACTCTTACTAGATCTGACTTCCACAGTTATCATTTATTGCGAAAAGAAAAATGCTGATCACAATATGCATAAATGGATAAATATTTGCATTTCACAATTGTTTACACAGATTAGGAAAACTGAATCATAACGAGGTGCTTCTCTCCCTTTGAAATAGGATAGAATTTTAATTAGCCTTATTTCTCTTGTTTAGTGAATATGGCAGTGTATGACTCTTTGTTTTGTTTTTCTTTTTATATATATATATATTTTTACAGTGAGTTTTATCAATTTCTTAAATAATACTGAAATTTTATCTTGGGCATCTAGTTAGGTGGAATTAGAAGGTAATTTAAAGTAAAAGATGTTTCATTCCTGCCTTGAATTTATATGAGACTTTACAGAGAAATGTTTGTATCCAAAAACATKAGTTGGAAAGCAGTGGTTTTTAGGGATTTTGTGTGGGAAAGAGTAAGATGGTGATTTTCTTGTTAATCTAATTTTCAAAGCTAGCTACACACACAGTTATAGAACACGCCTGTCTATATGCACACGTAGAGGTTGTAGAGTAGCGTATATGATTGCTAGAACTAAAACCACAGAGGTTCAGCAAAACGTTTGGTGATGGTAGTCAAAGCTTTTTGAATGTGCAAATGTCAGTTGGGCAGTTAATTCCCCCCCCCAAAAGAAAAAAAAAAGAAAAAAAAATATTTCTGGAATTCAGTGAAAGCTGTGCATCTATCTCCAGCTTTAGAAATATATGAAATATATTTCCCGGAGTTTAAATGGGAAAGCATAAGTGAGAGATGGACTGAATACAGGTCCTTATGTATGTAAATAAGTACAAACACATTTATAGGTATCTTTGGTCATCCGGGAAGCAGGAGTGACACACAAACAAGGAAAGATRCTTTGGACCTTTACTGAACAGGTAGTTGGATGATTAGGAATTCCAAAAAGCAAGCAGAGCTTTGTAAAACAAAATAAACAAAAAAATAACAACCCTCGCCCTCTGTTAAGGGGAAGTAAGGCTGAATCACGACAAGTTTTCTCTAAGTGACTTCTTCAGTTCTTATCACAATAAGATTATGATTAGTTTCTCAGAAGAGAATTTCTGTGATTAAATTTTACTCCTGAACCACACTGGATTTAGCACATGATAGAATTACCTTGTGTTCAAAGATCATTTAAATGAGAAAAATCACATTTAACATTAAAACTGTCCTTTTTACTCCATGTAACTCATTTATAACTGTTCTCTGTTAACACACTGCTGCCAGGAACAGTTTCCAGCAATTAGAGAAATTCACATGTAAATGAGATTAAACTCATGTTAACCTTTCTCTCCTTCTCCTTAACTATACAGCAAGTTGAGTGCTCAAGCATATTTGTTTAGGAGACATTCCAAAACACAGAGCAAATCTATTGGAGGCAAAATTTGGATGTCAATATACTGTGTTAAAGGAAGCATTTAATTGCATCTATTGGGTACATCTATATTGCTTGTTAGCAGCTTGAGCATTCAATAAGGCATAATTTTACCTCTAGTGAGTGGTTTGTTATAGCTTGGCACCACACAGACATATTATTTACAGCATTTCTCATAGAAAACATCAAACCATCTACTCTCAGGTGCTGAAATCACCAAGGTAGAGAATTGGCTTTGACTGTTGAGGTCAAACTCTGTCCCCTGTTATCTTCTGTGAAACCTTTGCAAACAGCAAAAGTTTAAGCTGGAAAACTCCTATTAAGCTGGAATAGTGAAACACACTCCTGCTGATCTCATGCGTGCAGAATTAGGTTGTCAGTGTAGCAGAATTAGGATCACTTCTCATAAGATTAAATTCTTTTGTTCATATATATATCTTAAACTAATTGAGTTATGTTCTAAACTTAGACCTCACTTAACAACAACAACAAAAAAAAGCTTGGGAAATCTCAAGTCTTATCATATTTTTATCGCTGGTGGGAGCAGCTTGAAACACAATTAACCTGTTACCTGTATCAGATTTTATTTATCCTGCAGCTCAAATCATTGATGTTATCGATCTGCTTTGGGGCTAATCGCTCCACTGTGTAATCTAAAAAGTTACACTACTACTTTTCATGACAGTGATGTTTTTCAAACTTTAGTTAGGAGCAATATTGTGAAAATAGCTATAATTCCTGTGGTAAGATTCTGTACTAGGGAGAAAAGGGCGTTTCGTTGCTGAATGTGAAGTAACCAGTCCCCATGAATAACGATTTTATGCCGCTTTCTGGCCATGTTGGATTTATTCCCATTTCCACCCCTCGTACTGAATTAAAAGGAGGAGGATAAAAAGGTTGTCCTAACGGGATTTCAGAATCACTACAAATTTTACTTGACATCACTGAGGTTTAATTTAAGTGAAACACAGGAAGCTGAGCCCATTGTTCAGAGGTAAGACTAGAAGGAAAGATGTTTAATTATTCTTTCAGCCAAAGTATATCCTGTGATACCTTTTTGACACATTTTATTTGAGTCTTCAGTAGGCAAAACAGCTCCTGGAATATTTCAGAAATCAGTAGGTCAGTGTTGATTATTGGCAGCTGAAAATCAGATTTCTGGCAAAAGAAAGGCTGAGGAATAGATAATTATGCAGAGTACTTCCTGAAATGGTGTTGTAATGAGTATAGACAGCCTCAAGGACTTTCAGTCAAAATTGAGCATTCATTTTGCATTGAAGATTGTTCTTTTTATAATTATACAGTTTTCTTATCCAATGTTTATAATCAAATGCTCTCTCCTCTCTCCTCCATTTAAGAGTTATATCTAAGATCATGGACATAGGAGAACAGAATAAGGAAGAACAGGTCAAAGAGCTCTTAGCTCAGTTAGATGCTTTCAACTGAACAGGAACTCCTAGATCAGTTAGATGCTGTCTGCTAAAAGGGATCTGATGAATTTTACTCTGTGGCATTTCAGAACTGACTAAAGCAATCTCTGCAATTAAGAAAATTGGGTAAAATCCCAGAGAACTTGAGAAGGCCCAAAATAAGCCTTTTTACTAAAAACAGATGGAGTACAGAGATGGTTTGAGGAAATATCAAGCATGCAGCCTAATTTCAAAGTGCAAAGAAGATACTGTAAAATTATTAAATGGTCAATATGTAAATATGCAGAAAATAAGAGCAAGGTGCAGTGATAAAAAGCAGCCATCGTGGATTGTCAAGAAGAAAAAATCATACACCTTCTTTAGCTGCCCCCATGGTTAAGATGAAAAGGATGTGAAGTAGGGTAATATAGCAGATGAAGTGCAACTTTGGTAAAGCTCTGGACTCTATGACGTTCTCATAAGCAAGCAACAAACCCGTGGTCTTAGTAAAATTGCAGTAAGATGTACTCGCTTTATACAAGAGACAGAACTCTGCTAAAGATTCAGACATCAATATTTCTTGGTCATCCTGGAAGGATTTTTTTTCTTCTGGGTTCTGTGCTGGTGCCTAACAATACCTAATATTTTCTATAATTATTTATACAGAGTAATACAGAACAAACTTACTATGCTAACACCAGAAAGCAGATCGGCTTAGAGCTGCAAATTCTCACATTGCGAAGATAACTTGGAGAAATTATCTAATATCAACAATACTAACATCAGTAAAAGTAAGCATAAACCACTGGATTTCATAAGAAAAGTCAAATGCACAAATTCAAAATGGAACTGAGAAAAAAAGAAAAGTTAGAGCATTTACTTAGTATTGCTGTCTTTTCTCAGTAGATGCATAATGTTTTTGTAACAAGGCAAGCTCCACTGAGAAGGTAAATGAAAGCAGAATTTGGACCCCACACTATCTTTGTATCTCTTTATTGTGTTTTTTGATGTACAAATGAAAGAATGAGTGGAGGCAAGCATGCATTTCTATATCCTATACAGTAGTGAATTTAGTAATCAGGATTTCTGTGATTATACATCTATTTCATTTCAGAGATTTAAAATATACGAAACCTGGTACCTCACTGACTATGAATAGCTGAATTTGCAGATCGGCAGAATATGAAAGGACTTCTGCAAAACTCCAAAGTGTTATGCTCTATAGAAGGCACATTCTGCCTTAAACTTTTCCTTCTTATTGCTCTGCCTTTGTTATGTGAAGATTTTTTGGAAAATAAAGATTGTGTAGGCAAATTAATGACAAAACAGATGGATTTTTGCTGATGTAATGCACATCCCTACAGTGTTTTATGAGAAAGCTCTACACTCATTGGAGTTTAGCAGTACTGCCATTTGCAATCTTTAATTTTCCTGTCTTCCTCTATGCTAGAGGATTATAACCCAATTAGGTTTCAATCTGAGCACTAATCTGAGCTTTGGATAGCTTTCCATTTTTCAAGCTTTTATTTGGACTCATATGTAAGCACAGTTCATTGTTCTAGCTAACTTTTTGTTTTGTGTTTCCTGCTGTGTCCCAACAGAACAGTTAAGGAGCCTACCACACTTATTTTTAAAATAAATATAAAATTGTTTTTATGGCACAAGGACCTACAAACATCTTGTCAAGCTGAACTTTTAGAGCTTAAAGATAAGTGTTTCTAAGAGATTTATGAATTGCAAATAAAATTCTTAAAAGCTGATTTTCAGCATATTGGATTTACACTGGTTTTCTGAGACCTAATAGTTCTTACTGTATATCACATAAAATTACATCACTTTTTGACATTACATTAGGTAACATTTTTTTCGAGTGAAATGGTGATGAGTAAGACAAGATGACACTTACTTTTAATTGCTTTGAATCAAAACTTGCAGGCTGCCATGGAGTGGATGAGGAGGTATATGCTGCATTCCTCAAGCAGGGAACACTGAAGTAATTACCTAAACTGCTTAGAGACATTCAAAGACAACTTTGATATTTAAATCATCTACTGTTCATTGTGAGACGTGAATATCATCTTTAGCTGGACAAGAGATAAGCTGCTTTAAAATGATTTTCAAGCATGTTTGGAAAACAGTGTGAGGCCCCTGGAGTTCTTACCTTGAATCCCGACTTGAACGCAGTGGTTGCAAGCCTCTCAGCGTGAATGTTAGATTTCGGCAGGAATATGACTGTCATTTATCCTTTTGAATTCTTTTTTCCTCTTTTCATTGCCTATCATTTTCATGATGTTTCTAGCACACTAAGGTGGTTCTTTTTTCTCAGAACTTGGTGATACCATTGGCCTGCCCGCATATCCCCAGGCTAAGGACCTCAAGAAAACCTCTGGGAATGCTTTCTCTGCTGGAAAAAAAGAGAGACCTTGAGACTACTGTCGCCTTTATATTTTGGATAATGTAGCACGCCGTAATATTATTTGGATTCCACCACACGTTGGAGTGCTCAACCTTCTAGAAAGAGGCAAATTAGGGAACCAGATCTGAGGCTCGTTATTTAAATTATTTTCTGTTTATAGAAGGGAGCAGTTGCCCAGGACCGCTTGTTGTCTTACAAACCATAAAGCATAAACTGACTTAAGAATTTTAACATTCAGCTCCTCTGTTTTCAGGAGAAAATCCCGTTACCTGTCTCACGGACACTTCTCCCGTGTAGATGGTACATTTCAGAGAAAGTGTCTTTGAAATAGCAGCAGGAGTTCCTAGGCCTTCTCACATTTTCCTGTAGGGTTAGTCTACCAGGGTATGTTTCTCTGCTATGAGATGATGATTCTGTGAGGGGCACTGCATCCTATCTACACGCCTGGAAACACAGGTTACAGACAACTATGTCCCTCAACTATGTAAAACTGCTTGAAACCCACCAGATTCCTGAAATAGCTAACTAAAGTTCCTTTATGGAATATGAGTGTAATTTWAAAAAGTTAGACCAGGTCACACACAATATCTTCTAGCTTTTATCCTATCTCCCACAGCGCCTACGCATAGTTGCTTGGGGAAGGATATAAACATATCTGGATACTTTCCAGGAAGACTCTTCCAGTCTTCAGAGATTTAGGACTCAAAGCGATGTAAAAATGTTATTTAGTTATGAGCATTTATATGATGTTCATTAGCAAAATGAAGTTCTAGTGATTAGACTATGATATCAGAAACTACGTGTGCCAAAGAAATCCATTAATCTCTCAAAATGTAAGGGATCTTTCTAGTATTCAGTAATGCTAATATGAATTTACTAATAAGGCATAGTTACTGCCATTTTTGTCAAGGTTCTTCTCTTCTGTGTCGAAAGTGGAAAAGCAGTCTGGGAATGTTTATTTTTACATTGCATTTTACAGAAGAGAAAGCTGAACCAAAAAGAAAAATGTTTTCTGAACCCGCATAGTAAAATGGTTCCAGAAAACATAAAACCAATGGCCAATTGGCTCTATAGCAGCCTATTAGACTAGCGCAATATACACAATGCACGGTCTATAAACTGGTGTTTACGCAGATCTTTTTGTATTCAAGAGTTACTAGTGAGATTTTATAAAATATCTGGGGCTTCAGGTGTCTRGTTACTGGAGAATGTCCGGAGAGCGAGGTAAGTCTGAGGGGAATTGTGTCATTTAGTGGAATTCACTGTGAAATTGTAAGATCATATTAGGTAATACCTAAACTGAGAGCGTGATTTCCAAAGATGTCTTGGAACATGTTTTCACTCGTGGTTATGGTTTAGAGCTGGAGGTGGGAGAGGTTATTCACAACAGTTAACTTCAGGAAAACTATTCTCCCTGGATTTCTTGACTTTTAAATTAGAAGAAGAAGGCCAAAGTCAAGAGCCCTCAGCAGCCTGAGCTAAAAACTTGACTCTCAACAGCCTCCTGGAGGAACTCATGGCTTTCTGTTGCCTAGAGAGGGAACCCAGACTATGAGCTCTAAGACAGAGTTGGTCTTTCTGAAATAGCCTGTATTACAGGCAAACGTTTAGCTGATGTCACCAAGTATCTACATTACAATAATTTTAGTGCGGCCTTCTAAAATCCGACTGTYGTGCAGCGGTGCAAGGCCTGAATTTCCGATCCTGTGCGGCCTTCCCGCTGCTGGAGCAGCGTGAAGTAACTCGGTAGCAGGCAAATCCTGAGGAATTCTGCCGTCGGTATAAAGCCGGCAAAAGATCTTTATACTTTGCACTGGTCGTCCCTGTTATTCCTCGTTTTAGGAATACAAAGAAGACTCGGTCTTTGGGATAGAGGAGTCAGGAAAGAGGACTGAGGCAGATGTCGGAGGCGAGGAGGAGATGTTAGATGCAGGAAGTAAAGCTGTAGGGGTAGAAAGCAATGACACAACACACCCCGTCTGCTCTCGGCTGCACAAGCGAACTCGGTATGATTAAGCAGAATTCACCCTTTAGGGCAGGAAGGTCCCCCTCACAGGGAGACCTTAAAAACCCAGAAAATTTAAAGCGACAAAACCGAAAAATAAAGGGGCAAGTAAAGACAGAATTGTCTCAGGGCTGTTGCTGAACCGCTGACAAYGTTGATGAGTCTTTAATTAAATAAATGTAATTAAGCAAAGATTCACCTATTCCCTGCATGAGGAATGAAATACGCTGAAGAAATGTGAGAAGAAGAMTGAAGGGAGTGCAGTGAAAGTTTCGGTTACTGGCTGTATTCCTAGAGTCATGCATCATGCTACATTTTTTTGAAATCAAAGTTTTATATTTATTTGTTCTTAGTAGSATACAACAGAAAGCTGATCATTCTCGTAGAAGATCTTTCCTAGATAGCAGATTTCTGTATGGTTTGTCAAAAACTGCCAGATGTATATATTTTTCTGCAGGAAGGTCTGCTGCAGGAGAACTGATCGCTACTTTTGTCTGTGCTTCCAAAAATGACTGACTTTGGCCTTCCATTAGGTYGTCTTGTACATTGTTCATCTTCCTTCTTTACAAACGGCATTCTGTATAAATAAAATAAGTTACAGTCCAGATGATAGGCTTTAAATGTATTTTTCCTGTTTTTCCTAAAAGCCCAGGTACCTAGTGYCCCTTAGCAGAGAACAGAAATAAACTCTATTTTATGAAAAGCAGAAATGTATGTCGTATTTTACATAACAATTGTGAATGTCTCCTAATATTTTCCACTGTAAGAACTTGGTTGTCTGTCTGTAAAAATTCACAGAAATGTGTGTGTTATTTCCTCTCCTTGAAAAGCAAAAGCAATCTCATTGGAATAAAAGAAAGGTTTATGATGAGAATATAAAATCATCCTGTTTATCCTAATATTTAGGTCAATGAAAACATAAAGAATAGTGCAAGAATCTTGCTATCACTTTTATTGTAAGAAAAATTTCAATTTTGAAATAAAAGTTGGCAACAATCTCTAGATCAAGATAGCATGGCTTAGTTTATAAAAAAGAGAAAATCACAAAAGGTTGCTATCCAGAAAACTCAATAAGATCTCATAGAGAAGTCTTATAGTTCTCTCGGGAAGATTTTACAGGTCACTTACTCTCTGAAATGGGACATATTGAAAAACATATGATGTCTCATAATTGTCTAGGACAACGATGACTGCACTACAGGTGGATATCAATAGATAGTCTTTTTAGACRTATGTAATTAATAGTCACTTTAAAAAGAGCTAAGTCTCTACAATGGTTTTATGCTGCTCAGAGAAAGACTGAAAATGAAATATGCYTCACCGATGGAGTATTAAAGGAAGTTTATGTGAGTGTAGAGAAAAAAATAATAAAGAGAGCAAGCGACAAATATTCATGTGTTTATAAACYAGGAATGTCTATAAAAACAGCTGATAGGTAATAAAGAACAAGAAGACAGAGAAAAGTGTGATTGGTKTAGAAAGGGAACTTAAAGACGGAATTAATTGTATTTCTGATTATTGTCCTGGACACAGCTCCACAGCTCCTGCCTTAAGCCTGCGTGCTAGTTTCACCTCTGCCGTGTTGGAAATGCAGCCAATTCCACCGAGCTGCACCGAACGATAGTTAGCAGCAAACCCTGAAATAAATTCTAATCTAACATGTCACAGTTGTTCCCTGATTGCACTATTGATAGCATGAACTTAATTTCCTCTGCCTTATAGCAGGAATCTTAATAATTGGAAAAATAGTTCAGCTGCACTTGCGTGTTAGTGCAGTTCAGTCTATTGCTGTCAGTGTGGTGGCGATGATCCAACAGTTTTGTTTTGTTTTGTTTTTTTGTATCCCGACAGTAACACAAACGTTCGTTTCACATTTGCGATTCTTCCACTTTTCCCCTTGCTCCGCGCAGCAGTGTGGCAACTTCTCGGAAGATTTTTGATAAAAGGGAAGTTCAAGAAACTTTAAATCCTATTTTTTATCTCCTTGAGATTCTGTTCTTATTTGGACCATTGGTCCTGAGAGAACAGTAATCTTTAGCTGAGTCCAGCAGGAGACTTGGATATCTGAAAGGAGAGTYGGCAAGATGTAAAACAAAAGAATTTTATTTCCTTCAGCTTGTAACTGTTCTTGTTCCATAGGTGTTTAATATTTTACTTCGATAGGAACGTGGAGCTACTCCCTTTCTGTGTTTTCAGGCGGAAGATGCAGGCCTGGTCTCTGAAGGCTCTGAGAAAGCTGGGATCTGGAAAAGTAGATGTCCCTTTGTGGAGGAGCTCAGTTCAGCAGGTAATCTCAGACCATTTCACCTCYGTGAGGAAGGGGAACGTCCCCATAATCACGGGTACTTCGTTGCAGCTTTTGCAGTGGGAGACCCGAGCTCAGCTGCCGGTTCCGTTCCAAGAACTAAACCCACATCTCATCCCATAGAGACTGCCTGAGCTTCAAGGACTACTCTGAGGCAAGTACTTTTTCTGCCCTTCTATTGAAACTTTTTAAAGATGTCATTTCTGAAACTAGATTTTCATTKGGTCACTCCATCAGTGGTTCAGGTTTCATTTTCAGTCATTCTAGACTTAAGGGGATTAACTAGTAATTTAAGTTGGTGATTCATAACTACAGAGTAAATGCAGCTACCATATTCATTTGTATCTTATTCAACACAGTAATTGATATACCTATCACATTAGCCCGCTGGCCTAGATGTGGAGGGAATGGAACTTTTACATTCTTTTTTTTTTTTTTTTTGCTTTCATATATAGTAATTTCACACCTATTTTCCTTAAAAAGGAATTGAGCATTTTCTTTCACTCCAGTCTCTTTCTATACTACCTGAAATTATCTGTAAACTGATAAAAATCAGAATAAAGCAAGCATCTGCATGACTGAATAATAGGTTATTAAATTTGTTGGAAGAAAATAGGTATTTAAATTAAGTGGGCATCAAAACTCTTTATATAAAAATGTTTAGCATGAAGATTTTGACATCTAACAAGATGAGACAAGCAAGAATTCATCAGCAGAGCATGACTCTAATTGGACTGGCTCAGCAAGAAACACAATGAAAACTGACTTTTCAACCTGAGACTTTTTTTTTTAAGCGAATGAAATTTATCAAGGAAGCTGGAAGAAGTCTCATTCCAGTGTTTATTGCCACATCATCAAGGTAACAGAACAAAACATGTTAAAAGAAAAAGACATCAAAGAAATTCTGTAAAAAGAAATAGCAGACTGAAATAGGTGGAGTCAAATCAAGCTTTAGARCAGAATAATACTCTCTTACTTGTTATCTTCGTTAGTGACTGTTCTGCATCCTATTTAACGAGAATTTGTGTGAGTGGCAGAATGTATGACGCTTGATTTTCTCCAGTGCCATCTGTTGTGTGGAATCTCTGATAATGGTTGAATCTGTTCTGTAAACAGTTCTTCTGCGAGAGCATTAATCTGGTCGTGCTGCTGCTTCCAACAAGTGTGGGAGATTCATATCTTGGATACTACAGTCCCAGAGTCAGATGGGGCTGGCCTTGACCTAAGTATGGACTAGAAGACTGGTGTTATTTGGAGAATTAGAGGCTGGAGAATGACGGATGATATACTCTGTTTTCTAAGGGAGCAGGGAATCCCTAGCTAGGACTAGGAAATGAAACTCACTCTTGTAATAGGTTCACACTGTTTTCCAGAAATACGCATGTTTTGCTGTGAACAGTCACTTGATTAATAACACTAAATTACCAAACCACATTCAAGATGCACAATTTGATAATTTGGTCATAACTGGCTGATCACGTGTCTGCGGGTGTGACGGCAGTCGGTCTCTGATTAGGAGCAAGAGCTTGTGTTCATAGTAAATGTGATGTTAGGCATTTATATGTCTTGTTTTTACAACAAATGACAAATTTTCTGGCTTTACCCAGAAAGTGCCCTTGCTGAGAGCCTGATTCTGTTGTCATATATAGCAGTGTAATTCCCTTAGCTCAGCTGCGATGGAGTTAATCCTAATTTACATGAAATTCAGTGACAAGAGAAGCAGGCCTTCGGTATCTCTTCTGAAAAAAGCAGTAACTCTGTGGATGTAGAGATTGATCAGATCCTCCTGGAGTCAAGGAAAAGACTCGCACCAATTTCAGTAGTCTTTGGGCCCTTATTAGAGAGCTCTATTTCATTTTTAGGTACAAATAAATAGTGTTAACAATGGTGACCAAGCAATACTAGCTGTGTTTAGAAGACGAAGCTTGTAAAAGGTACTGTAGTCTAATGGATAAACCATTGTTTTATTAACAGCAGTAGTTATTTCAGTAGACTGCACTTTTCTCACTGAATAGCAAATCCAACTTAATCTACTCGAAGTYTGCTGTCACTAAACTAACAATGGCACTGTTTTGAGCAGGTAGAAAAACATCACCATTAAGGTCAAGGATCACAGCGCTCTCTTTGGTAGAGAAGTCTTCGTCATGTGCATATGTCTCCGTTRTGATAACATGAGGAAGTAAACTACAAGGAGGTCATTGACAGCAAGAAGCAATTTTCTAGCTCTTACTTGTTCTGTTACTGTTCAGTGTAATTCACAAACAAAAGCACAAATGAACAGCAACCTTTTCCGGCAGGTTTATGGAGAAATCAGGAGAGATGAAGTGACCTAATGCAGGATATTAAATTGGTATGACCAATCTCCTGTAATCATTCTTGAAAGAAAGCAAAACACTTCTTTCTCATAATTACAAAGATACTTTGTAAAAACCTGCATATTTTAGAAGCGTTTCAGAGCATCCAATATGAGTCAGTCTACTGTAAAAGTACAAGCAAGCAGACAAATAAATGTGTTTATATATATTACCAAGCTATGCTAGTGAATTTTCCTATCACATGCATGACTGCTCCCTATTCTGGCACTTGCTTTATCACAATATTTACAACAAGCTTCTAGGCCACAAACAAGTAGGTTCAAGAGATGTATGTGGAGCCTACCGTGTCTCACAAATACAATCCATTTAGTTTCACTTCTTGATAGTTTATGTTCAGTTATAGCACTTTTGCAGACTCAGCTCTCAGGAGCATTTATAAATTATAGGGGTTTATATTTCCCAACATCTCTCAAAGAGTAAAAATGACCTATTAAATATTTTGATGCTGCTTCAGTGAGCAGWGCTGCTTACAATCCTCACAGGCACGTGCATTTTAGAATTAAGCTAAACRTTATAGACAAATGATGATCCTCTGAATTTACATTTTAAGTTTGAAAATTGTTGGCTTATTTCAGTTTTGTTAGTGTCACAGAACAATATCAGAATATAGGTGTTTGGAACTGCATGTAGATAAATTTCCTACTRCCATCTCCTCCACAAGTGTCAAAATCTTGACACTTGTAAGAATGGCTCTACTGGCTGACGTACTAAAATTTAGAATAAGAGAAAACGTGGTGATCGTTAAAACTTTAAATAACTAATAAAGGAGGAAAAAAGTTTTATTTATGTTAAGAACACAAGAGTTAGGATTTCTATTTCTCTTCAGTACCGCTATTGACTGCTCATCTGAAAGTGAATTAGTTGTTTGAATTTTGTTAATTATTTTGATAAGGATACACTTTTTTTTAGATGGAAATGTGAAGTATTATGGTGCTAACGCAGCAATTCTGTGGCTGAAGTTGAAACTAGCTTGCTATTCTGAACTTGATATTTGAGGATTTTTAAATAACTCCTTCCCATCTCATTCCCAYCCATGCCTAATTTTCTTAGAAGCAGTCTAGTATCGCCTCCCAATATGCAACACCTTCTGAAAGGCAGATATTTTCAGAGAAATTCTGATAAAGCAGAAAAATTTAAAATAATAGTGATTTCCAGATGGCTTTGTCATTTTCTTTTTCTATTATATAGTATCTTCAGTTTGTCACATTTACAAAATTGGTTATACCTACAAACTTAGCCTATAGTTTTCTTTGTTGTAAGTATTGCTGAGAAGAACTGACTGTTGAAGGTTTTCTTTGGTATCTCCTTAAATATGGAAGATGCTCAAAGTCTGTCAGTTGGCAACATGTTGCCACTAATGTGAGTGATGAGAAGATTTAYGCTGCTTTGGGGGAGCTTCCTGGATCTCTAAGGAGTATTCTCTCTCGCTCTCTCTCCGTGTGTGTGTGTTTATACATGCAAATTTATACCAAATAAATAAACTTTAATGTAAAAATGGCAGGAATAGAAATTGTTATTTCAGAAGTAATCAGTGAAGTAGATGTTAAAGCAGAAAATGTAATACAGAATTTAAATATGACCATATTTATCATATCATATAGAAAAATTCTGCTCCTAAATTTTGAAATTGGTCTTTACATCTTTTCCAGTTTATTCTTCACACTATGAGCAGGCACCTTCATAATGAATTTTACCCTTCAGCTCATAAAATAGGTTATTTGTAATTGAATATAAAATTAGATTAATTTGCTCAATGCTAACATTTGAGATAACAAATTTCTTAAAGTGAGACACTTATTAATGCAAAAAGGCAAAGTTTCCACAGGAAAAGACTGGTATTATGTGGAAGTGTTTTAGTATTAGAAGTGTTTCAGTATAGCACTTGCAGACAGCCCAGTTTCAGTTACGACCCAAGTTCTGTGTATATGCTAGCCTTTGGGAAGACTGGAGTTGCAAGCACTGCCGCTATCCCCATGGGATTCAGCTGTGCAGAGGCCTCAGCCCTCTAGAGTCGAGATGCTCTGCAGTAATCGAGCTTCAAGTGGTGACAGTCAAAACGATGCAACATTCAGTTGCAACTGTGAAGTCAATAGCACCTCAAAAAGATGTATGTTGATACAATGCTAGTTTTTAACACCAAATATTTTACATTATGGAGATAAAGCAACAAACAGTCTGAAACAACTTGCATGTGCTAATTAGTGAATTAATTTCAGCCCTCCACTCCTCTTGACACAGAAGTTATGAAAATGATGAGGCTAGGGGATCCATCTCCTTGCAGGCTCTGCCTGAAAGTGCCAAGATTTCCTTCATTCTGCATGGTCTCTGAATGTTTTATTCATCCTCTATGGTACTTAAATTTTCTCTATCTACTGGCATCATAATTTGAATTACAATTAAAATTCAAAATTAGGTATCGTACAGAGTGAAGTAGCTAAACAATAGCAGCTTTACCAAACCATTACCTTATAGGACTTACAATTAGAAATAGATAAATAAATAAATGCTTTTTTCACATTCTAGAATTTTGCATTCTCCCTGAAAGCTAAGATTTACTCTGTTGGGTAAAATTTTGAGAAGTACCTTCTGCATTCTCTATAAGAGACTGAATGGATGAATTTTAAAAAGATCACCTTTTTGAATCTTTGCTTTCTTTTAAAAACTTGATTAAAAGCAAGATTTTTTTCTTTATATCTATACAAAGAACCAGACCAGAATATTTCACCTTTCAAATTAAAGTTCAGTAAAAAACTGATCTCAGCAAAATGTTTTGAACAATTCTGTTGTTTTACTGATTAGGACAGGAAAATAGCAAAAAGTCTCACACCAGACCTTGTTTCTTTGATATTCACAGTGTGCTTTTGTAAGACTGAGGTTGGAAAACAGAAACTTTGGGAGAATATACGAGCATTTTATTCTAAATCTAAAGGAAACTTAAACTTTTATCTGTGAATAAAACTTCTCTAATTAATAAGTGGTGAAACAATAACAGCGAAAATTAACATGCAGACAAAACCCTATAAATGGAAGAAACAGATCACTGTCAGCCTTTTTTCTTATTGRTATTTCATTTTTAACTGCAATTATGGAAATAATTTTATTTAATAGTTTTAGGCACAAATATGCCTCATAATGTTCTGGATGCCATTCTTATGTGCCTATCAATCTGTTATCTGTGTGCTTTCAACACGTGTTCTTATATGTTATTCCGACCTCCTCAGAACCACATTTTACCTCTTGCTAAGTGGTGGTGTTTTACTGCTTTATACTGTGGTGAAAAAAATGCTGCTAGCATTAAAATGCCACTGGTTGTCTTCCAAAAGCTGATACCTAATTCGTGCTTTTGTTGTGGGTCAAAGTGAGGTGCGCCTTACTGATTTAGAAGTTATATTTCTTAAATAGTTTTGAAATTGTATTTCCTCCAGTATAAACAGAAGGACATTGCCAGCAGGACCCCTGTTTTCAGAAAAGGATCCTGTCTCATAAATTATCACAAGCCTGCATAGTAATGAGGCCATTTATATGGAAATAGATGCACTACTATTCTTTTTCTGGCTCTCAAGCAATTCATGAACTGCTTTTCACATTATGAGAAGTGCTTCATGAATCAGATGAAAGACAAAATTGAGACACTGGTAATTTCCAGCTTCCTTTGATAAATACTACTCTAAACATGGAAATGGTGAAAGAGCCAAGAGGTGCAAGACGGAGGAGGTGTAAGTGATAATAATGTCAGTGGAATTGAATGCTGTTGCAGATAATGGTCTCCTCCTCCTAGGATGATAAATTCAGGAGGAGAGGAGAGACATTTATCAAAAGATAAACAACGAGCCTAAGTGAAGGTGTTTATTTTCATAAAGGGAGATGCATTTTGTCTTGGGAGATGGTGATGTATTYGTGACTCCCACCAAGAGCGTCTACTGTACGTTAGCAGAGCAGGTGCCTTCCCAACTAAGAGGGCTACTTGTCCTAATTTCTGTAGATAATGAAGATTTCTGAGAAGTAGGCAACATGCTTATTCATAAAAGCTAGTGGGAAATGCTAGCAGTGGAGCGCAGAGGGGAATGCGACTTAATGTTTCATTTCAAAAACTCCTAGCAACTTTTTAAGCAAATGCAAGTAATTTCAGCAAAAGTAGCAAGCGTTTCAGGTGTGTTACCTCAAGTGAATGGCAATAATTGCAACAGAGTAATGGTAGAATTTTACTTTGAATTGATTCATTTTGAAGTTCACCATGTAGTAAGTGAAGGCTAAAAATGAGATGCCCTGGAGAAATTGGTAATTTGAAACTAATTTCTAATTCAGGAGCTACTGAGCTCCTAGGAATTTGTGGCATTGTCCTCTCACCTACCAGTTAGTGAATATCATAACCAGTTTTAGCAATTTTTGCCATTCCATACTGAAAATTACTACAGTCACATGAGAACTTGCATGTAACATTTCATTAACAAAAGAATACTGTTACATATATCTCTGTGTATGTTACCTGCTTTTGTAATTTTATGTTACATTTTCCCAATACTGGTTTTGGTTTTTAAAACCACTGCTTTTGAGTCTTGTAAATAAATAATATCAATAACAAAAATAAACTTCTTTATCATTGGAAGGAACAGATTTGGAAAGCAAGTCAGAAAAGATTAAAAAATAAATAAATTCAAAGATCACAATTTTAAGACTCAGCATTGTAATGGAGGAAGGGTTTATTTTATTCTGGAACAGAATTATAGTACATACTCATATTGGCATTATCAGCATTTCTGGAAGTTTTTTTATGTTTAAGTGAGTAAGGATWTTTTTGGGGAGATATAAAAGGAAAATTAAGAATAGTTCTTAATCTTTTGTTAGTGATATTACTAATGGAGTTTTGAATAAGCATTTGCCTTTGTTTTTTTTTTTTAAAAAAAAAGTTGGATTGCCTACCTTAGCTGATTAAGATCAAATGAAAATTTACCAAGACCAAGGAGGCTTGAAGTCCTGCTATCCTTTATGGTTAAGAGTTCTTGGATAAGATATATTAAGATATATGATTTAGGGTCTTTCTGTTTCTTGAGGAAGTGATGTATCGGAACCACTGAGCTTTTTTTTCCCTTCTAATTCTTTTTTACAATGTTCCATATTTTCCTTGGCCAAGGAAGGAGGAGGCTAAACTCCTACACTAAATATTCAAGGGAAACAGAATGAACTGAAAATTGCAGGGGTGAGTGGGGAAGGGAAGAAAGACGGAGGAGAGGTATTCTGGTCCTTCTTCAGCAGAACTAACAATGAATTTGTCCCATTGAAGCCTGGTTCTTCTTAGAGGAATAACTCCCTAACTCTAGGGAGGATAAGGCTTACTACTTATTTCTTCTTATAATGCAATCTAATCTATCTGTAAGAGCGTATGGTGACAGAGAAATTTTTGATTTGGGAGAGAGGCTCCTTGGATTAACCTCTCAGCAGATTCAGAGTGAAGGAGAAGCAAGCTTGATTAACTCCAGTAAATATAGTTGGTGAACTAGAGAATAAACTTGATGAATACTTGAGAATGTGAAATGGGGCTCTATATTTCATGAGGCATACCCCAAGCGTGCTGTGCTCTCATTGACTCCTGGGGAAGCAAACCGCTCAGCTTTCGATAAAAATGTGCTTGAAGACATGAATATCATTTAAGGAGCTTCAAAAATAAAACATGCTTGTATTTCTCTAAAACATAATGATCCAGTCCAGAATACARTATTTTCTAGAGAGGTTTATGTATGTATGTGTATACCAGTATATTGGTACGCAGAGATCTGTCAAAGATACACATCTTGAACTTAGTCCACTGGATTACTATTGTATCAAGATGAAATATTGGACACAATTTTTCCTYCTAAAGAAAGGAAAAGGAAAATGCAAAGGCAAGAAAAGTGGGATAAAAGTAGAGATTTTTCTTTCTGTGTCAGCTCTGTCTTTTCCTGACATCTCCCATTTCTACCCAAGAAAACACAATGCAGTGTGGAGTGTATAAGGAAGACACTTTAAAAAGCCTTTGTAAATTGACAGTGTATTTATTTATACACACTGCACTCTGACTCATTACATCATCGGGAGGCTCCCCAGGCTACATATAAAAAGAAGAGCAGGCATAAATCAAACTAGATGCATCCCTTCCACTTCTTCACTGATTTTCAGAATTTTCTCTTTCAATAGTACGCATAGAGAACCTACATTTTTCCTTATTCAAGAAAACAAGGAATACCAGTGTTTATATTATCCCTGCTCTTTCTATCCAGTAATAGTAATAATTATAATTCTCATTGCACATGTGTTGATAAAGTGTAATACAATTTTATGGAGATACGAGCACATTATTTTTGCCATTTTTCATCTACTGTCTTGAACTTCTTTATTTTCTTTCTTGCAAGTAGTTGACCTTCTTCTCAAAGTTTCCTGTTAACTTCTAAGATGAGAAATTTCTATGAAACAACTCTTACGTAAGTGCTTTATCCCTAGTTTTCACTCTACATTCTGAATAAAAATTTCCAATTTTCAGAATGTGTATCTCTTTTTTTCCATTTTATATAGAGATAGTGAAACTGAAATGAATTAATCTCTGAATGTTTTGTTGAAATCAGGATTGAATGCAATGTTTTCTGAGCAATTTTTTTGTAATCTATGTCTTTAGGAATTATCACAATTTTCCTTTGATGGTATTTGTCTGCCTCATTTTTAGCCAGGTGTCCTGAAATAGTTCTTTATATTCAACAGAGTTAGGATTCAACTCTGTTTTCCTCTTTAGAGGAACAGGACTAGATGCCTTGTCAATACAGGAAAATATCTAAATTCCCTGTAGGAAATCGAGGACTATCATTAGCAGGCATGAGCACCCTCATTGTACTTTTTTCTTACTTTGTTTTTCTTCTTCTCTAATTGAGATGCCGATCTGTTTGTCATGTCTGTGGTTCTGAGTATTCACTGTGGACTCCAGAAGGGCTCTGCCCATGGAGGCCATGAAATGTATGATGACAGGSACTTCCCCAGGCTTTGGGTAGTCCACCACGAATCCTTTCAGAGGGCTAAAAAAGCACACGTGTGGGCAAAATTTGAGAAACAGAGTAGTTTATGGAAAGYGACAAAGTAAACAGTGAGAATATGAGGAAGATGCTTCTACAGAGGACATGCAAGGGAAGTCCGAGCTCTGGGCTCTGTGAAAGTTAGTAAGCTGGTGATTCTGGACATAGTCCAAGGCACGTTAAAGTTAATAAAATGTCTTTTTTCTGCAATGTTGGTCATGTTGGTCACCTTTACTTTGAAAGAAAGTAYGGGGAATGACAGGGCTGTGGGAGATAAGGTCCTCCTTCAATCTGTTCGGTACCTATTAATTTCTTAGCTTGTAAGCAGAGCACATGAGTAGAAGAGTACATTGAAACACTATACAGTTAAAATTGAGGTTTATCATTCATAAGGAATTATGTCAGAAAAAAGGAAGGAGTAGAAATGATAATAAACCCCTCCAAAACCCATTACAATCTTCCTTTATCAAAAGAACTATTAGTTCTCCCTACTAATCTATCAGGACTTCTATTAGGAGATACTTTGTTCAACAGCTCAAAGATTATGTCAGAATATGGTCATCATAAATCTTAAACATCAACAAAAGTGAAAATTGAATCTCACTGATGTTCAAGTTGGTAAAGATCTGCCAAAATGGTAAATATTAATTGCCAATGTTCTTCCTCCAGTGGATCTTCAGTCTCTGTTGGTTAGATGCAATTTTCAAAGAATATTACAAGAAAGGTTTTTTTTGGCACAGTTTGTGGTACATTTGAGTAATTATTAATATTCCAAATGGCCAGTGCTGTCCTTAGAAATTAATGTTTTACATTTTTCCATTAGCTTTTGGAAGGGAAAATATCTAAGCATTTTTTTCAAAGAAAACAGTAGCACAGTAGTTTATTCAAACTCTTTGAATCAGAAATTATTAGTTTACATATGTTTAAATCCATACATTTCTACATTTAGAATAGAGTGAATAGAGTTTTTGAGTAAAATTAAGATGTATAAATTATGAATTTAGCAATTTAAAATGTAACAGCAGAATGTAAATAGTAACAGATGATAAAATACTGTAATTCCGATTTTCATCTTCCAACAAGTATAATGTGCCTGCTTAGCTAATAATAATAAAAGATTTTTTAATGCAGTACCAATCCCTTCTCCCTTTGTTTTTCTTTTTTTTTTATTTTTGATAGAATGATTAAATTTGTATTGTAAATGAAGTTAGAGTACTGGATGGCATCACATAGTTGGGCTGTTCTGTGCTGTTGAATAACTTAATGATTTTGGAGCAGGATACAAAAATGAGACTTTTGCTTTTGATCACTACTTTCCTAGGTATTAGGAGAGATCACTGCTTTTTGTGGTGCTTAATATACTGTTTATTGCTCTGGTGCAGATATAAATGGAGGAATTCCAGCTCCACGTCTTGCTCCTGCATTTTGTTTGAACGTTTCCCTGGGACTGGAAGAGAAGGTGGACAGAACTGCTCAGGAGTGCTATTCCACTTCTACCCTGCAATATTTATAGTTGTGTAGCATTCTGCTTGAATTCAGTGAATCATTTTGAAGATAGTGTCTGCTTTTGAAGAGGTTACTCTGCCACTGTCCCTTTCCCTAGATAATATGGAGCCTACAGGAAAGAGTGAAGCTATCCAGACAAAGCCTTGGGAAGTACGTGCTGATTTTCATTTACAGATGTTAAAAGTGCTCAATCTTTTATTCTGTAGATTATTCTGGTAACGACCTGGCATATTATGCATTTGTTGTTTGGAGAAATAAAAGAAGTAAACCTCATAAAGAATCAAACCTGACTAGATGTATTTCAGCCCAGTTTTCATGGGGGAGGCATTCTGAAAACCCATTATGTTTACTGCAGAGATCTTTTAAAGTCTCTAGTTCTTCCCTTACGTTAAATCAGATCCCACTAACTTTAATTATCTTTACAAGTATTTATTATGGAGCCCACTGCTACCATCACTGAAAGAGCTACAAAATTTCAATTTTTTATGCTCAGTTAAAAGCAGAGCAAACTCCCCAGCCCTAATACTTTGAAGTAAGTTTAACATATTCAAGAATAAATTTACATACTTTTGTATGATAAAAATAGAATTATTTTCATAATAAAAATGCGGTTTCTGGAGATMCGTATTCATATAAAGAATAATTAGGTTATTTTTAAATGACGAAGTCAGATACTATTAATCTATTGATCTTAGATTTAATAAGCTGTCCTCAGCTACAAGTGTGGGTGAACTTATGCTACTTGTGTTGAAGCTGTAAATGTGTGATAATGCTATTGCAATTACTACATAGAAACTAGTTACATGATATATGTTGTTCACTACTAGATGTCTACCACAAGACTATTTATTGTCATAATCATAGCCTTTTCTCAGTATTATTTAAGCAATACCAAATCTTCTTAAGTATAGGATGTCAGATACTGCATTTCAGTAATTGAAACTGGATAGTCTATATAAAGTTGTATCTGAATCTGTAACTTGCTTTGTGCTAGGCACTGTATAAAGTTGTAACCCTTCTGAGGTCTAAACTTCCTTTGAAAACCTATGTCCCAGTCACGCAAAGAAATTAATCAGTTTTTCATAAAATATAGATATCTTTGCAAGATCAGATATTACATTTCTTCTATTGAAAATATAATTTAAGGAAACTGTTCCATGCAGATGCTTATATCTCATTTTTTCCACAGACACTGACATGAACAGATAATTTGACGCTATTTCTTATTCCTATTTAAAAGTGTATAAAGGAGTATGTTGCCTCACAGTGTTCGATCTGCAGAAGGAACAGTAGACGTTCTACTAATTTTGCAAAGATAAACCAAGCGTGATCCATAGCAATCGGTACCTGCTGTGGCTGTCAGCCCAAAGGTGAAAGTTATTTCTTCACTTAAAGGGGAAATTATTTCTTGATTTTAGGTCTGTGCAAGGAGAGGGAATCCTCCAAATATTTGGTGTCACTTCAGACACATTTCTCACCAGTGAGAATAAGTGCTTCCCACTGAATATGCAACAAAAACAATATGGAGACATAATTTTATGCCATGATGTGATCACTCACAAGAGACTGCAACTGCAGGACCACTGTAGGAGTGTAGAGCATCCTTGGTGCTCTTATCAAATGCCATGGCAAGAAAAGAGAGTGATTTAGCTTTCATTTTTTTTTCAGTTCTTTTTCAGTTTTCTGTTCTATTGTTCCTTATTATCAGTAAAATGAGTTTATTGAAAATTTTTTAGGGTAGTTTGCACCACTAAATTTAGTTCACTAACCTTACAAGGTGAGGAGAAAGCAGTGGTTGAAAAGCACAAGCTTGTGAAAACAAAAAGGAAGTTTAATGGCGCTTGCTTCTACGGCTCTCAAAGCCTAGCTTTTACAGCCCGTCATTTCTCTAAGTAATAGTCCCTGGAAGTGATTTACTGTTTTCTCTCTATCAGTAGCTGCCAACATGACTGCTCTTCAGCTGAAAGTTACAAAATCAGTGTTTATTAATGTGGGTTTAAATGCCAAAGAGCTATATTTCAAGCATGCTCACATCCATTTTTCCTTCCTGAAACAGATTCTGTTAAAAGGGGAGATTGGAACTGGTATCTTGGTGTGTGGAAATGATATGTGTGCAGACAGAAGAATTATTTTTGAATTGCATCACATAAGAAATCACCAACTTTCTCAAAATCCATACTACAAAGTACTGCTGAGAATGAAAATCTTACCAGTTAAATAGTATTCTGCAACTAGGCCTAGCCTAAAGGTGTGTGATCAATACTATATATTCTTTAATTTTGTCATCTTCTAAAAGCTTCTCATTCAATCTAAGAGCAGAAACCTTATATTAATAAACCATTGGCAAGATGTCCTCAATAAATGAATGTTTTAAATTACACAAACGTTGGAAAATAGTACTAATCCAAGTTATTAGCTATCTATTTAAAAATAGCAAACATCAGTAAAACTCGTTGTCACAAAAAATCGTGTTTTGTTCATCCACACCTATAATGCAGCAGTAATTACATAGGCGGTAACAATTAAATAAAAAGAAGAGCTCAGATTTGCAGCCAGGGAAATGAGAAATACGTGTTCCAGAAGCTTTTACCAGGACAGACCCCAAAAGCAACAAGATGTTTTCTCTTTAATTGAATTCCACTTCCAATCTGGCTGGTGTTTTGAACTGCTATTTAAAAGACTTGTCTCCAGGGAAACGAGAGCTGTGCGGGACCGGGAGGCTCCGACTGACAAACCGAGGTGTGGTTTTCGGCTGAGAAGGGGCTCTGGTTCAGCGACGCTGCGCGCGTCCGCGTTTTTCTCTCTCTGGGATTCCCAGATCAGATTTGCTAAGCTGACGAGTCAGTCTGTGATGTTCTGACTGCTGCCACGTCAGCTCGGTGTGGGCGCTGAAAATCAGGCTGTGGCCTTCCTTCCTCGGATCGCAGCGCTAGCGATAGAAGGTCGAGTCTGAGCACCTGGGCAGCGGCGTTCCTCGCGATGCGCGAGCCCCATCCAGCYCCGTCTTAGGCAACTGAAGTACTCCGGAGTGCCCTCAGCAGCGAATCGATAGGAAACGCTTGGCCTGGGTGTCASGAGGTCGGCTCCCCAGGGCTCAGTGGATATATGTTTCTTGTTTTATTAGCTTCCGTTTCCCTATTTTTTCCGCTGAGAAATGATACCTGCTTCTTTGTGGGACTGGCACTGAAAAGCCCTATACTGTGTGGGCCTGTGAAGTTCAGGAGCCACGGCTTCTTAGTCTGCGCTTACTTCTTTAATCTACCTTCCCTAATTTGTATTGATCTTTGCTTAAAATAATTCACTGTTGTCGTTTTATGGGACTATAACTTTATAATTTCAAACTTAGAAACACATTAAATAYGTATCATGAAAGTCTTTCTTGACATAATTCAGCTACTTCTGTTTAAGTAGTTTCTTCACCATTTGCTGCTTTTTCACCTCTTTTTCCTCGTTTCCGATTAAAAAAGTGGAAAGTAGCAATGGGGAAGACAGTAAGATGTAGGGAGCAGGAATCTGCTGAGAARCCTGTGCAGGCTGTTGACTAAAGAATAAGCACTGTTAAAAAGCTAGTTTAGTAAGCCAAAAGGAAAACCTGCTTCGTTAGAATTGGTTCGGGGAGGAAATTTGGTGTGGCTCCGGAGGAGGGCTGAGCTGCCAGGGCGGCAGGGCGGGCTGGAGACGAGGGTGGCGGCTCGTCGGGGCCTGGCGCGGCCTGGCCGCGTCGCGGCACTGCGTTAACGCCCTGWCGCAGCCGGCCGCTGGGGAGCCGGGCCTGCCCGCCGGCTGCTGCCGTCCAGCGCGGCGCTCCGCGCCCGGAGCGGCTCGTGGCGACGGCTCTCGGGAGGGCTCTCAAGGGACGCGCCGTCCACGCTGACCTCCGCCCAGCCGGCACAGCGGACCGGAGCATCGAGATTTCGTCCTCAGTTGACTTTAAACTAGTCTTGATTTTCTACAGAAGCAGATGAGGGGGGCGCCGGGAGCCTTTTCACGGTSCGGACTGTTAGCAGATGAAACGTAGCCTTTTGCGCTAGCTGGATCCTCCCCTTGCTCGGACTCGGTGGGCACCGTTGGTATTTCACTGAGTACCTGCGCAGCATCAGTCCTCGTAAGGAAAATGCACCAGGAACTTAATGAGAACTCTTTTTAATGCTTGAGTCGGAAGAAGCTTAATTGTATTTAACCATTTTAAACCAGGAAGCATATTTTTATAAAATCTGCCAATTTCTTTGTTATATTGAAACTAACAATGCCATTTTAGTGATTGCAAGGCTGTTTTATTTTTCATTTTTCACTTCTGCTGTGCAATCTATCTTTTAAAATAAGAGCACTTTTTCTTAGTAAGCTTTTAGTCAACCATTGCCAACTATTTTAAATTTCTTCACCCAAGTATATCACTATTTCAAAATAATCCTTTTTGCAGATATGTTGCACTAAAATTTCCTCTTATTACTACTTTTGACATCAATACWTTATTGAATTAGCTGTTTCCAATTTAATTACATTTGCTTCATTGTCTAGGTCACCTTTTAAACAAAAATCATATCAGTATGAAATTGCTGGTTTTACTGAATTAGATTATGATGGTTCTAGTCTCATGAAAATAATTTTTCTTTTTTGCTCACATTTGGGATAGCTGAATTAACATTAATTTATCACAAGAGTTTAGAAAAATATTTTGATTTATTATTACTGGTAGCGAAAATGGATATAAATAACGTTTGCTTGTTTCATTTTCAAAAAACATATGGAATACCTTATTCTAATTAAATAATCCTTAGTTTAATTACTGTTCCTTCCAGAAAGTGAAAAGATGAAGTCATGTTCATTTATTTGTATTTTTMATTTCTGAGAGACCCAGGAGATGTGAGGGCTTTGCAGAAGCAAGCAAAACCACTGTTTATTCTAAAGAAGTAAGATATCAAGCACCTCTCCAGCACGCCTTTAAGCCCCAARCAATCCTACTGAACTTGGATGAAACACCTCACATCCACAGTGGTTTCAGGGTTAGGTTTTAAACTCAAATTTGACACAACAAATAATTGCTACAAATAAATGAACCCGAATGTACATGGCCAGGTTCACTAATAGAATAAATATAACTGAAATGATAGAATAAGTTATTACTGTAATAAGCCCATATTGGTACTGCAAATTCCTTATAAATTTCTATGCAGAAATTACATTCTATTATCTCTTCCTGCTGAGACTTGTTTTTAATAAGATTGTATCAAGGATAGTTTTAACTGTTGTATTAACAAAACCAATGTTGTTTGCCTGCTACTGCTAGTCTTTCTACCAAATATACTTTTTTTGGTTTACACGAATTTGAGTAAATAACATTGTTTATATCTGACTTTTCCTTTCAACAGTTTTCCCTGTATTATTCTTAGTGTTAAAATTCTAAAGGTTTGGGTTATTTAATGACATAAATATATAAGAACGTGCTTATTTGTGCACATACTTAAGTGGTGTGTATGTAATGTATTATCAGTTTTCAAAGTGCAGAAGTCAGGGAAGTTGGCTTTCAGCCTAGCTGCCTAATTTAGTAGTAATTCAGCCAGAAAGATAAAGCAATTTAAAAAATCCTTTATTAACCTGCGAAAGATAGCTAGGCCAATCAGGAAGTGGAGAGGTCACATTAATGATTTTCTTCTGCACATCTTTCTCCRTCTCAGTGTTTATAACCATATATCCACTATCACTGTCATCTTCTTTGGCTTCCTGCACGTGCAGATAAAGGATCACACTCAGTAGGTCTGCAAAATGATCACCCATTAGTAAACAAAATGAGTGGCTGTCCTCTATGGCTGAACTTCAGACTTTTGAGACACCATCCTTCAGACTTCATTTCACTGCTTATTGCATTAAATCATCTATCAGGAGAGAATAAGCAAGATCTAACTCTGCTTTTAGCAACACAGTCAAAGCAGCATAGCGACACTCGGTGCGTTCGGTCTTGGACCAGCTTTCCCACTGAGTGCTTTTGTGAAAGTAAACATAACGCTTGTTCTAGGTCACTGGACATTTAGCAAACAAATCAGATCTGAGCTAGTTTTTCTGGACATGCTGTTCATCCCCCTGAGATATACAGAATAATCTGGTTGCGTTGTACTGACCGTCTGTCAAAGGATGTAAGTGCTAACTCTCATTTATCTCAAGTTATACTTACTGTGGCAGAAATTTTCATATGTATGCATATACCAACACCTGCTTACCAGTAGTATTAAAAAAGTACCGTGAAACTCATGGGCATGCCATTGCCTACTTGCTATTAAATATTTGCTGTAGGACTATTGAGCTAGTAAAATACCTGTTTTCTATGGAGCCATTTTACATGTAGTCAGAGAAATGAATTTGAGATGATAAAATTAGAAGCTCAGGAATATTTCTTGTGCTAAGTTTGAAAAAAAAAGAGATGTTGAGAAAATTGGAATGAGTTTCACAGAAGAATGACATTTCATAAACAAAAACAGCCATGTATTTGAGCAATGTCTTTTCTGAATTCATGGGAAAGTTTGAAGAGGGGTGGAATTTTCTTTTAAGCCAAAAAAATTAGAATGGAAAAAAGAAAATCATTTACATTGTTTGACACAATTCATTTGACAATTCAACTGTAATAATAGTGCACAGTATGCTGCAATATTATGCCAAATCATATTTAATAGAACAAACCTTTTAAAGTAAACATATTTTTATGATCTAGACTGCTTTGATATGCTTGTTTTTGTGTAGGTGAATGTTGCACTGAAAGTGACCATGAAATATTTCTGTTTCAGTCAGCAGCTGTTGAGTTTTGGGGGAGATAGCTCTTTCTGAAAACTGTGCTTTAAAAAAGGGGTGRAAAAAAAAGGAATGCTATACAGATTGTCTGTTTTGTGGGAAATATTAAAAAACTGTATTTGTTATGAATTAAAACAACCAAATTTCAAAATGTCAAAATCTCTTGTAAACTAAAAATTCGTTGTGACAACCATCTCTATTCAGTACATACCTTCTAATTTTTGCAGCAAAAACACCTTTTGCTTGAAACTCGTATTTCTTACTTGAACAGGCCACTTGTGGTCAGAAGCAGGAGGGATTTTATCAGGGAAAAGAGAGAGGAGTGATCATGCAGTTAAAAACCATAATAGCGACACATGCAGAGAATTCTCCATTTAAAAATTGTATGCTGAGCATAAAGAAATGTAAACTTTGCATTTTGTGAAACTAAAGAGGAAACATCAAGTTTTTATACCTGATTGGTCCAGTCTCTGTTAGTCCTGCTAATGAAGAGCCCAGGATAACAGAAAATCCCTAATCCTCTAGGCCCTATGGGCCTGCAGTGAGACAACGCAGAGACAGCTCGAGGCCTGCTAGAGTTGGCCTGTCTCTCTGAAAATGACTCTGAGGAGGATGTCTCCTGGCATCATGCTTTCCGCTTTCCAGGATGTGCAAAAGCCTGTGGGGTTTGGTGGGCCTGAAACTTGTAAGCCCAGGTAAATTTAAGGCTGAATCTGATTTCTTAATCCTCCCACAGGTTTTTAGTCCTGRCACTCCAGAGTGTCTGCTCGTAGCTCTGTGTCGTATCTTGTAGCCCAGTGAAGATGACAACTGTATCTCTTGGGTATCTCAGAAATATTAAGCGTCAATTTTATGTCACGGAGTCACACGCAGTCTGGCTTCACCAGAGCCACACTGGTGCCTTCTGCAAAAGGCACTGCAGAGCTGACATCAGGGGCGAAGGATAATCAGGCCTTGAGGTCATTCTCCAGAAAGCATCACTTCTTTGGTGTCATCCCAAAACTATGACGTGGTGTGCAAGCAGTAAATCCACGTTCATAGGGAATAGCACCTGACCTTACAAGCTCAATATAGAGGTTGCTGTGTGAAATAGTCTTGTATCGGTGGTCCAGAAGAAATTTGTGTGTGCTGAGCATGGAATACTTTYACTTGGATTTTTTTTTCCATGGGCAATTTTTTTTTTCCTCTAGCCATAACCTCAGAAAGACCTAAAATGTTTTAGTAAAAGGTAGAAAATAAAGAATATAATCCAAAACAGATACCTTACCAAAAAGCCTGGTACAGCCATCAGTATTCAAACCCAAGATAATGTAATGGGGTGTTTCAGACCACCGTAACAGGGCAGCGCTACCAATCCCAATTAAAATGATCACCAGCTGTTTTATGTTGAATTCCCTCATGTTTGTTTGGAGTAGTGCTCTAATTTCGCTGATGGAAATATTTAATAAAACACAACCTCAACTGGATGCCTAATATTTCCAGTCTTAGGGGAGATTTAATAAATGAGGCTCCACAACTTTTATTTAGTGTCTTCAGGTGGTAAATTAACTACAAGAGGGCTTCCCTATTGTTCCCTGAAAGCAATAAAAGCATAGTGAGAATTAAAAGCAAAACACTAATTTAAATTTTAGTAGAAGGGCTAGAGAGTTCAAAGAGAGCTTATCCTTGGTGCACACTAATATTCATATGAAGGCAGAACTTCATGGAAATTAAATTTAAATATAGAGTATATATTTGACTACATGAGCAAACTCATAATAAGCTTAAATCCAAAGTGCTTTGAATGACAGCAATTAATCTAGTGATCTTCTGGTATAATCGATTTATCATGCAGTTAAAAAAATAATATACTTCCATTGTTCTACTTTTAAAATGTTCTTTGCAGCTGAAACTAGTAAGGTTTTYGATGGCTATAGGTCTTGCTACCAGATCATCAGCTGGTGGAAAGAGGTGCCTGTCCACTGAAGTCAGYGGCTGGCTATCAGCTCAAAGCAGTGGACTAGTTGTTGTGTTTTTTTCGTGATATGTGCTCGGACACAATCAAAAAGACAGGAGTTYCCTGCACTCTTTTCCTCACGTTCATTATCTCACCTGCCTGTTGTTCTTGAAAGACACGTGAGAGGGGACTTGCAGGAGTCGATTGAAAAGTACATGAGAGATAAAATCTAGCTTGGCTGGATTATAGACGGATAAAGATGTAAGACCGCCCAGAATGCACAGTAGGGAAGACATGGAGAGTAAATCTGTGGGGAAATGTTTTCAAACGGGGTGGGGGGTGATTTATGAGAATTACTAAAGTCTGGTTTCCTACTGTTGGTAGCTGATTCCTCACCGCAGCAGTAATGGYGGGTGCATTCCTTTCACGGTTTTTTGATGGGACTGACTTTGAGTGCCTRTGAACTGCCACATGGGTCCCTTCATAAGGCCTCTCTGTGGGTTCACCCCATAGAGCCTTATTCCAGTCTTTCCCTTAATAGGAAGCGGTAATGGGATGTCTGCAGTACTCAGATTATTTGCATGAAATTCAGAGGAATCTAATTATACGTGAGATCTCCGTCCCTCTGTCAAATACGGCTAGACTGTCCAGTGCGTTTAGTTTACCATAAGGAACGCACAGACAACGTGATGACATCTTCTCGCAGAAAAACCAAGCTAAGAAACKGCGTGACAGACTGAGACAGAGGAGGATTGGACCAAAAGAGGAGGGTAAAAACGAGAACAAAAATCCTGAAGTTGTAAAAGAAGAAACAACRCCAGCGCCTGAGGGACTCGGGCCATCTGCTGTTGCAGCACCTCAGCGTGGTTGGTCTCCTCTCTCTGTTTCTCCTCTCTCCGTTTCTCTTCCTCTGCAAGAGMGGATGGACTCTGTGAAGCTTAGCTTGGAGGCCTTGGTGCTTGCTTTGTAATACAAAAGATGAMATAGCCTGCATTTTTTATTCCTTACCGCCTGCAGCAGCTCTGTCCCGGAGCGGTGCAGAACGTGACAGCCATTTGCTCGGTGCAGCAGCGGTGTTTTTACAGGGCGGCGCCTGACAGAAACCCAGGAGTCCCTCGAGGAAAGCAAGGCCTTCTAGCGTTTTATACACCTGAAATCTAGCTAAATCTAACTCACATCACAGGAAACGACCCAGCTGACCACTTCTTCCGGACAGCGTGGTTCAGGTAACCTGAGCAAAGGGCGCTCCCGGGAGCCAGGGCAGGCCGGGGAGTCCGCGATGCGACACAGGCCTTTCGCTCCTGCGTTGCCTCCGTCCAAACTGGACGCAGTTTGGCACCTAYAGGCAGGAGGTTGCGACGCTGCTACCTCTCCTGGAGAATAGCCCATGGCGGTATTGAGCAAGGTCTGAATTTCACGTGCAACGTGTACGATCTTMAAGTCGGTAGCAGAGAGCTTTCTGTTCTTGCGGGAAGGCCCTTTTGGACCCGAAGGAGCAGAACAACAGATTATCGGCTGCATCTGCTGTCGGAGTGAGCGAGTGCCGAACACTGTAACATTTGCCCTAGCAGTGCACAAGGCTGACCCAGAACTCAGCAGAAAATGTGAGTAATGAAAGAGTTTGTTTTGGGGTAAGCAGTAAGTTCACTTGGTTCTGATAATTGAAATAATTTTCAGGCCAGACTAGCAGCAATAAGACATGAAAAAAGTTTAAAATTAATGCTTGCTGCTGGGCCCCTTTGCAGAAACTCAGRCCTTGGAAATTGGGCTGGATTTCCACAGTATGCTCCATTTTTCTGACTGGACGCAGTTGCTTACTTAGGTTGTGCTTGTATTGGGGGTGGTTTTCAATGTATTTTGTATTGAAAAGCAAAGGTAGATTGCAACGGAAAGTCTGGGCCTTGCTGTGTAAACACATCCTTTTTGTTCACGCTCCTTTGTGTTCCTATGCAGATACCATGAGAGCTGAGATTCTGCTAGTGASGGCTCCTATTCCTGCATACTGACGTGTGCGAGAGAGAAGGTACATGCGTCTCGGCTTTGCTTCCGTTGTTGGCTTCAAATGTTTGAATATTTGCTGTTATTAGAAAGTCAAGTTAGCAATATTTGTCATGCTGTGTTATCTGTAATTTTGTTTCCTGAGTAGAAGAAATAGATATCTGAGGTGCATTTTGTGATTCTTATCATGCTTTTATAGAAGTGTAACTCACTTGACTTCAGTTAAGATACTTCTGATACTTTCAGTCCATGGAGGAAGGAGGGGGAGAGAGAGAACAAGCAGGCTGTGCCATTTTAAGGATGATATCTATGATGTGATATGTAGCAGATGKTGGTGGTCCACAAAAGCAAACTGGATAGATAAAACATTAAATCAGAGGAGCCGATATCTCAGTTTTATTTCTTTTGGAGCTTTCTTTTTGTCACGGTTATGAGGCAGAAATACTGTCTGCTAGTAGTAATAGGAGGAAGGAAGCTGAATTGTTTGTATATCATGAACACAAATGTAGTYTGAGGTTTCTGTATTTCTCAGAATGACAGTGAAAGGCATTACAGGYGCTTCTTTAAGAGCTCTAAAATGGCGTTATATGCATCCTAAAGAAACTGTATGTTACGGCCTTCTCCTGAATCAGTTTCAAACTGAAACTGCACATGCCAGGGAAGACCGATTAGTATGAATCTCAAAACCATAACYGAGTTACTCAAAATGAAAAAGGCAAGAAACTGTCAAAGAAATACCCCAACAAAATAATTATAAGATTAAAACAATCACTAATACCACAAAGTTAAAGTAGGATAAAGGGGACACTGGACATTGCAGTGTGGTGACACACGCATCCTGCAAGAGCTTCATAATTAAAAAGCCATCAGTGGCCCAGGTGTTGGGTAGTGCTCTTCTAACACCATTAATGTCRTCGGTGCGTTACGAGGTACATCAGAGAGAAGCTAGTCAGTAAATATTTCACACACGTCAAGCACATTCAGAATTCAGCAGTTTTTATCAGGTGTGAGCCTTTCTGGGGATTTTGAATGACACAAGTTGGTAATGGATGACAAAATTTCAGAAGTYCTGACGTTTTGAGATTTATTTCTCCATTTAACTTATCAATTAATTAGTTAATTTCACTAATTAGYCCTTAAGAAAATGCAGGATCAGTCGTAGAAGTTTGGAATTAYTTTAAGAAGACCTGCAATACTGCATTTAGGAGTTACAGAGACTAGTGATTAGTTGATTAATATGTACACCTATGTGCAAAATGATACCAACCTGTGGTACTGAAATGTCTGGAGTTAACGGTTGGTCTTTACAGCTGGAGAATTGTCTAAAACGTACCTAAATGACCACTTTGATGGTAAGTAGGTAGTAGATTTTATATATTACTTGAAATATGTATATATTTATATATATATATATATATATATATAAAAATCACACAATAATCAATAGTTAAGAGAAGTAAAAGAATTCAGCATGCTTCAGGGAATGGAGGCATTTTACTCTTGATCTATGAAACATGTTGCTGTGTCAGGTCACTGGATGGTTGCTGGTTCGCGTTAACAACAAAAATGGAGTCGGATCTCTGTGCTGCAAAAGCTCTGATTGCCGCCACTTGGTGCAGAAAGACTCTCTCTGTTCATTAAACGTGGGGTTTGTGGAGCGAATCTGGGCAGTTGTTGAGATTCCACATGAGGGAGCATCAGTGTGAGACCAGACGTTGCACTGGAGCACAGATGAAGTTTGTCAGGTTTTAACTGCTGATACCCAGAAGCTGGGAGAGTGCACTAAAGAACAAAATAAATTCCATGCTGTTTTGTGGTACTCTTCTTAAACACTTAAACTGGCCACTGTTGGAGACATAGAAGTAGTCTAAGRGGACATTTTTGGATCTTATGTGTCAGTTCTTATCCCTATAAGCTTTTGATGGGAGTATTCCCCCTCCTTTCTCTTTTGGTTAAACACACGGAGAGCAAGAGTAAGGATAGGGGTCATCTGAAGCCTTGTCCTCCTGACCAAGGGAGATGGTCCTTTTCTTGCAGGCATAGTGTGGAGGAGCTGTATAATTTTCCATGCTGGCAAGATAAAGAGGTGGCCAAGTTACTCYAGGTAGAAACAATAAAAGCTGGAGAATGCAACGGTGATTGATCATTTATTCCTAGTGGTTTTCTTGGAATAAATCTCTGAAACACTGACCTGTGTCAGCCAAGTTCAGTRTTCTTCCAGCACTCCTGTCTCTTTATGCACACACATTTCACATTATGCGATTTGAGCCTTATCCCATATCTAAGATCCCTAGGATCAAAGACAGCATTGGGTATAGAAAAAAAAGATTATTGGTGTTATATTTGTAAGAAGAAAAATAGAATTTGGGATAAGCCTAATGCAGTTCTTTCACCTGCAATTCTGTCCTGCTTTAGTCCAAAGTTTGCATTTCCACTATTAAAGCTAATCTGTTGTAGAAGACAGAAATACATTTTTTTCATAACTTTTCAGTAGAGTCATTGACAGTACTTTATTTTTTGAGAGCCTACAGACAGAAGGGCGATAAATATGGAAATATTGTTATAAACTTAACATATGTTGTTATATCTAAAATTAATCAAAAATCCTTTGAGCTCTTTATTGCTTCTATTGGAACTATCAGATTATTTTGGTTACTAGTCTAGATGAAATTTAACAAGATTAAATTAACTGTAATTGACATCTCTAATATACTGGCTGGCTAACTCATATTTTCTTTAAGATACGCATTGAAACTGCGAGTAGGTCAGAAGATAGTTATTATAGTAAATTTAAAATAAATAAATAGATGCTGAAGGATTTAAATAGATGACAGTTTTTTTCCCCGTTTATGCAGTAAAACTGAAATGATAAAAATGCACTCCTGGACATTTGTGCTTGCTTCTGAAGTTGCAGTACTGCTGATTATTTTCAAAATAAAAAATGACAGTGAAGATCTTTTATAATGGGAAAGGAAAGGCATGAATGGCAAAGTGCATTCTAAAAAGGTCTTTTCTTGTTAATACTGGAACCATGTTTGACCATTTAGCTTTTTCTTTTTAGATACTTATGAAATTTAGTGCTCTAAAGTTTTTAGCAATGGTTTTTTGGTTTGCTTATGCAAAAACTTGGAAATAAGACAATATGGCACAATGACTTAAAAGCCAACATGAAAAATTTGCCTCAAGTGTTTTGTAAACCCTTCTAAACTGCTTTTACTTAGAACTATTTGTCAACAGCAAAAGGTTGTTTACATGTAAACAACCAAAGGTTATTTTGTCATTTTACAAAGATTTTTTCAGTTAAACCTCAGTGTGGATGTACCTTCTTGTAACAGTTTCTTGCTCTTTGAATTCACAGAACACCCCAACATGCCCCAGTCTCAGCCTGAACACACTGTGAGAAATGCCTGACTGGTTTATGTGAGAAGGCCTGATGCCTGATGCATTAAATTCTCATATATTATATGGGAATTGCTCGATGCCTGAATTCGTATCCGTGCATCCCTAGTGGGACAGTGAGAGGAAAATGTTTTTTCTCTGCCTTGGAAAGCCTAATTTAAGAAYGGAAGAAACAAATTTGCAGAATAAACAGAAGCTGTTTATCTGCTATGTTTGCATTTCTCTCGTTCTTAGTAAAGGTAATAAAATCATAAAAGCTTAAAAATGAAGGGAAACTCTTTAAATTTATCTTTCTGTAGTGGTTCCTTAATTCTAATTTCCAGGTTCTGGATTTGCTTAACTAAATATATACCCATTAAAGACTGTGAATCAAATGCTATATATATATATATATATATATCCTAGGCTGTCTAGGGGCAGATATGGGAAATCAGTACAAAATATGGCTACACAGTTCTTAATTGCATATGAATTTCTGTTACTCTGTGTGCATATACTAACATCTCTAAACAGGCCAAATATCAGAAAATTAAAGCTAATAAATGACAAAAATAATCAAAARAAMCATGATCTTTCCTTTATGGAGTTTWATACTTTTAAGCTTTTATGATTTTGTTACCTTTGCTGAGAGCAAGGGAAAACGCAAGCCTGCGGCTGGGTGGAATACCAGCAGGCGATGGCAGAGGGACTGGCTGCGGTGGGGAGTCCTTCGGGGGGTCTCTGGCGGGACCCCGGGGCTGTGGCAGGGGGAGGACAGGTCGGTGCTGGCAGCGGTGGAGAGGTGCCCAGGGAGATGAGGGAAGGAAGCTCTGGTGCAAGTCTGTTTCGTTACAGCTCTGCTTGTGGAGGACTGGAAGGAGGAGGAAATTTGGGTGCCAGCAGGGAGGAGAAGACGGATGACGAGGAAGAACACGGTGACAACCTCTCTTTGAAGGAGGGAAAGAGATTTGGAGCATTTAAAAATACAGGGGTAGAAGYGAAGTCCAACAGGTACACACTGACTGTGCCCAAAACTACTTTTCCATGTGGTTCATCACAATCAGTTGCTTGACCTTCAAGGTATGGCCCAAAGCTGTCTTACTCGTCTAAGCTTTCCCCTTTTTAAGTTCAGTGTAAAAGGCAATTTAAGGATGATTTTTTTAGGATAATTTTGTGTTCCTTTTGGCAAAGAAATTCCACCATGYGTGTTGTTTTTATGATATTATTATGGCAGTTGAAAAATGGATCTCAAGGAGTTTCTTTGTTGGCCGTACTGATGGTCGGCAGCCTGTTATTTTTGTTGTAAATTACTTTTCCCTATTAATGTGAACGTACMCAAAGGCCTTAGCCATGAGTGCATGTTTTCACAAACAGACACATAATAGTAATAATRTCCTTGATCTGGGAACCCTGTGCCTGCTCTAGGATGTAAATGAGACGGGCAGGCATGGACTGAGGGGACTACGTCCCTGAAAGAGCATGCGCAAAAATGTGCCTTGCAGTGCCTCTAACTGTGTCTCTGATCCATTATAGCATTGATTTTAAAAGRTGCATTTAAATGCTGACATTTTCATGCAAATTAGCAAAAGCTGTGGTAAAAAATAAAGATCTATGATACTTATGAATTATTTTGTTATTCCTGCTGGGTTATATCTCAGCTTTSATATTGTTTGTTGTAACTAGATAGTTTCAACTTAATCTCTTTTTCAGAGAAAAAGTCTAAAATTTTCCATTCTACCACCATCCCAGATAGTATATATCTGTATTTGCTAAAGCAAAGGTAGTCCTTAGAGACTTAAAAGGCCTCAAAAGGACATACCTGAGTAGAATTCGGAGTTTTGTGTGCTGTTCTGTGAACTGTTCTTTGCAGTTCTGTACAGAAATGTTTAGTGCATTTTGTTAAAACAGTTTGTACCAATTCCAAAAGAGCTGTTGGGACAGATAGAGGCATGGAGTGTTATATTAATATGGATAGGGATGTTGAATAAAGATATGAACTAATTATATGAGCTGAATTTCTGAGTATTAAGCACTCGACTAGCTTAGTATAAAAAAGATACATTATATAATCTTGATTTTTTTTAAGAATTCCTATTTTAGCATAGGAGCRTAAATGAATCCAACATTGGTAAACATTTTTTGCATGATTGACGCGATTTAAAGTAGTGGTACAATGGTTTGGTTTTTACTTCCCTGAGTCCGTCAGTGAAAAAATGCTGCTTCTTCCAAAATCTTTATTACTCGGGTGGAGTTGAGCCCTCTTAGGAAGTTGCACCTCGTGGAGCAGGAGTTTATAAGGGGCTGCTGGCCCTAGCCAGACTTCAGTGTTATAAAAACATTCCTGTAAAAGAGCTTGCAATCCTGGTTGGAAATAGGCTTATGGGCCAAAAAGCCGCGTGAGCCCCGCAGGGCTGGGCTGCAGCCCGAGAAACAGGGATTTTTTGATGTCGTGTGAGGAACGCCCAAGGTCAGGAGAGCCTTGCACGGCCCAGGCCGGGAGCGGGGGAGCCGCGGAGGTCGTGAGATGAGATTTTTTTTTCCGAGGGTTATAGTCCTGAAAACATCAGTACGGAAAGTTGGTACCAAGGGGATGTAATTATGCACACTGAAGAGGTATTACATGGTTACGAGTATCGGTTGTGTTGCTCTGAAAAGGATATTTGAAACAACAGGCCTGATGGTTACTGAGTTGCCTTAAAAATATTTAAATTTTCTGGCTAGAAAGTGTACGTTTGATAAACCTATGGTCCTTGATCCTGCAAGCAATTCAGAGTGGGTTACGGATCCACAGGTGCGGAATGCATTCGTGTGTTCTTTTAGGCTTGGTTAGCTTTGCTTTTGTCACTGGTGATGGAAGGTGTCCCCTTCCTCCATTTCCCACGAAATCTAGGAAGACCTTTATTTATTTTTTTTTTTAATTTATAGCTTCTAAATCCTGGTAAGATTCACTCAAATCCGGGGCAAAATTCTGTGATTTTTATGCCACTGACTTCAAGGAAAGTCCCGCAGAAATAGAATAAGGATATCAGAACGGGAGTCTGTAGTAAAATACCATTAGAGATACTACTGCAGTCGTACTGGGTTTGGGTCAGTTTTTCCAAGTACACAGTACTATCTGTATATATCAAATATATTTCCTTGGATAAAACTGCATGGCATGTAAGGTATATGCAAATACCTACACTTAGTACCACAAAACACAAGAGGTAGTTCCTTCACCATGTGATCATGAAAATCTTTCCTATTCCTGCAAAGGTGAGTAATACATATGAATATTTTATTTGTCTACGAATGACAGTTCAGCTGAAGAAACTTATTTTAAGCCTTCATCTACTTTTTAACATCAAAATGAAATGCCGATGACATTAGGTTGTCTAAATGGTGTATTAGCTATTTGCAAACTTTTTGAGTAGATTGATTAAAATAATATACCTTAAAATGTGATTTAGAAATTGATGTGAATGTAAAATTCAATGTCCCTTCTAAAGCACACTAAAAACAAGCAGTATATGATTGACTAGTCTTTAATGCAATTACCGTATCTATTTGCCTGTAAGCATTTCATTCAAAATTAGTCTTTAACCCTGATGATTATTGTTCCCCCTATTGCTTCAGAAAGCCATAAAAATATATACTTGTCTATTTTATTTTTTATCCCATCTGGCTTTCATGCTCTCTGCAGCAGTAATAAAGGTCAAGGGGGCTTACAGTGAGGTGGAATCACTTCACCTGGAGTACAATATCCACTCGTACAATAATAACAGAAAATAAAGTTTTTTCTTGTGAATATTAGATTGCTCCATAACCGAAGGTAAGAATATGGATGCTGAAAAAAATAAAAATGCCTCTCTGTGTACATTGCGGTGTGCGAGATGCTAGTAGCTGGTAACTGATGGCTAAAATTTATTGTTATTTCACTGATTAGAAACTCAGTTGTCAAAGCTGTAGTTTGATGTTTTTGTAACAGTAAAAGTAAAAATAATTTGATGTTTGTGACGTGGTCCAATTCCAGCATAAGGAATTTTAAACAAACTCTGATGTAACTGAAAGCTGGATGTTATACAGGTGAAAGCTGCAGGATATTTCCATGTATTTCATGATGTGAAGTGTTTATACAAGTGGTCTAGAGGAATATTTGCACATGTCCTAACTTTAAGCTTGCATTTGCACTCAGCAAGATTAATCGGGTGTCTGAAGTTGAGCGTGCGTTTACTTTAATGCCTTGCTGGATCAAGGCGACGTGAACATCTATTTTAAAGATCTRTTATTGCGATTCTTCCCAGTAAGCAGTTGCAGCTCTGTGGTGCACGTTACATGTTAGTCCTCTGAAGTTTTTGTGTTTAGGAAAAAATTCTTAAGAGACTTCTATCTACTGATTTGCCTCTTGAATTTATAGTTATTATTTATATTGTCATTTATATTGCAGTCATGGAAAAGGTTCTTTACAGTGTGTATTTTTTACTTATTTATATAATGTTTTTGCTAGATTGCATTGTTCATGAAGGTACCCTAAAATACAGAATATTACTGCATCAAGGTTCATATTCTTCCTGCTTATTCAGTTCATAATTTCCACTGACTGCAGTTTAATTATAGCTCAAAAATGCTTTCTGGCCAGTGGGAGTAGAGAGACTGTATGGGGGAAAGAAAAGAAAAGAAAATCTTAGTCAAAAGCTAATTATTTAGGGAAAAATGTATAAAACACAAAAGGCCCCAGAGGTTGACATCGACAGGTTTACCTCGTGTTAAAACTAAAATTTTCTTCACAAAATTTTTACTTCAGGAGAGTTCATATGTGCTATTAAAAATACCGTGTGCTAGAATAAATGGAACTTTTGAAATACTTGATTTGGGGCAGAAGAAGTTATAAAACTGGCAGTTGTGATACTTCAATGTAAGGTGAATGYGGTAGGGCACATTATTAAGAAAACTTTATAATTCTGGGGAGTTTTGCTGTTTAAAAATAATTCCCTGAAAAGCATCGCGGCTGGAGAATGTGAATATTTTGTTTTGTGCTTGTGTACGCTGCTGTATGCTTCTCTGTGCCGCGTAGCGCTTATCACCGTTGGGCTTACCTGCATTTTACACAGCGATGTTCCTTTAGGTCTGAAATGATGTTTACTTCAGAGAGATGAAATAGCTTGCCCCAGACTCAGAAACGCACATTTTTAATAGTAAAGAGAAAGAACCGATCAACTTCAGAGGGAAACGCGGGTCAGAGGCCTCCTCGCCCCCGCGGCTGTGCGGAGCGCAGCGTTCCTTCCTCGGGGGCTCCGAGCTCTTATCTCTGTGCGTGGTAAAATAAGCCAAATCTTCAGGCTTTTGAAGTGCTTGCGTATCATTATTTTCTCTTGCATGTTGTACTGATMGGTTGTATGATATGCTGCTTTAGGAGGAAATGCTCAGCCTTTACACTAAGGAAAGGGCTGACACCTTCCTAAATTGTACAGAGCTGCACACAACAGTTCTTGGAAGTSTATTTATATTACACCGAGCTGCTATTCTGTCATGTAACTTATAACAAAAGTACCTATAGAAGCAAGACACAGGGCTTTTCTGAGTGCTTTAATTATTAAAAAAAAGTTATTAATACTGGTTTTATATGTCCTTCTGATTTTCTTCTGTGCTCTTTCTCTTTGTAGCATTTATTATGTTATTATTTAAGATCTGTTTTATTTGGTATCTTCACACTTGCCAGTAGTGGATGCCGAAGGAAGAATATAAAAATGAGACAAATATCGTCATATTCCATCAGAAGTACCCCCCTTATCTCCTGGAGATTTCCTGTGCTGTGAGGGTCTCTGTACCTTCCAATAGCATTTTAATCAGAAGTTTACTTCTGTTTTGGGCATCCTGGTGCTTACCGTTGTTACGGTATGATGATATGTAGTATAAATTCCGCTCCAGATCCCCTTTGCTGAGGTTTAATTAAGGTCTTGCAGAGGATGAAAGTAAACTGTACTATGCTACTAAATTATTCAAATTAAATTTGTATCATTTGCCTTTCTGCTGTTTTTCAGCATCTTTTCCCTTTCTGTTCCTCCTTTTGCTGGCCTGTGCCTTCCTGTAGCCACACACCCTTCGTTACYTCTTTTGCTTATTGTTTTGCCTGCTGTTTCTTGGCATCAGTACTGTGCTGCAGGAAGYGTCCACACCTTAGGATGCTGATGTTGGATCCTTGTATTTTAAGTCRTGAAATTATTCCCTGGCACCTCATCCTGAAGAGCTCTCTAGTCCCAGAGGAGAGGACCRGGTGGCAAGCTGTGGAAAATGGAACTCAAACAGCAACATAGCGTTTGTAGAAAGCTAGTAGGTAGAATCTTAATAATTTTTAAATATGGGCCATACTGTAAGCAGCCCTTGCTTTTATGTTCAGAGTTGGAGAACTGTTGGCAAGAAAGATATTTCTGGTTTATTATCCCTAACAGATAAAAAGTAATGAAGACGTGTTCAGAGTAAAGCAGTTCCAAAAATGCCAGTACTCCAGAAGTGTGGATGCTGACTTGGTTTRGAAATAGAGGTGTAAATCTGAAGAGATCAAGATTTGTCATGTTCCTGCACCGTACTGCCCATTTGTGCCCATGAAGTTGCACGTGTCCATCTTCCTCAGGCAGTTTTTCTGTGCTAAGGACAGTTAACCTAATACAGTAAGCTGCAGTCCAGATAAACTTCTCCAGTTAGTGAGATGTAATTTTAGTGTCCTATGTAAAATTAAACGTCTCCTTTATTTTACCAATGATTATATATTTATGTGTGTACTTTTATCCTCAAAACAGTAAACACAGTCAAAATATTAAAAATTTTAACTTTTGCACAGACATGCCACACACAAAACCAAAAACTAACTCATTACCATTAGCTAGTTATCTGAATATAAACTTTGAACTTTTAGGCAAATAAAAAATATATTTTAGTTTACTAAAGAAATTTAAATTTAGATTATTCTGTCCATTACTATTATTGCAGGAATTTAATACTTAGTTTCTATTATGTTATTGGTTGTGTTTTTACTACTACAGATGCTACAATTCTCAATCTTTTCATGGTTTCATGCATTTCATGCATGAAGTGTGCAAGTCTTCTGTGCAACATAGGAGAAGACAATGAGAGCACTGACTTCGGTGGAAGGAGAATTTCATCTGATGTGTTCATTATTTTAACCATATTCGATTACTTCCATCTTGGTCTTGATGATTTCCAGAAGCCCATAATGCAGTTTTTTTTATGTTCTTGATGATGTGTCAGTTTTAACTAGTGATCTAATTTCAGTCTTCTGAAATTTTATTTATTTATTTATTTAAGAAACCTAGAACTACAGTTCCTATTAAGACACTAAGACATTATTCTCACATTGCTATGCTTTTGTCTGGGGCTGGAGAGGAGGAGGGGAGAAAGCAGAGGAAGCATCCTATTCTGTGGAGAAAGCCCATTAAAAATTTTGTCATTTAGTCATAAAAACAAAGAATCTGTATATTTATATTTAGTATATTTATAGTATATAAATAGAAATAATATAAATATTCTATAAATATATTTATATTGATGTGTTTTGGGGTTTCATAAGAATAAACATATGTAGCTCCATTATGGATGACAAGATTAATGTCCTGTTGTCCTCACTCAGCATGTTCACCGGTTGGGTTGACTCTGTCTGACTACCTGGTTTAGGTGAGCAGACTCTGCCTGCTGAAGAAGCACGGGTTGTGAATCATGAGGCTTGTAAATACCAGTACGAGTGTAAGCCACAGGTTCACCACAGGTGAGTTTAGTTTGGCTTGAAATGTGYTAAATTTCTTTAGCAAAAGGTTTGCATTAAACTAATTTTGGATATAAAAGAGTAGAACCAAAATAACAATAAGTTGTGATGTGTTCATCTTTTCAATGTTGCTTTCCCAAAGCAAGAATTAAATGCCAGTTGCTATAAGCACCTTAAGCATATCTTCTAGGGTAGAAATTGCATGCTACTAGGGAATTTTAGCTTTTCAGAGYTGATGGAGTGGTCTCTGTAGTCATCTGAAAAATCTATCCTCCTTCCTCTTGCCCAGAAGGAAAAACCCTGACTGTTTGCATTATGAGATAACAACGTAGTAAAGTTGTATGTCCTGTGGAGATCGTAAAAAAAATCCTTTCTAAGTTTTAAAATGCTATTTAAATATCTTTCCCCACCTGATCTGTAAAAAAAAAAAGAAGAAAAAAAAAAGAAAAAAAAAAAGAACAATATGGATTATGTGAAGAAAGTGCATGTATGCAAGAATTCATACAGGATATTTATAGTGTATTAAATGATACAGAGCATTGCACAGAATAAGTTAATATGAATAACAGCTTTAAAATGCCCATATTAATCCYATAATTGCAAATAACTTCTATATGATCTTATCATAAAACTGTCCAAAATCTAGTGGGACAGCCGAGCAGGGATGTTTTAGGGTATGAAAACAGAAATAYGATGAGAAGCTCCTAAAACAAGCATGGTACACTGACTGTCTTAAAAGATTACCCACCTGTCTTAAAAGATTACAGCTGCCTCTGTAGGTCATCGGCATCTAACGTAGATTGGAGCCACCTTGCAATAACTCTCATTTGCCCTAGCAACAGCACAGACCGTCCATGACTGAGTGCGTACTACAGCAGTATTTCAGTACTGCCGAGCAATTAATATTTCTTGACTGCTACTTTGGATCTGATGTATCATCTTCAATGTATTTTTGTGGTGAGGTTGTACTAGGTRTTGTTTCACTGGTGATATTTGCTAGAGAGCTAGTTTGCATGTGCCTGGAGCTGGTTCCTTAGCTGGAAGTGAAGTGCTGATTTGTTGTTTGAATCTGATTAAAGGGAAAGGTGTTACCCTTCTTTATGCAGGAAAAGAGTTGTTCTCTACCAGCATGGTGGACTTCCTGTGTTACCTTTTCCATATAACATATGAAACTATTCCAATCTTTTACTACAGGTGCCTGTCTTAGTACTACCTGGAAGGCACAAACCGCAGTTGAGTGATGTGGAGCAGGTGAGTCATGTCTTTCCTATCTCTCAAAAAGCCCCAATTCCTTGATTTGTGTGTCGTCTGTGATTCTAATTTGGAGTGAGTTGGTCACATCATCAAGTGTGTGCAAGGCGAAGGTGGTTTCGTTCCACCTCTTCCTCACAAGCAGGAGCAATACAGTTAGCTTGAGCTGTTTGTCTCTGGATGCAAACCTGAATTCAGTGTAGTATTACAGGCATAATCAATGTTCTCATTTGTTGATTAGAAAACTAATAAATAGCTAAATAAAAGCTGGATCCACTCAGAATTGCTCTGCATGGTAGTGGAGACGGTGGTCAGCAGCTACCTTTCATGCAGTAGCCTGATGGTTAGAGTAATTGTGGAAAACACATGGTATACCTGAATATCATACCCTTGGCAGTGTGAATATATCTRACTCTACAACTACCACTTCTGATGATGTCATTTGACCTGCATGGGATAAAAATACCCTCCATGCTTCTTGTTGAATATGGGCAATGTGCTGCCAGGAATGCAAGATCTGAGGCTAAAGGAAGCACAAACAAGAAAGAATCTGTTCTGTGTCTTRGAGAAGTGGAAGTTTGGGTAATATTTCTGTTCCTAGTACTACATATTTTAATGTTGCTTTAATGTGGAATATATAGATGGTCACTGGGTGGAATGCTTTTGAGTATATCAAGTTACATGTCTTTTAGGTACACTGAGTTTTTTTTTTTATTATTTTTTTATCAGGCTCTGATAAAATGGAAATACATAGCTTAAATATCTTTGATCTTTAATCTTGGCTCCCAAAGTATAGCTCGAGGTGTGAATTCTAATAATAAACTTGGACAGAGACCACACTCACACGGTAGCCACTACCAAAGCAGAGGTGTAGCTAAATATCAGGTTCCTCTCAGCTGAGATAACTATGATAATATGAGTAGCTCTGTTGGATATGGCAGTAAATGCTTCCTGTCTTAGGCAGTGTGACATAAGCTTTTATCTCTCCTACTTCGGTGCACCAACTGTAAAATAGTGACTGTAGCGGTTAGTATCTTTCAGTAGCTTTCCAAAGATGAATACTRTAAAAATTCTGGAATGCTTAATTTCTGTGAGTAAGTAAGGGCAGTGTGAGGGAAAGGGGAAGAACTTATTTGTTTCATTTTGAGACTTTGATATTAAAACATTTTGTTTTAAAAATACCTATCTTTATTAGTGCAAAATTAAAAACTAAAGCATTATTCTCACTCTGTGAGAATTATAATGGAAAATATTTTTAGTAAAAGAAGGCAGAGAAAATATATGCATGCATTTAAATGTATGCATGTATATTTATATGTATACAAAATATATGTGTACATTTATAGTCTACAAAACACTTAAATTTGAAAAGATAATAGTCTTTTCTTTCAAAGTAATTAACATTCTTGTTATGATCTCAGCTCTGCATGCTGACTGTATCCACTGTGAGCTCATCCTAGAGGATGGACTTGGTTTTATTCAGTGAACAGGACAGGCTTTTCGGAGGTACTGAAGCTCTTGTTCTCATATCTTCTGTTCTCAGTCACTTTAATTTGTATGGGTTAGCTAAGTTCTCTTTAAGTATCTGTGGAAAATGTTTCTAATATTTAAGCATTACTGCTTCTAAAATTTAGGAAATAATTAAAGTAATGGCAAGTAATTAAATGGTATGTAGCAGGACCTCCATAAAGGCTAAAGATGCTGTGTAAACTCCCACTGTGACTTTAACTCTTGCATGTAGTTGTCTGTAGGTGTGTAGTTAAAGCAGGGAGATCAAGTTCTYGGTTGTGTAATCTGGTAATGGAACTGATATTATGTGCAATTGGTTTTATATATAGGAAACCATCTGTAAAAGCACTTGCCCAGCAGTATATCATCTGCACTTTAAAATTTTATGAAATAACAGTGCTAGACTTTCATACTACACCTAGAAAGGACAGGTGTCCATTCCCCCAACAGAGCATATTTAAAAGCATTCATCAGACCTCTGAATTTCTATCACCTTTATAATTTTAAAGGAAGGAAGCTAATATTCTGCATGTAATTCATGCCTTTTCTTTTCTTGCCCCCCACCCCCCTTTTGGGGTGGCACTTAGAGGAAGGGAAAAATATAAACAGTTTATCTTTTCATAAACATGTCAAAGAAAACATTACCCTAAATGGTATTTCACAATCATAATGATCTGTAATAACTGCAAATAAAGTCTGATCTCTCACTTGATGCTTTTACCAAATGGAATGATTTCTGAAAATGTCAGAGAAAGATTATCCTAAAAWAACATTAGCTGGTAGATTATAATTGGCATTTGATAGCTTAACTAAAGAAATTGGTGCAGCTTGAGCCACTTGCATCCTCCATTGCGAATACATCTCTTGTGCTATCTTAATGGGCTCTTCACATTTAATATTTTTGAATACATCTTGTTGAGATAATACAATAAACTTAGGCCAGAATGTGATATATTTTTTGAGTGTATGTATTTGTGTATGTCTGTGTCATTTGTGGGGGTTTTTTTGAGGGGGGAGGGAGTCGGAGGTGTATTGCTSTAGTTAAAATTCTAATGTGAAGAGAATTGAACTGCTAATAATGATTTTTTTCTTGGCAAAAGGATCCCATTCAGTTTATTCATATTATCATTTCTACCATGACAAGCAAYCTAATTTTGGCTTAATATGGCAAATAGCTAAGGCTACTTTTAAGTTCACATTTGTTAACAGTGCTGAGTATGATTTCAGTAAGAAATATYATATTAAAAAGTATTTATTTTCTGTTTCTTTAGTAATACAAACTATACTTTTTTTTCTTTTTTGAAACTTCCTTTTTTGAACCAAATCCCAGTTAAGCAGGTGAGGAATATGTCTTTTCCCAGGTGCTCATTTTGTACCTTCCACTCTCACGTTTGAGAGCCAGGTTCTGTGCTCACGCTTCCTCTTCCTGAGGCAAGTTCGTAGTCCTAATGAAATCTCTGTGAAAGCACTGTCCCGCGTTTCACGGCTCTTACCATGCTAATTGCAGCGTTTAACTAGACCGTAGYTACTCTGAGAAATCGAGGCTAGCACGCGGGATAGCAGGCCGTGCCGTGGCTTGCGAAACCTGTGGGCTGCTGTCCGTCCCGTCCGGCCACGGAGCGCGTTTGGACGCGTGACCTTCTTCCAGGTACGGCCGCTACAAATGCTGCGGGAGCGGGGCTGCGGGTGGGTAAGAGGAGGTCAGGGTCTGGGAGGCTGCAGACTTTTGTGCATAACCAAATAGGGAGGAAAAGCGATACACCGGTGTGAGGAAAGACGCCTTTGRAAATCTTACGATTGATACTGTTTATTGAGTTCTATCTGTCTTCTACCTAAAATTGCTTTTCTTGACAGAGTTTAGCCAACTCTTTTTGGCACTAATTTTGGCTGGATGGTCAGACGCCTACGAACTTTGCTATTTCAGGTATGCATCCATGTGCCACTTATGTTTTATCTCGTGCTGTGARAAAAGCTTTCAGAATGGCTTCCTACAGGTGTTGAATAATTTAGATGAAGAATGAAACTTGCTGAATGCCACAATCAGTTTTAAGTATATAGAAGAGTTGCCGATAGGAATGACCTTTTCAGAAAAGGACTTTCAGGGAGTTTCTCTTCATCCATGAAGCTTTTTAGAGGCTTATTTGAAAGATTTCATTATCATTGTAAAATTAATAATAAAGATCAAGAATATTTTATTAATACAATAATAATAAACCTTGATGAAGATTAATAATGTCATTAACAACAAGATTAATAAAAAGAATAAGCACTTAGTCATCAAAAAAATCTTTTAGAATAGCTATTTTGAACATGAAATAACTAATTCCCTCTTCCCATGTCACCTTGAAGCCCATTTCTCAAGATTTGACAGCYGAAGTAAATAAAAATGTATTACAAGTTACACAAACCTCTGTAATATTGGAGTCAGTATTTCTACTGACATCTACTTAGACCCTATTTTAGGGGGYTTATGGTATTTGATGATAAAAATTCACTGTAAGCTAATAATCAGCATAAGGAGGCTGTGCCTTTAGAATATAGCTTTCAAGGAAGACAAATGCTCTTTTTTAAGTATACTTTTTAAAGTATGATATGGACATTCTTTCATTATATGTTTTTAAATGTTTAATTGAATACCACTTGAAACCAGTTCTCATTTAAAAAAAATATTTAATAGAATATTCTGGTATCCTGGTTAGAAAAGGAGTGATGTTCACCTGTTTAGCTACATGTGGTAGCTTCCTAAATGTTTGTGATACATCACATACGACACAGGATTTGGGGAGAGATGTTGTGCTTTGAGGAATTTTTCTTTTCTTCTTAAATCCCATCTATCCCTGGATAGATAGATAGAATATCCCTAGATAGATAGATTTAGAAAGTAGACTTACAGTTGTTTCAGAGCTGTATACAACAGCAATCCTCGTTTCAAAAACATTTACTTTTAATTCACTTTTGTATAAAGCCTATTGCCATATTCCCCACTTAGAGAATAAAATGGAAATTAATCTGTAGGAGAAACATTTTTGTGAACATGCCAGCTTCCGTAACATCTTAGAGATTTTTGAAAGGTATTTTATGAGCTACATTTAGAAAATCTGTCCTTCTGAAATAGCAGGAAGAAAAATGTTCTTTTAGTAGTGTTGTGTTGTAAAATATGTGCTTGCGCTCAGACAAATCCGCTTACCTGTAATGATACCCATGTTTTTATAATATGCTGCCTCATGAATTTAAGCTGAAGTTGATGAAGCTCCGCTGAGGTGAAAAAGTCTGTGCTGGTGGATGTGACTGTCGTATCAGAGCCACTTTTTCCAAATTTATCCATCAGGCTTCCACTGAATATGTGGGATACAATGAAAAGGACAGCAAACGCCCAGAAAATCCACGGTTCCCCTTTCTTCTCTGCCGAATCGTTGAATTGTGGATAGATAGTCTTAAGGAGATCTGAGTCTTGTTTCTAGGTCACTCTTCAAGCTTTTGGTAGGTCACTTGCCTGACTGCTATAGCTTTTCTAATAGATAGATTATGAAAAATATTGCTGATTTCCCTTGTAAGTGCTCTGAGGTCTAAGAATGAAAATAAAAACTGAAATTAATAAATATTGCAATATCCTTCCATATGTATGGATATTGTAACAACATTCTGCATGTGAAAGTACAAATTGTGACATTTGCTGAGATATATAGAAAAATATCCTTAAAACTAGGAAGTTGAATGCATTATTTTTAATCTAGGGTAGCAACCTATGTGGAGACAGACGCAACAGTGAGTGTTTACACTACCATGGCCATATGGTTGGCTTTGGGGAACTAACAGTTTTACCTCTCTCAAAGTTGAAATGCAGCTACAAGACTGTATAGTGAAAGCATGTAGGATCACTAAGGGGAAAATGAGCTTTCTTTAAAGAAGCAAGGCTTGCTGAATTACAGCTGTTGCTAAATCAGTAAACTGACCAAYGAGTCTGAGAAAGAGGAAAAGAAAGTGGGAGGGTTTCCTGCCTCGGTGGGAAAAGGGTGAATTGCTGGGAGAAAGTTAGGATTGTGAAGCACAATTCTTAGTGTTTAAAGGTTTCCTTTTCTTTTTGTACTTAAAAAAAATCATTTTAATGCATGTTTGAATTAGGACTGAATATGAGCAAACTGCCACTGAAAGGTATTTCATCCAGTCTGAGTCTGGAGTCAGGTACTTCCCGTGAAAAATCGTTCTGAAGGGCTCGAAGAAGCAGCCACGATTGAGAACACTGTCAAGCCAGCTGGCTGTGTATTAAATATTTGTTAGGCTATTTTTGTAATGTTTTACCTTCATCTGTCAATATAAGGCATGTCTAAATGTCCTCTGTTGCCTGGCTTCGTTCTCCTGGGTCACCTTGTTTCATAGATGACGTGTGACAAATAGTTAAACCACGAGGAGAGGTGGCTCTTACAGCAGCGTTTCTGCCCTGACGGACTCGCCAAAGCGTTCTGGGTTAGCAGTAAGAGTGATGTAGAGAAGGAGACTTCATTTACACACCACAATATATACAAAAATCTCATTTAGCAGACTTGTTCAGAGTTATTAATAGCATAATTAATCTGCATTTCCCCCTCTCTTTTACAATCAAAACTTCTTAAAATGAAGGATTATCTTGTTATCTTGTGGCTCAGACCTGGCCAGGCTATTTGTTAGCACTGAAGTAGATTAGTATCTTCAACCAAAACAAATCCTAAAWCTTTTCTCTGAAGCTGCGCATGATAGTGGTATTTACACGTGCAGTTTGGGAGTTACACTGATGATCTTACTAGATGGTGAAGGCCAGAGAGGAAGATCAGTTGTTAAAAAGTAAGAATGGGGTAGTTCTTAGCATTTTTAAAAGTCTTCAGCGTCTTCAATTATTGGCAATTGTGTGATTACCATAGATAGAATCCTAAAAATCATTTACAGGCTACAGTGGTAACACTGGCCAGTGATAATCTGCAGAGAGCGGATTAATCTGTGCTGTACATCTACAGGTTGCTTCGGGAAGCGAGGGGAACACGTGCTCATGCCAAGCAGAGGTATAGATGCAGCTGCTCTTGAACAGTCCCACTTTTCTGTCTGAGTTTTGGGCAGTGAATCCTCTCCAGCCAGAGGTTCCTCTTGCTCAAAATAGTAGAAGCCGAGTGGAAGCATTAATAAGGCTGTGGTGCATTCGTGCTGCTGCTGATGTATAGTAATGCCAACTAATGCCTGGCCCAGCTGGCTCACTGGGATGAACTGCCAAGTGCCTCTAAGATTTTGGGGGTTTGGGTGACACTAATGTTAGACTGGGAAAAGCAGCTGGCAAATCTGGCAAGAGTCCTTGGCACTCCCAACTAAAGGAATACATCTGCTCTCTTTGACTGTAGTTTAGCATGTGGACATCTGTGTTACTCATGGGTACTCAGGTGCGCGGTTAGCCAGGAGTGCTTATTTCCATTTGAATTTGGCTGGACGGATGCACTCTTTCCTCTCCCATGTGGAGCTTCAGACATTTACTGCATGCTTTTGTTGGCCTGGAACCATGCTGTTGTAATACAGGATATGGGACAGGGGGGTTGCGCAGAAGGTGAACTGCTTACCTACAAAACAGTGGTGTGCAGAAGGACATGCACTGGTTTCCAAGTGCAGCTCAAAGTGCTGCTTTGAACCTACAAACCTTAAAGAGCCTAATTTGTGGTACAGCCAACACCGTTCTCTGTCCTTCCTGCAGAGGATGAAGTGGAACCCTTACCCAGGAATGGGTGGGAACTGTGTTAGGAAGGCCCCATGGCTTGGGAATTAATTCCAGTACTGTTTGATCCCTTTTAAAACTAAGGTTTGTTCATCTTAAGTGAGATCCAAAGTCTGGATGGTGGCTCTGTGGCTCCTACCCTGTGCCAATTTTTTGAGAAGCAAAATGATTCTTGGAGTTCCCCTTTTGCAGAAACCTGCTCTCTGCCGGTTTGTTTCTTTTCACCACTTGCACACTAGGACCGAGTCCTCCTCCATTCTGACTTCTCGTGTCCGTGTGGCACAGTGGCTTTGGAGAGCCTGGTGTGGCTGCGTTGGAGGTAGTTCTTTTTCTCTCCTATCTTAAGTGTTCATAAAGCAAGCCTCAATCTAATCCTAAAGAGGTGAGGTCAAATAAATCCAGACAAATATTGAAAGATTGTGGGTTTATCCATGTGCCTGCTTTTTATATTCCTTCTTTTACAATAATAGATAAAGCAAGCAGCTAAAGAAATATATACTTCCTAATCTGTTTTCTAATTACTTTGAATATCAGCTGTATGTATAGAGCTGTTTCTCAAGTTGCAAAAATTTTGTTCCTGAAGGCTACCATCTGAGACCCATTTGGGGTCCCATTCTGCTACATGCTGCATACCAGTCCTCAGCCACACAGCACCATTKGTATTTTAGCTCTAATACTTCATCGTCTGTAAAAGATCTGAAAGAAATTTTACAATGTACTTGAAAAAGGACTCATTTCTCTTAAAGTTGCTGCTAGAGACAGTTGCATCTCTAATGTGCCTATATTTCAATTGCTGTTTAATATCATAGCATTATGGCAATGATAGTAATCTAATGGGAGGGACTCTGGTCCCAGGTTGTTAGCATATAGTATTAGAAATAGATTAATCTTATTAAACTTTAATATGGAATAAATTGCATTTGCAATTTATTAAGACTGTTTTGGGCTGCTACTCTTCAACTGTAGCATCCGTCATATCTGGTCTTCATGCACGGCTTTAATCAATAACACGACTGACTGGAATAAAAGAAACATTAATGGAAAAATATCTGTRATTGTAGCTGTACATCTCTGTGAATGTTATTTTTATAGATTTATTTATGTATTTTTGCTGCTGAGCTCTCATACCCTTGACCTCATGAATATGTAGTTTTCACAGTACTTCAGATCTTTGAATCATCAGTACCAGTAACAAAGAATTTCCTTGAGCTCAGAAAATGCAGATCGAGTGGAAAAGTACCAAGTGGTCTTGATCTGTCAACACTGTTGAATACTTTGTCCCATATCAGTGGTTTTATTGAGATGATGCTTTCAGAAACAACTTTCACTGAAAGAATTAAAGTTCCAAAGGTAATCTCCCCCAAAAGGACTCCCCGGGTGGTTCTCATTTTAAGACTGCTAAATTGGAAATGTAACCGGATTCTTTGGCAACTCCCCTGGCCAACATGGAGCAACACAATGTAAAATCTTACTGTATATTTATCTTTTCATCTATCTAATGCCAGATGTTGCACTGTTTAGAAMGACTTTGCAGTAACCTAGGAGGAAGCTGAGCTCAGGCCTTAGTTACTAGAGAACTCTCCAAACATTTCTGACTCTTCAGTTTAATGCATTTTTTGACTTTTGGTCATACACTGTACAAAGGAAACACTGATGGCAATGGCTGGATTTGGGGAGTAACAGTCATAGCTAAATCTGATTGTGAACATTGAAACTGTCTCAGTAGCAGCAAATTAGTTTAGCTGGTAAAGCTGAGATCTATCAATGCATGTTTTTTGAAGGACACASTCTTTTTGAAGGTTTGTATTGGATAATATTCTTTTTATCATGATCTTAATGTTTTTCCAGATGCACATTTTGTCAGCTCCATCACACCCTGTTTATTTTAGCTTATCATAGCTCAGGTTAAATCTGCCATATCAGCTGCAGTGATGAAAAAATCTAGTGCCTAAAGCAAATAATGCCAGYGTAGCAAAACTGTCCCCACTACTTATTCAAGGTGAGGGAGGGAAAACTTGCTTGAGATGCGCTACTCAGACAATCTGACTTGTTGTTTTGGTTAAGTTAGGGTAATTCTTTTTTTGCTTTAAACTATTTATTTTTYATAATAAAAAATATAATAGGCAATGTCTCATATCTGAGTAGGAAAGCCACGTGAGTCTACATATTTTCATTCCAATAAATAAATAAATCTATGAAGTAGGGCAGTTGAATATCCATGTAAAGAACTGTCACTTTTTTAATGAACTTTAGCTGACATCTTATATTCAAGAAAAACCAAAAGCCTATAGCTGCTTTTCTTAAGCATCCACACAGAAATTTCAAACCTACTATATCCTTCAAGAATCCTTTCCAGAAGCGTATATAAAATGCTTGCCATTAAATGTAYCATTGCTACTAAAACTACCTTCTTGATGTGACTGGAAAAATCTCTATTTTCTCTGCTATAGGATCATCCATATCTGAGTCAAAAATAGTTTATGCTTATAAAAGTTCATATGAATATGCAGGAATGCATATTCATATTTATGTTATTTAAATGCTTTCATTTGGGGTGATGGAGGGTAGCAGCATTGCAAGGCACAGCAATCACATTTTACTTTGTTCAGATTACAAAATGAGCAAAGAAAGCTCTGAGGAACTTGGCAGTTTGAGGAAACTTCCACATCGTCTTCAAATACAATTTGGTTGATAAGACTTCACACTTTATTTTCCTTCTGCTTTTTTTTTTTTTTTTTTTAATTGAAGTAACCTTCTAAAATGAAAGTTGACTAGCATGAATGCTTTGTTTTTAATATCAAAAACACTTAGTTTCACCTGGTGTTTAGCACCTTATTTCTTAAAAAACAAAAAAACCCTGCACACACAGGCAAAACAGCCTAACATTATATCTTACTTTCTTACCACATGCCATTACTATTTTTATTATAACTATACTGTATAGTATATACATACAYWRTGTATGTATATAGTATAACTGTACTGTTTAGTATAACTAAACACATGTTTATAAACATTTGCCAGTGCACCTATTTTATCATATCAACATTTAGGATTGCCAGGATACCTTTTACATTTTAGTTTGACTGGTTTACACAAGGTAAGATCTCAACTGACAATGTAAAACTATTTTGTGATAGCACGCAGGATTGCATTATGAGCGTACAGCACTTTGTACGCCGTTTATCGGAGTTAAGTTCTGCTTGATGGTATGGAAGCCTATATCCTTTTCTTTGAGAAGTGAGGAGCTGTTCTTACATATTAATACAATCAGCTGAAGAGCYGTGTGAATGGTGCAGAGCACTCTTCTGTCACTCTTCCCACCTCAGCTTGAGTGCTCACTTTTTTAGTCTCTAGCCGTATGGAGCTATCCATGATTCTGATCATTTCTTAAAAATCCTTGTTGCTGTATCTGTAATATCATGTTCCRATTCTCCTTAGATTCTAAGATTTATCATGCTCTGAATGTTGTTTATGCTTCAGTTGTAATAATAACCTTTTTCATTCCCAGATTTCAATTATTTCATCCGCTCCTGCTCCCGAGGTCAYCATCTTCATCGTATCTGAAATCTGAAACAAATTACTTGTCTTATTTTCAGGGCATGATTTATCCTATGCCTAGTAAGCATTCTTTCCTTGATGTCTTTCTTTTATAAATATTAATCTGAAAAGCCTTTTCTTTCCTCTTTGTTTTTATTTCTTTGCAATGTCTAGCTCAGTGTAACTCTGGGCATTTGTCACTTATCTCGATATGGCATGACGTCTATGACTAATGCTTCAGTTCTGATGACTAATATTGTTTTCTATTCCTAGCTGTCTCTTATTTATTCCTTATTTCTTTCTTGACATGGTTGTTCATTCATTTATGTCTGAAGCTTCTTCCCACAAAGTATTTTGAGAAGCTTTGGGATAAGGATGCCAGGCAGTACCCTCGAATTTACCTCTTCCACCTGCAAATCTCTGAGTGCCCTTGTCCAGTTTATTTTGTAAACTAGTTATCTATGCCATACTGATAAGGCTTTTCTCTGTGGATGATGATAAACAGGTGGGGCCTCTCACTGGCGAGCTGAGGAAATAACGGTTCAGCTGTAGACCTGTAGTTCACCACTGCTATAATAGAAAAACCATTAGCAAGTTTTACCCGCTGTTGAAGACAAAAAGTGTAACATGCAATCCTGATTGAAGTTGGTTGCCGAGTTTAGCCTTGTCCTGCTCTAGACGCACCAATTTGTTTGGAAGTTTAGATGGTTTACATATTATCGTCAAACATAATATTTGAAATCATCAAATTCTTTCTTTCAAAATCAATATATACTTTTTTGAGGGTTGATTATAATGTGACCTCAAAAATTCTTCAACTACATTGTTGCATTAATCGGACTGACTAAACAATTCATTACTCTTGTAAAATAAGTGAAGAATATAAAACTCCATCAATTTTGCTTTTACATTATATAGAAAGACTCTGGCTACTTTAGAATTTTTTTGCTATACATCTTGTCAATTTTGTTTTACATTATATAGAAATACTCCAGTTACCTCAAGAACTTTTTTGTTATACATCCTGCTTTGCTAGTGTTCTGATATGTAGTATTGTGAATAAGAAAAGGAGGGGGGGTCATCTGGAAAAATCCACTCATGACCCAAAATAAGTAGGAACTGAGTCCTGTCCCGTCCCCGTTCCCCCCTCCCCCCAAGGAAATAAAAGTTTTGAGTGTTATATCGTGAAAACAGTCTGTTCTAGTTGCATAGTTGTAGACTTCTATTTAGGTACAATTTAAGCATTGTCATTTATTTTTCAGAGTTTGCAGATATCAGTCAGCCTTAYTGAAGTATTTGGCTTTTTATTTGACTTAGAGAAGAGAAAAAGAGATTTATCTCCTGACATGACACATTAAAAAACCTTTGAAAATGTATTGACTGAGGTTGTCTTACGGAATAGCCTGATAGCTCTTCCTGTGAAAGCACAGTAAGAGGTAAATATTATCAAACTGTTCAGTGTAATAACTCATTAATAAAATACATTTAAAATGGAATGAGCGCTTAGGTGTCTTTGTAAAGAAAGAGTATCCAGAGAGACTCTCTGCCTCCTGATGGTTATTAAAACAGGAATATAAACTACATTCCTTAATTTCCTGGTACCGTGGACTTTGGGAATACTGAGCTAAGATGGAGAGTGAAGGGGTGGTAGGTCATGATCTTCCAAGCTGCTGCAGAGGTGCTGTTCAGGAGGTCTGAGACTTAGCATGGTCCTCATGTACGTGCCATAGTGTGTCGGAGAGCAGAGCAGATATGTGGTGAGCAGCTCGACAGAAACTGTATATTCTATATGTTCACCCATATCAGCTGGTATTGCTGGAATTGAGTGCAAAATCAGCACTTGCACAAGAAAAACTTGTAAGGCAGCGTTGTGCCCGACTGAGCCCGTCGGAACTCGTTGTTTGTTGTCTTGGTGGGAAGTCGGTCTTTTTCCTAACCTGTGGGTTGTTTTGTTTTGTTTTCCCTAAATCTTCTTAGCCCAAAGGGAAGGTAAGAYGTAAAAGCAGCTCTATACTGTTGAGGGATTTTTTTTTTCATTTGTCATTAGCATAACTTTTCCTCAGCTGAAGCCAGTGAGAAAGTCCCCAGAGTTGTTCGCATGCTGAATACTTTTCACTTTTCCTACTGCCACCTGTATTTTCCCAGTTAGAAAAAAAGAAAACAATCCATGTTTCTCCACAGAATATTTTACTGCCCATTTTCATTGTTTTATTTCTTTTAATGTTCCTGCTTTAAACTTTTTATTGGCTGAATGGCATGACCTTGGTTTTTCAGTGAATTTAAACAATGTGATCCCATTAGAGTTTGTAACAGTGATTTGTTTTTTTTTTTTGTTTTACTGTGTAGATAACATAAATGTTGAAGGTTTTTTTTGAGTAGAAATGTAGAAGTCCAAATTAAGCTTTTTCCTTAATAACAAGGTCTGCTGAAGTGCAAAACAGACAAATTTATAAATGCAAGAAGTCTGAAGTCTGAATATAGAGGACTGCAAAGCAAATAAAGTTGGAAGCTATTAGCAAATCATAGCTATCAATAAGACTGATTTGACTAGAAATAAGATATTGTAATGCTGACGACCTAATTCTTAAGTGTTGCATTTTAAAAAAAATACAATACACAACAAGACGACATTTCTGTCAATACAGTGTATTACCTCCCTCCTTAAACTTTTTTTTCTCATCAGTGCTACATCATAAAGAAATAAGGTAATTCAGATAATCACTCACTATTTTGTTGCTATGCACAGAGAATAGACACCCTCTTCTGTTGACATCAGAAACTGTTGGGTCTGTTTGACACAGCAAAGTGAGCACTGAAATTATAATAGACTGCTGCAGAATTATACATTCTATCCTCATGGATAACGGGCAAATTGCTGTCACTCTGTTAACTTCATCTGATACATACTTTTCCCTATTTCTGCTCACATTTTCCTTTCTGTTTCCTGATTGTTAAAGGTCTTTGTGACACCCATGTACTGTACTATTTTGGAAAACTGTCTTGAAAGCATGAGAAACAAAAAAGCATCAATGGAAAAATCTGTCAATGATTTTGAATAGATGTATAGGGAAAAGAATATGGATATTTGACTGGGGGGGGGGGTTATATCACCACAACCCTTTCATTCTGTGTTAAGAACTCACTCTGTTAGCAGAGACAGAGTAGTTCTAGAGAATACCTTCTTACAGATAAAATATCCAAAACCAGTTGCTTCTCACTGTGAAAGTGTAGTGCTGCAATATGTGCTTATTACTTTTGCCCTGTCAATGGCTACAGAAACAGCTAGAGAAATCACAAAGTGTGCAGAGCTGGCTCTTGTGGTATTTCAATATGGAAAAGTGAGTATTAATTTAGACATCATGTCAACTTTGGAAGTACTAGATCATAAAGTAATAATCTGCTGACATTTTTAAAATCTAAAATACTTAGGTTCTCAACAGAGTGCAATACCATATATTAATATGAAACTTTTTCTAGCATTTGCAACAAAATTTTACTTTCATAAGATACTGGAACACTGAAGACTAGAGCTTTCACATACGGTCACAAAATGACATTTAACTCAGTGGGCTGGGCTGGGAGGAACAAATAAAAGTCATTTAATATTTTGAGGAATAAATATCTTTGTAAATAGATAACAACTACTCTGGGTATCTTAAATATAAAAATAATTTGGTTGAGAATTTACTCAAGAGAGTGAAATTTTAAAAGATATTGAATGGAATATTTCATAATAAGGGATTACTTTCTTGAATACGCAGTGTGCTCTGACCGGTTCATTAATATAAAAACATCATAGGTAAGCTATACAGTGTTGAAACTAGTCCCATTATAACTGCAACAATGGTGCATAATGATACTTTCCGTTTATATTAGGATTCAAAGCACTGAGTAATCTGTGAGAAAAGAACTCTCACATACATTTTTTTTTAGTGCAGGAGAAGAGGAGGAGGGTACCCAGAAAACATTCACAGGGAAGGGAAGGAGGACAATACCTATTATTGCAAATGCAATTGAATTTGCATTAGTATGGGTTGGTACTCTGATTTTTTTTCCCCCTTTTTGACGGAAGAAGAAACTGAGAAGTGCTAACCACTGTGTCAGAGATTCTTGGCAAATCAACAACAAAGACCGGCCTTCGTAATGGTTGTTATACTGGCTCGCAGCTTTAACTCTTTACTAGAGCAGCCTAATTCAGCCTCTTCTCTGAAGTGCGAGATAGGGAAGTTCATCAGTAAAATTGTTGTGTTCTCAGTGCCACTGCTTTGGAGCCAGAGGATCGAAAGCCTCTTGCGGGGGGATGCTCCCACCTTCCCCCCCCCATCTAGCGCTCGTTACGAGCAATCTGCATTCCTGCGCCTCACACTCTGAAACACTCTAAACTGTGTCAAGACTTTGAGATAAGACCTGCTTGGGCACCAGGACCTTAAGAAACAAAGCGTCCTCTCGCTGCTGGAAYAGTGTTAGTTGTGGTGAGTGTGTGTTGGCCCTGAGGTAACGGTAGGTAAAATCAGCCAGAACTGACTTGCCTTGTCCATTCATTTGGGTAGTYACAGTTAGTATGAATTCGCTAGCTTTTCCTGTGTACCAAATAGTTACCATTAGCATAACTTCWAGTGTAATTAGAAAATAAGTATTCTAGTTGAGCTAAGTTTCTGTTAATAAGAACTGTTGTTTTATTCCATTGTAACTTGTGTAGCAAATCTTGATCTTTAAAACAAGTTGTGGAGTCATGCAGTAAATCTCCCTCTTCTCCCCTCCCTCGCACTACATGAAACCTGCACAGTTTGGGACTGTGGGGTAGTTGGTCATCCTGTCACACCCTGCTTTGGACAAAAATCCATTCTAGCACTATGCCCAGTTAATTAGRGCGCTGAAAGAAAAAGAAAAAAAGCATTATGTCATTGTATCTTAAACAAATGACAAACATATAGTCTTGGGTTTATGATCGGTTCAGAAGGGGGAGTTGCAGGAGATCCAAAGAGCGGTCTTCAGATCTTATCTTGGGTGGGTGCATTCCCGTACCTGCCCACAGCGCCTGGAGAAAAAATGATGCCATGAAAATTCCATGCCAGGGCTCTAGATCAGTAGTAGATCTCTCTGTGAATGAATCTATAAATGAGCTGAGAAGGGTCAGACCGCTGAAAAGGTGCAACATACCCTCTGCTATGCAGGCTAGCTCTCTTCCGTGAGGGAGCCGCAGAGGAGTGGTGCCCTATCTCRTAGCTCAGGTTTGGCTGTATTTTCAGATGCACACATGAGGCCAGATTGTGTTGGGTGTCTTCTGTTTRTGTGGCTTTGTCCTCTGTTTAATATTTATCCTAAAAAGGTTAAGTAAACTAGAGTGYCTCTCTGCTCATCCTGTTCAGCCACTGCTTGGAGAACTTGTTCTAAGTTGCTTGGAAATAGTTATAATACCACAGGAAGGCAGAAACGTTGCATAGGAGCATGAGGCTCAGGATGTTCAGCTAGGTATGTGGGAATAGGGATACCCCGTGTGTGTGTCTTCTGGTGCCCAGCTTTTTGTGCCAAGTCTTCTGAAGGTCAAGTAATGAGCCAAAAAGGTACTATGAAATACTCTTTTATTCTGAACTATGTGTTGCCACCTAAAGTCAAAGATACAAATAGTGAAAAATATSTAAATACTATTCACCATGAAACTATGTTTACTGATGTTGTTGAGAGGGGAGAAGAAAACATAGTATGATATTTATCTGCAAGACAGAAGAAAAATATTATTTGATTTTTTTTCCCCCTTTGTGTCTATAATTACTTCTAAAGGTACCTTACCTCTAAAGGAGTACATCAGGCATAGTGGTATTGTGAAACTGTGGCATGAATGAGTAAAGATTGCTAGAAAGGCTTATTAAAGAAGATGTATTAAAGAAAATCATATTCCTATTCCTTTTCCTTTCCCTTCCTTCCAAAATAAGCCAAAATCCCCCTTCAGAAATGTGTGTGTTTGTGTGTATATACATATATATATGTATATATGTATATATATATATGTATATACACACACACGTACTTTAGCCTAAAATGATCTTTGTGGTTTTGTTAACAATTTTATCCAATTTTCATTGCTACTACATTTTTGTAGAGGAAGAAAAATTGTAGATGAAGACTAATTCCACTAAAGCTAACATTAACAACTTCTCCTCGTAATTGTTTAAGTAAACCCAAGTGCTGACTGTCAAGAGCATGTCTGGATGGCTAAAACTCTTAAAAAGTCTTACAGACTGTGTGCCTGCTCTGGTTAACGCTGCCAGGCTGCAGGAAATGTTGGGGGCCTGCTGCTTTTGAAGAGGGAGATGGGCAGCGAGGCCATTCCTGCAGACAGGCGGTAGACCGTACCCRCGCGGCCGTGTTAGCAGCACCCTGGACTACTGGTGTCCTGCAAGGCAGGCCCTGACCATGACTCCCACCACCCGTTGATGTGTGCTGTCTAGACTTATACCACCGTACTTCATGTTTGTATTTAATATTGTCGGGAGCTATGAGGTAAGAGCTGCGAGGTAAGAGCTGCAAGGTAAGAGCTTTTTTTCCTTGATTTTAATTAGATACAAGATACTGAAGCCCTTACCTAAATCCTTGTAGCAACTTGCTTAAGAAAGATACCCAGCAGGTAAACTACCAGAATATATCAGGAATTGTAAGCTATTGAACCTATGTGATTCCTAGTCAYGTGGATCTTGACTAATACCCTTAAATCTGGAAACTGTGGCTGATAATTAAGTACTCTGCATTTTTTAATTAATTAGTGATTGTAAGGATAGTCAAAGCCAGATTAATATATTCTTGTGAAGTGGTTCGTAAGACAATCTGGAGACCTCAGTGGAAGTTWCTTGACCTTATTTTCCTCCCTTGAAAAGATATGGTAGATACTTGCTAGGGATAGCTCTGTCYGAAAGCCTAACTCTCACTTGATTTCTGTGGTATCAAAGTGAGAACCCTGAGCATCTGCTTTGACTATAGTTCCATGTGGAACCACATCAAATGGAAATTTTATTGATTCATTTCTCCACTTTTCCCTCCATCCAAGGAGAAAATGTCCGCAGTTTATGCTGTACAGTTTCTGCAATTATTTCCTGTATTGTATGTGAGTTTGTCTCTTTGGTCTGGCTAGGATTCATTAGAGGCTATTCCTATTTGATATGTAAATTATTTCAAAATGCCAGTGCAAGATTACAGATACCTTTCATTTTCTAACAAGTTCCTTCAAGGACCTACATGCATTTAATCTAGTATTGGCTTATTATCTTTCTTAAAAAAAAAAAAAAAAAAAAAAAAAAAAAAAAAAAAGTAAATCAGCGAATACTTTCACTGGAACAAAAGGTTATCTGTTTCACATAGAGGCAGATACCCAAAGACAAGGAGGAAATGTTGCAATTTTTATGATCTTTCTCAGATACTTGCTAAATATATAATTTTTGAAGTAGATACGTGCATCTGTCCCCAGACAATGGATTGACTTAATGATTTTGTTGCTGAAATGTCTTGAGTTTACAGCATGAGGTAATTATGTTCAAGTCACTAGGGAAATGGATTTATAGTAATGTGGGCAAGAGAAAGCTAATTTGATTATCAGACAGAAGATCAAAAGACTTTTACTAACACAAAAGAAAAGTCACTTGACTGCTTGGCAATATCTTAGACTATAAAACTGGGAGAAACAAATTTTAGAGCAAAAGGCATTCTAAAAATGTCTGCTAATAATGCTGTTTTTATTACTATTTTCTAATATTTCCTAAAAATGTCTTTGCAAGTCTATAAAACATGCACATGAAGAAAGTTTAGTAATGCATTGGGTTGCGCTTTATTTTATTTTTCGTTTTGAAATCTATAGGTGGAGACGGGAGTCTGTCAGTGGAAATAGCAAGAGGGTAAGAGGTCCAAGTAATTCAGCATTTTGAAAGGGGAAGAGAGGCACTGTCCAGCTCATCTGCTGGTGTCATGTGAGGTTACACTRTTCCTAGGCAATTCCAGATAGGTGGTTATTTTCTCTAACTTAAAAATCTAATAGAAGTGATTCTGTAGCCTTTGAGTAACCTTTTCCAGTGTATGTCTATTCTAATGGATGCAAAAGGGTTCCTATTATAAACCGTGCATTTTCTTCACTGTAGGGGTCCATCTATTATTTTTCTGGAACTTTGAGAGTTATAAAATAGCAAATACTTAGGCRGTATCCTTTTTACTCATAGCCTACAAACCTGATGCATCTCTTYGCCTCAGATTCATTGTGAATTGCCTCAGATTCACCGTGACAAGTTGCCACAGGAATATTGTTTTGTAAAGTTTGTCACTTTCCTTTGGTGACAGAAATACCTGGATATTAACGTTCTTGTTCTTATCTCCCAAATGGAAATGCCTTGAAATTTAAACACTGACCCTGTTTTAATTTGATTTAAAAAAAATGTGATAACTGTTATTACAACTTGTGGYTGCTTTGCTCTAGCTAGAAGAGTTTATAACCAAGTCTTACCTTGTAACTGAGAAGCTCATCGGTTAAATAGTTTGCTATCTGATCGCTTAACACAGGYTAAATATGTCATCAGTCAAGAAAATGTTGAGATGTGCGTCTTTGATCAAAAGATTAAGGTTTTTCTCCACAATGTCTTAAATCTAACGCCAGTTTTAACTTTAGTTTGAGGCTTTAAATTTACGATAGCTCTGCTCTCATTATAAATCACTTTTCCAAAAATACTTCACGTCTTTTCATTTTTCATGTTTTATCAGTCCTTGTTTTTCTTCCTGCATTTAATGACAAGCCTCATTTTTAGCAGATATTAATAAAATGGCAGCATCTGTCTTCTTCCAGACTTGTGGTGCATTTACGTTGGCAGCTTTTGAGTTGTCTTCGAGTAGTCACTTGTTTAGGCTGCTGAAGACTTCCCAGTCCACCATTGCAATCTGGATTCTAACATTCTTTTTCAGTGTAATATTTGTTAAAGGTTTTTAAAATAAGCAAATTATGCAAAAAGAGAGATTAATTAATTGTGCATCATTTGAACATGAAAGGACAGAAAGTCTTGGACAGTAAAAGAGAATAATGATGAGCAGCAACGATGTCTGTTTCCTGTAGAGCGCTTGAGAGGGGACAGAAAATAACAGGAATATTTAATTCCTATTTTAAATTGCTCTGTTTGAAAGCCACGTCTCTTTGAAGAACAAGTGAATTCCAAGGACATATTAGAGATCATAGACAGTTTGTTCTCTTGTGTTATTTCTTAAACCTATATTGTTGCCTGTGATAGAGAACACCTTGCTTTTCTCATCCCAAAATCTCACTTTAATAATAATAATAATAATTTGTTTAAATAAAACTGTGTAAAGAAAGTGGTAGGGAATCATTTTGYTGCTTTCATAAGTCTCAAATTAACAAGCGCTTTAGTGTCATCTAATCATGGGAGGAAAAAGAAGCCCCTCAGCTGCAGGAAATAYTGGGCAGGACAGGGATGGACACGGCAGGTTAAAGGTCCAACGTTATTAGTGTTCCCACCACTACTTGAWAACTGCTGGCATCAGCCAGAAAAGCCAGCTGTACTTATTAATGTTCACCAGCTTTCACTCTAATCCGTGGCAAGGTGGTGTGCATGAGCTTTGGGGAGTAGTTTGCCACTTCGATCCACAAACRCATTTCTTACCCCTTACCCATGGCTTGCTCTGAACACTTGAACTAAAGAATCTCAAATGTAAAACCTCAGTGGTGCAGAGCATTGTTCAGCTGTGACCAGTACTGAGGCTAAATTGCTTTAATTAAAGGCTAGACTAGAGTAAATTGCCAGTAGTATTCATTACTGCAAAATTAAAGTTGGTTTATTAGGTTGTTATTGATGGAATTAAGGCGACTGATTTGGAGCACTTCAGAACTGAAAGAATTCAAATAGCCATTTAATATAAAGAATGACAAGAAATCATTTACTAGTAATATAAAAGAATTTACGKATTGAAATGATAAGATAATGCCAATTTAACTAAAAGCAGGCAGCAAGGATTTATTACAAAGATCAATGTTTTCGTCTGATGTTGTCTAACATCTCTAGATACGTGGATGGACACCTATGAAAGTCTAAGGTCAGGTGCGTCYACAGAAAGCTCAGAAATCTAATCACATTTTTAGAAACGCATTAAGGATCATTTTGGGATCATCCGTGGCATGCATATTTTGAGCCAATTCCTTTTTACTGAAATATTTTCATTCGTATTAGTGGAAGATGATTTTGAGTATAGCAAGGCACTGAAGCATATGTCAGACTTCAAGAACGTGGGTAGGCTGCTGAAGACCTGGGCTCGCCCTGCTGCRATGTAGGGGACCCGCTTGCCTTCAGACCGAGCATGCTGCAGTGCGCAGCAGAGATGCCAGCAGCTGAAGATCTGGGCCCAGTGCCAACGCCACCCAAGCCAAAAGAACTGCTTTCATTGGCCTGCCTTTTGGTCTGTTATCTGCCCCTGTTTCTCACTATGCCATCAGAGAATATATAAAATTAGAATCAAGCCTATAATTTTCTATTGTTTTCCTATTCTTTAGAGAGATCTCATACTGTCTATCTGAAGGTGATCTATAATTAACATGTCATATTCCACAAATTTTTGAAGCCATCTGGTGGTTTTGTGGGGCAGAAAGGAGGTAAGGTAGGACTGATGGAGCAGGGAATGTGTTCTGCGGAGTGTTTTATTTGATTGAACCTAAGTCAGGATGTCTGTAGCATCAGCTGACTAAGTGTGGCGTATCCTTACAAAGCCTTCGCACGTTCCGATGGAATCACTCTGACTTTGCTTAGCAGAACTTCTGATATGTTTGAGAGAGAGAAAGTGAAAAAAGCCCAAGAAATATATTTTCTTTTTACCTTTCACAGTGATTAATTTGAGTGGCTTTTCACAATCCATTTCCAAATACCTTTAAGAAAAGGAACTCTACTGGCCCTCTATATGAACTAAACTTCACATTAAAAGATTATTTAAAGGATCTTAGGCCAAGGATTGAACACAAAGCCTAAGCTCCAAAGCCATCATGTGAGTCACCAGATCCTACAATTCTTCCTCAGCCTGAGTCATCCCAATGATACACTTTGAGCTACTGGAGCTCAGTGCCTGATGCTCCTTGGTCGCCACATCCGCTTCTCCTCTCCAAACCCTGTTAACTTCCACCTGGTCTCTCAGTGCTCTGAAAGCTCCCGACCGGCTMCGCCGTGCCAGGAGAACAACGGGGGAGGTTCTGCCACAATATATAACAAATTCCCAGGTCCTAAATGATGTGGCTGGAGGAGAAATGGCTGTTTTAGTATTTTCTGTTTCCTAGGTGAGACTGGGTGAACAGCAGTCATGCCCGAAACCCTGATCGGACCCCTGAAGTCAGACTTTTTGCCCAGTTAAGGAGGGAGGAGAAAAGRAAATGTTTCATTTCCCCTTCTCTCAAGCTTCTTTGATACCTATAGTACAACTTCATATTGATATTGGTAAGGAAAATAAAGCTGTTGGTGCTCATGAGAATAGTGGTGTTTGAATACAGTCCTTGCTGTCACAGATGTATTATTCTTTTCTCCCTTCCCTGAGCTATAATGTGCTCTTCAAATGCTATTGATGCTGAAGAGCAAGAACTTTTTTTTTTTTTTTTAAGTATTTTGATAATCATAATATGGGAAATTCCTTGCATGCTAGAATTTAAAAGTGAGTGAATTAACAGACAAACCTTTAAAAGATAAATTGATAAACAGAAGAAGGAAGAGCATATTTATCCCCTGTAGTTTTATTCTATTAAGGGCCAATGCTGAAATAGCTGATTCATTCTTCCACTTTTATTCTTGGGATGTGCTGACAGCTGCAGAATATGATGCCAAGTGCTGGCTGCGGCTTGTCCTGCATTCAGACAGGCTGTGGGGAGTAGTTTTGATATTGCTGACTTTAATCCAGTAAGCAGAGACAGAAAGGGAAGCGCTGACAGATCGAACTGACCAACAGCCTTTGGCTTCGAGGCTGTGAGCAGCCGTGTGCAATAGGGGATGGTGAGAATTTGCTCTGAGGAGGGATTCCAGCTTGTTGCTTTTTCTCTTTAACCTAAGTATAGCTGGATTTTTGATGCTTTCAGCCATTTAGCTGCTTCTTACTAGCTCTTTACCTACCTCTAGTAATGAATGCATCTCCCTCCTATGTTATCTATACCATAATGAGATTATTCTATGCTGAGATTACAATAGCATAAAAATGAGAAAACATTATTAGCAATGTATAAATTATATTCGTTTGATCCATGCCATTATTATTTGTTCCAAGGCAGCTGATACTGCTTTGTTTTCATTTGTGAGAGGCAGGAGAAGAACAGGTAGTACTTCCATGGCACGCAGGTTCAGCTCAGCTGGAGAGAAGGCACACTTACATCTGCTGCCTGTAAAGGTTTACAGCTGCTTTTTTATGATCCATTCACTGAACAGAAGGAAAAACCTCTTACATGCAACAGGAAATATAGTGCATGTGCTTTTGATGCAAATAAAAAGCAGAAGCATTAGCATTACTAACAATCATATTTTCAATTTAGTTTAAATCTTGAGATGCTTTGCAGAGGGTCAGCACTCTTGGGTGGTATCAAAGCATTGCACTGTGTAAATATGAAATTCAGGTACTGTAGATGCACACACAGTAGCTAGTGGTCCTTTCTCAAATACTTGAAGTACTTGTCCTCTGGACAAGCGAAGAGTGAAAAATAAAGTACTGTCTCCGGTATAACAGAGGAAATTTGTCGTAGCCGTAGAAATTAAAGCTACGTGCTTCAAGTTGTGGAGAGGTTTGGCAATAACAACTCCAAGAATGTGGAGCGGCCACCGATGAAAAGAAAACTCTCTCCATGGGATTTCTCACTCTTAGATAATTTTATTTTTGGCCTAAGATCATGTAGGAGAATGTCTCTTTGTAAAGGATGTAAGTTTTTTAAGAAAAAGAGGAACAGGAGGAGGAAAGTGTTACTGGCTTCTGATGTTAGAAGCTGTATGGTGGAAGTGATCCTTTTATAAAGTCATTCTTTGTAAACTGTTACCAAATATTATTCTGCTGAACATCAAAGATACTATTTTTACCAAAGACAGCCCTGATCGGATGAAGAAAATAAAGATGCAGACAAAGGATGATGACACTAAGATCTAATCCATATGGAGAAGAGCAGGTTTTGCACAGGTTCACCTGGCCATCAATCAGCTGATAGCTTAGTTGCTACATGGGCCCCAGGCGCTATGGGTAGACAAGTTTAGACAAGCTTGTCGATCCTCACTCTGTCTTCGTAAGGGATTTAGAAAGTTAATCTATTTATCCAAATTAACAAACTGATGCCAGGAACTGACTGTATAGCAGGATTTCCAGTATATAGAACTGCATGGCAGCTTTCTGTGTTTGAAACGTTTCGCASAAAGTTTCAATGCCGTTCAGATTCCCCTGCTCAGTGAGAGCTTGGAAATCTCTCCGTGAAGGGTCTGCGTATTTTCACTAGCTTCTTTTATCTTGAAGGAGGGAGAAAGATCTATGTCACAGGTTTCAAGCCAGCACTTTGAGCCTTGATTGCTCTCAGTGCCTCTGTAACTCCTTTACGTGGCACTAATTCTTGCGAAAAAGTGTCGTCTGATTCTGTCCCCCTACTTGTAACTTTTGATTATCCATTCTTGATGCAGATGAATTTTCCTGTGAAATTACTGGAACAGAATGAAGGCAGATGATTTGAAAACGAATTGCCTGGAAAAATTGTATGTATGGGTTTTGCTTTTACAGCTGCCTTTTTTAAAGTGTTCACCTGGATATGAAACAAACAAAAACCAATTAAACCCTGTTTTCCTCATCCTCTGTATCAGATCACATTTTCAGCAATTTTCCTACAGCAGCGATTTCATTCAGTTTATGTGAAATTGGGTCAAAGACTGCACGTTTACCCCTACAGCTATCTCTGTTCTCCCCATAAATACCTCTTCCCTATAGGCATCATGATGCAAACGTGGTGTGCATATGTTCTATTTGCAACGTATGGGCCAGAAAGGGATGAAGTACAGCAGCTGTGTGATCAAGAAATAATTTATATGTTAGAAAGATCAGGGAAAGGAGTTATATTAACACAAGATAATAGAAAAAGAGAAGAAAAAAGTTGTGCATCTGTACCTGCATAGAGTTGTATAACTTTTTAGGTATGTGGAAAGATTGTTTTTAATTTTTAGCATTTTTTTTTAATGTTACATTACCGCAACTGCACCCTGCATTGCCAGTGTTACAAGTTGGATCATGTTTGCTTGTAAATGCATTTATAATATTATAATTGCAATGACACCTGAGAACTGAGAGTGTAGTGCATTTACCAGCTATCCAGTGAGATATTGTTTATCCATTCTCCGTTAAGCCTAACTATTTACTATCGGCAGACTTCGCTATTGACTTACTATCAACAAACCAACATTGGGAGATTGTGTGGTATTGCTTGTTTAAACGTACCTCGAGGAAGAGCAGTGCAAACTATCATGGTTTAGCAAAAATAAATAGTAGATCACACAGAATGATTTTTTTAATATACCTTGTTTACACATATAGTTTCTCTGTTTCTCCTATGTATTAACTAACCCATGAATTTGATTTTTTTAATGGAAAATAGCCTCTTGATACCTAAGAAGGTGGTTCTTTAAAATAGCTGAAAAGGGGAAAGTGAAGGCTGCCAGAAATGCCTTACTCAGAGGGCGTGAAAGGTGAAGGCCTCTTCAGGTAGGCATAAGGTCGTCCTGAATCGGCTGTGAACAGTGAGGAAGTCAGAGAGTTAGAGTTTTCAAGCAACCTCATTTGTAATCTACTTGCCCTTCCCTTTACTTTTTATTTTCATTTAATTTCAGTAATACCTAAAGAAGAGCCTGCCTTCACCCCAAGCTATTGGTCTGGAACCCTGTGTGGTTTAAGTTGATACAGCACTAACTTTTGTCTTCAAGGCTGCAACAGCTCACACAGTCCGGCACCGTTTGCCATTAAAAAGGCATTATGCCAATAGTGACTGCTTTTCCTTGGATTAAAAGTGTTGTTCCTAAATGGATCCGGCTACTCTGGAGAAGAAGACACAATCTGTATTTCTAGTCCTGATAATATTGCTATTTGACTCATTTTTATCAGTTGAATTCAAAGATTTATTTTTAAAGCAACGTTATAACTTGCATGATTATGTTTTACTCCTATATATCTCTGTCCTGTATACCTATATATYTTACATATATAGCCCAGCATATCCACGACCAAACTGAAGCTCCTGCCTTACAGAAACATGTGCTGTAGTCGTGATCAATTCCAAGAGCAATAGGATGTAATAAATACATACAAAACCAGACTTTTTACTGATTTGTAGGCTCCCAGCACAGACCATAAGAAATAATATGTAATTGTCTGTGGCCTGCAAGAAGTATTGAACTGGAAGGAGATTGCAGAGCTGCAGTGGTGCTTTCAAGTATTTCAACTACTCAGATGAAGCTTTTCACATCTAAACTTTCTTGTTAGAGAGAAGTGAGGACTCTGGATATCATATTAATAAAGCCATAAACCACTTTTTTTTATCATAAAGTTAGCAAATTTTGTGTCTAGCTGTCATTGCTAAGAAAGAGGAATAACATCACAGTAATTAAACCAAAATTTTCTAGTGAAGTTTGAAACTACTTTGATATAATTGCTTTCTGATTTGCCATACTCTGTCAATAGAGCAGATATTCTTCTTCTAAGACTACTTAGTCTTCTAAGACTAAGAATTAATCTTAATTTTAAAGTTGTTTGGCTTTCCAGTTCCTGATTCTGTTTACTACCAATATAGTTGTGATGTGGTATATTTGTGTTATACTATCAGTATAAGATATGGTTCCTATTAGAGATTATAGGATTAAAAAAAAAAAGCCAATTACTGTAATAAGGAACTACATCAAAATTACAAGGAAATAAAAATGGAAAAGGGAAAATAAAGACTGTAGTAAAAGCATGATATGTTTACTGATTCAGATGGAAAGATCCGTTGTGTTGCTGAGTTGTGTGGTAATAYGTACGTGTTACTCTGGACCTATTTGTTCTGCCATTGCAAGGATATGGATGGGTATCAAGAAATGCTGYGTATTGCTTATTTTAGCTTAGTTTAGTTTTTAATTCTGTTATTTAAAGAATTCCAGAAAATCCATGACTGCTGAATGAAAGGTGATTGTTAAAAGATAGGGTCTGAGAATTAGTTTTAAATTAGAATGAACTTGCGTACTCTAAATATTGCTTTTTATGTTGGCTGTTAGGASAGATATACTCGCAAAGTTGAGCAAGATAAAGGCCTTACTATATACGTTAGAGGTCAGGTAACTTCTTTTGCTTTTTTATTGTTTACTGTTTACCGTAGTTTAACTGTAGCTTAATTTCCTTAGGTACACAGTAAGTCAGTGATCTCTGGAGAACGTGCTGTTGTTGAACCAGGACGAGCAGTGCTATTTTAGCTAGTGATGCCTGAACTAGAATGTTTTTTGTTGTACGTAGATTAAYGTAAATTACTCTCCTTTAAATATAAATCTACATCGGTGCTATCCAGCAACCTCAGATTTCCCCCGCGGCGCGGGGCCTTGCTGCGGGGAGCCCTTTCCAGCGCGTCAGGCACACAGTTACGTACCTGAGGCCTTATAAACGGAACGCAGGCAGCAAAACCTGAGTTTGCTGCTCAGTAAGCGTCTTTATTACCTCCTATCTGACTGTGATAAAATCCCCAGGGAGCACGGGTCAAAGTTTATTCTGTATGCAGAGTCTATGTGCAGAAAAAGAATGCACAGGATGTGGTTTACTTCTAATCTCTTAAAAGCCGAATAAGTAAGGCAGTGTAAAAGTTCACTCTTACCATCCTCTCACAGGAAAAGGAAGGAGGGGAAACGCAACATATATAATATTTAGAAAAGAAAGGAAAACTGGTTAAAAGGTCGTTTAGGAATAATTGTCACAAAACCTTTCCTGTCAGTTTACGGTCTTTCTCATTATCCATCAGGAAAAACAAATCTCAGCTATTTACATAGATAGATTTTATTTCATTCCCCTCTTCCAGTATGACCATAATTCTGGCTGCTCTTACTAAAAGAAAAGTTAGGAAATGAGTTAGTTAAAATATTAATGTAGTGAGTTACATTTGCTAAAGCAATAAAGAGCTTTACATGGTGTTCTGAAATACCGGAATTCAATTCRCAGAGTTTGCCAAAGCTCTATTTTTATTTTGTCTTCATCTGATGTTATCAGGGTTGTTCGTGTTCCAAAAATGGATGAGTTTCAGCAGTAGTTAGCAGTTGGTAATAGGAGTCAAGAAGAGTGAGGTTTTTAACACATTCAGAATGTTGAATTTCCCCTCCATCTGATGATAATAATTTAACATAAAAAACTCACAAAATTGTGTGGATTTTAAAGAGCCTCCCACACACCTTATGGAATTGAAATTCTGTGTGGGCCTGGAACCACGAGCATGTTCAGTAAGTATGATCTCCAGAAGCGCGTTTTATTTAAGAAAAAAATTAAATGAAAAATTAATTGTAGCTATTTTATCCAAACACTCCAGTTTCCTAACATTTCAATTATGCCTATTAGGCAACCATGCCATTTATGTTTAACTAAAAATTTCCTTAGGGTGATAGCTGTAAAATTTAAATATTTGTTTACTCATTTGGGGAGTTTCAATTATAGGAACATAATATTATGCTAAATCTTGAAGTATGTCCAAGGAAAGGTCACGCTTTGCTGAAACCTTTTGGTGAAGCTTTTTCATACCAAAATATATTTAACAGTATTGTCTGCTGTGCATTTTCATCAGGTCACGTAATTTTCATTGTGGCATAAAGACCTGCTTTTAACCCTGGATTCACAAGCAGACCTGGCACATGACCAAGATATATACTCTGCTCTATGGATTCACAAAACAGGCTGACGCAGAGGACATATTGTAGATAAATGTGGGAAATCCTATCTGCTTCATCATCCAGTAAGTGAGAGGAGAAAAAAAAATCCTTTTCTGAGCCATTTTTAGGAAACTATTTCATGAACATACACTATAAATGTTTTTAGTGGGTTTTTTTTTGGAAGCATGGCAGGTGGGACTCAGAAATTGTTAAGACAGAGTAGGCATAGCCTTAGTGTATTCAGGAATGCATCTGCTACTGCATTTTATTAACAATTTACCTTTCTTTATTTACCTAGTAAAAATATAATAACACCATAGAAAACTATTCGTCTTAATTGTACTGGTAATGCTGTAAAATGAAAATACCACGCATATGTGTCAGTATAGTTATAAAACTAATYCTGCTCTGACTGTTACAACAATTATTTTAATCTCAGCGTTAAAAAAGGTACAGRCACGAGGGGGTCAAGCTGCAAAGTCTGCTAAACAGAGAGAGRTTTTGCAGACCTTTTGCTGAGGTTCAGGGATGGAGCCCTCATCTCCTACCATCAACCTGTTTTAAAATACTGACTATTACTCAGTAGAGGACGTGTTTGCAAATTCGGATCACTGCTTGTCTCCGTTAGTCCCAGAGACCATACATGAATTCTGAATATACTGGCTAGCGCTGCAGTTGCACCATTTTTAGAACTTTTTTTRCTGTCCCCACAGTAAATATATTGTAATATGAAAGGTATTTGTGGTAACATTTACTCTGTTGATTGAAAGCAAAATATTGCTCACAGTGAAACCCTTCAAAATTTGGGTTGAAGTTGGTAGATCTTAGAAATATAATTATATAAATAAATAAATAGTTTTAGGATACAAAAGATAGTGAAGCCATACAGAATGACACAGAAAAGATACACATACTCTATTTTGTGTACATATTTTGTAGTATGGACCCTTTATTATCATAAAGGGTTGGGCTATAGTTAGAAATGTAGGAGATATAGTTAGGCTGTAGTTAGGAATTACACTATAAAGAAATTTATCACTTTTTTGTGCTATGTATACTTCATCAGGTTTCGCTCATAAATCTGGCACACTAACAATGTTTTACGAGATATCATTATAGAAGCACTAAAAAAAATACTGTTACTGTGAGTAGTTTTGCCAAAAAAAATTACTTCCTGAAGAAGTCAATCACGTATAGAAAAAAAACAGAAATATGCTATTTTTACAGAGATTGTGTATAAAAAACATCTTCAGGAACACTACATGGAATATTATCTTCCTTAGGTATCTGCCCATTGATAACATATTTTTATCACGATACAGCAATCTAAGGGAAAATATTGCACGTTCCTTTCTCATTTCTGTTAGAAAATTAAATTCCGATAAGGTTCTATACGATGTGTCTCTTATTACTCTGTAGAGTGGCAATTTAAGGACTAGAAATGCATGTTTTTTTCGTCTTTATGATCCAAATCTGACCACTGGAGTTGCTTTCATGCTGTTGTTTTCATGAAGTCAGAAAATAATTGTTCAAAGCTCACTTAAATCTGCAGTAGCCTTCAGTTCAAGGGAAGTTCAGTTAAATCCAAAATACATGGTTGAAATATAGAGCAAATACTGGCTTCTTGCTGATAAATTAAAACAAATAGTATTTGTTTTTCTCATCGCTTTATCATCAGTTCCTCTTATGAATGCTAAGTAAACTGCAGATGAGAAATTATAAGAAAACACATCTTGCAAAATGAAGCATCAGTTGCAGTCAAAAAATGGACTATACTAAAAATTAAGCAACGAAGAAAACAAATTGTGGATGTTAGGATGCCAATATGAAATATAGTATGGGCTTGCCAACATTGAAGAGATAGCAGAATGTAGACTGAATTATTAATGTTAGCACTTACCAGACAAGCTCTATGAGTATAAAGCAAAAAAGATGACGCTTACTATTAAAGATTAGTAAACTTCCTCCTAYTGCAGGAAACATTTTATACTTTGTTTTCTTCTTATTTATTTTTGCATTTCAAATACGTCAGTGTCTCTGATTCTAATGGGAATGGCCATGTTAAGGTCAGGTTAAGTGTAAATTGCCTGCTTAGGAGATGTCAGTGTGGAAATTCTGCAAAAATAAGAATGTATAATTTTGAATGTTTATGTTTTATTAATAGATATTCTATGTTAAGTCCAGGTTTGAGTGGATAAGGAACAAAATACAGTTGTGCAAGTATGTCACATGATGCTGGAGTGTATATAGCACTAATGAAAGTGGAAAATTAAGCTCCTAACTTTATAAATATATACCTTGTGTCACGATTATGCAAAGAAGTAGGTTGTGCTCTTTTATCACCAGGGACCCTTGCTCTAAAGGGACAATTGAACATAGCTGTAGAGCACAGAAATCACAAAATTTCTTCCACTCCAATAATAAATAAATGGAGTCAGAATGCATATCATTTTCATTAAATTAATGCCTAGTTGTTAAAAGTAAAGGTATTTCATCCTCCCTCCCCTCTTGGAACTAGAAGGACCGATTTCAATTTAGGGTTCAGTAATACGAGAGCAACATAGCTCTAAGGCAACTGAGAAGTTGGATGAATACAAGCTGTGCTGCTGCCTGCGCACAGGTTTTCAGATTATCGATGGCCTTTGTCCTCGTATGACTATAAATAGTATTCTGGCTTGTCTTTTGATTACATAGGTTATACAGATACCCAGGGAAATGTGCTTTTGGATAAAACTTAATGTGCTTTATTTAGTTTCAGCTAGTAAGATTTTATTTAATTAAATGAATTATGTAGATTTTTTTTAATTGTCAGAATGCCAACAAGGATCTACTGGGCTTTGGAAATCCTTTCCATTAGAACAAAAATGACTTTGTTTCTTATAATGAACCTTTTCGGGGCAGAAATCTTTAATATGGCTCAAGGCCATTTTGATATGGCTACTTTTAATTAAGCACATAAATTATTAACATTTTGAAAACTGGAATGAGTTCTTTTCATAGTATTTTTAGCATGCCTATTTCTACTTAATATTCTTTCTTGTCAGATAATTCTACTGACAGACAGATAAGGTAAGTCCTAAGGTGTTCAGGAAAAAAGCCTATATCATTGTTCTAATGAGTAAACAGGGCCTTTCGCACAGTAAGTGATAGTGTTAAGCACCACTCAGGATGAGGACCATCAYGAGTACTTTAAAATACTAAAGTACTGCATGTATCTATCTATATTTAAATCATAGATTTTTAAAAAATTATTTTCCCCTGTGTAACATAGCTCACATATTTTTCTGCAAGGAGTTTTGGAGCTTTTTAAATTTATACATCAGAAAAAGGTAAATTAACCATAAAAGTCTATTTAAACAAAGAAAAGAGATGAAACTCAAGTCTAGGACAGTAAACCAATGTAGACATGAGGCTCTGCATCTTCCCCTAGTTTCCTCAAGCAAGCCTGACAGAGGATTTGCCAGAATGTGTCATGTGCTCTAAAGCCTAGGAAACACAGTTTTAAATATCACTGTTTTAAACAAATGATCGTAATGAATTTCAGGACTTTTGATAGTTTAAAACAGAAGGCTTTAGTTGTATATGTATACAATTGCATTACACGCTCTTTTGTATAAGCTRTGGTGTAAAGGGCTTTGATGTAAATTGTATCTGGCAATGTGTCATACCACACAAAATTAAAAATATCCGTCCCTAGCATGTACTTAATATTCTGCTGTGTTTTGGTATTGTTAGAACACGCACTCTGTGAAAGTGAACCAATTAATGTCTGGTTTGATTTATGGGTCATAAACTATGAGGCTGCAACCATAAATAGTGCAAAGGGTTTTGATTGTAAGAAGATGCCAAGCATTCCCCTTCTAAAAATTAGATCTCAYTTAAATGTCTAATATCAGGAAATAACACATCATTTTTATTTTCATTTTCACTCTTTTCTGTGACTATTACGGATCATATGATCTATAACAAAGAGCCATAATAATGTGTCACACGTTGAACTCGGTAAATTTTATTAAAATGTTATCCACTCTTTTCTTCCCAGTGAGTCTCTAACTTATATTGTCTCATTCAGGAGTAAAATGGTACTGTCTTCTGACCTGTCACAGTGTTATCTCTGGTTCTGTTCAGATATTTTCGTTACAAGCATTATGTTGTTGAATTGAATAATAATGAAGTGAATGGTGTTTAAGATGAATTTTAGAATTAGTACACTAGCTCTTCCAAAAATGTTTTAAAGCTTTCATTCGTCCTTTTTTTTTTAATGATGCTAAATAGAAGTTCAAAGATACTAGAAAGCATTTCCCTCATCTTTTCATTAGTGTGGTATAAAGACGAATGAACATATACATTTCCAGTGTGTATATATATTCACACACAGAGAGAGAATGAATGAATACTAGATCTCTTCTGAGTTCTTCARATATTAGCTCACCTGAAGTTCTTGATCTCATTATCACCACCCAGTGGAAAAGCTTGGATCTAATGCCAAGTTCGGATGTGAACTTCAGGACTTCTTCCTGTGGAAATATCTACTACTTGAGTAAATGAACTGAAGCTCCCTGGAGGTGAGGTTTCCTATTGACTTTGGAAGACTTTTGATCAATTCTTAAGGCTACAGATCTGCTATCCTAGATCTCAATATGTATACTTTTAATATTTATTTATTTGCTTTTTTTTGCTGGGCTTTCACTTTGATGCCTCATCTGTTTTGGTTACAATTTAGCTTCTTAAGCATCTTTGAAGTGTTTTTTTTTCTAATAGAGCAAGCTTTAATTGTTTAAAATATAATTAGTAAAAATTTTAATTGATAAAAATTAAAATTTGGTGCTCATTATTTAGTCAGCTTCCTTTTCAGAAAAGTACAAGATATTGAAAGTCTGCTTCAAATCTCCTAGGATATTGCTTATGGAATTAAAATGGCTTTAAAATTGTGCTAGCTATGCAATTTGCGTTCTAGATTTTAGGAGGTTTTTGCTGGACATACTGAAGAAGCTGATTCTGAGGAAGTGCAAAATTCTGTGGTCTCACCGCATTTTATTTTGAGCTGTTGTAGGGGAGTAGTATATTTTTTTACAGAATTTTTCAGTGCTATGCCTGGAATACTGTTCCTTGCACTGTTGTACTAGATTACTATAGAAGTGAAACTGAAGAGGACTCTTATATAGCAATCAGTTATTAAAAATTGAGATATAGCAACCAATGATACCATATAAGCACTTTTCCTACCTTGGTTTTTGTTACCTGCTTTAATTTGTTTTTATTTATTATGTTCCATCTTGACTTGGATGTTTAGTTTGACTGGATGTTAGGAAATTCTAATTCCATCACAGATTGTTCTTAGCACTCTCTTATAAGTTGTTGTTGCAGGGCTCCATTTGATTTCCATGTAGAGTCACTCTTCAAATGTGTGCGGTGGAGGATTTGCTTGCAAGACTGGTGCTGGCTTGTTTAACATASCACAGTAAATTATACTTTTAATGTTTGAAACAGACCACAGTTGCTTATGAAAAGGACTCTTTCACCTTGGCTGGACCGACAGGTGTTTTATGACCCTTGTAAAAGTCTCCCTCGATTTAAGTCTTTCATGATACATTGATTTTTGGTCATATTCAGAGTCTCTTTGTCCCCCCCCCCCCCAATTTGCAAATTGAAAGAAGAGAACAAAACAACAATGTTCTCACTAGCATCCTTCATGCTCTTGAAGCTGCAGCTTGAGAACTGTGCTAGGGGATCTAGATGACCACATAGTACAAGACTTGTCATAAATGTATTTATTTTTGGGGTGGGAAAGGTTAGGGAAGGAAAAAAAACCAACAAAACTCCTTCCAGGAGTTTGCATGAGCTGATGGGGAAATTCTGCAGCATGAACTTAGAAGAGAAGGTAAAGAGAACAGTGTATTTGATTTATAACAGACAAATCTTTCTCGCGATAGTATCCTAAGGCAGACAGTGGTAGTGTTGGTAATCTGAACAAGGCAGAAAACACTTTTTGCATCTCTCATGACATGACATTGTTCAGGGCTAGATATAGAAGCTATATGGGTATAAGAAGAGTAAGAGTGGTCATTCTCATCTTGCCAGACTGCTTCTCCCAGGAACTGCTCTGCAAGGACTAAGGTATAAATTACAGCCTTTGGAGGGCTGGAAAGGAGTAAAGAAGACAAAAAAAATTCTTCTGTGTATGCTATGCGTGGACTCGTTGGAAAAACAAGGTGAATTAGGCAGGCCCTGACACTACATTTAATTTGGTAACTTTCGTTACTGGTTCCAGCTCTTACCTCCTTTTTCTGCCAGATTAAAGTTAGGGAAGAGGCTGGTGCTAGGTGTAGAAGCGCTGCTATTCATCAGCCATGCATACCTGAACAGATTAAGCCATCCCTTGAGTGAGGGGAGAGGGTGAACATGMCCTCACATATGCAATATTATTTCAGTAAATGTCTACAAACAGGCGCTTGGAAAGCTGGCTTCTTCAGCATGAGTTTCTCATCCGTGCGTTCCTCAGCACAATCCAACAGTGTGTTTCAATCTTCTCTGCTTCTTCTCAGACCAGGCAGAAGTGTCAGGACAGCCTCTCTGACTCTCTTCCTGCGACTTGTGAAGGTCGAAGGGTCCAGTCCAAGATGCTGGCGCGTGCCGCCGAGCCGGGTGTCCCCGTCGGATCCAGGACGGTGCTGCTGTTGCCCCTTAGCTTCCGTGACGCCGGCCCTGCRCGCGGCCCGCGCAGCTGGAACCGGGTGCCCGCTGCCTGCGCTCTCTGCATGCCTCAGGTACAGGGAAGCCGCACGCACTGAGGAACCAGGGTGCGAGAGCGTCCCGGCTTCCCTTTTGGTAGTTTCACTGCGCTCAGAGGGCAGGAAGGTGTGTGTCACACAGCGCACAAAGTATATTGCCCAGTAATGGCATTTAAAAGGTAAAGGAGWTGCTCCTGTTTTTCCTTCTGCTTAATGCGGAGATGAAAGATGTCTGAAGAACAGGGGGAAACATGGAACACTAAGTGAGAGAAGCAGAAAAAGAAACGAAGGAGAGCAATGAAAGGAGGCTGAAAGTAGAGGAGATGGTAAGAAGGGTACAAGGATGTGTCTCATACAGCAGATCACATATTGGGGGGGAGACTGTTCGGAGTAAGAATTCAGTAAGAATTGGTGTGGGAGCTGACTTGAGTTTCTTGTGACTTATACAGATGTTTCCTTCTGTCCTTAATGGATGTGTTTCAGCAGTAAGTGAAATCATTTCTCAGAATATATTGACTTGGTATTGTATAGTCTGTAACGCACTTTAAAGACTGTTAAACAAAAGGGGATTGTTCATGCCATTAAATATTTTATTCTAAATTATGCTAGGACTATTTCTTGAATGATGAACGTTGTTAAATATTAAACTGCAGAATACTGAGATTGGACACTGGCAGAAAAACAACGTATATGAATTAATGCAATTCATTCACTGGCTTCTAGTTCAGAAACTTTACAGAAAGTGGCTCATATCTGCATCTTGTTTCTTGAATTGATATTTCCAGTTTTGTATAGGAACAACTCCTTGAATTTTTTTTCAAATATGGAGTATCAAGTAGAAAAAGCAAACGAGTAAATCAGTAACACTGGCTATTATGTTATGGCAGAGACTTGAATAAATAAGCAGTTTAACTACACAGATCAAGAACCGGATATTTACTCAGAGAAAYAGGACAGAGAATGTCTGAGGAACAGGACAGAGACAGAAAGAGGCAGCATTGATYGTATGTAGGAGCCATGGGGTTAGGGACTTTAGAAGTTTATTAAGATTAAAAAAGAAAGAAGGAAAGAAAGAAAGATCTGGGAAGGAAGAAACATCTGAGCTTGAAACAACAGGCTATGGAGAGGCAGAATGAGACATTATGAAAGTAGAGTAAAGGATTAAAGGCAGGCATACAAAGAAGACTGGAGGAAACAGAGTATCAGAGCAGCCAACCAGAAGAAGTAGGAGCAGAACCCAAATATGTGGCTCATTAGGTGCCGTTTAATACAATTCACTGTTTGGTTATACAGGGCTTTGGAGGACTTGTGTGTCCGTGTTTAACTAGTTTTTTGTCTAATAGAGGAGGGCAACCYTTATCTTAATTAGTAGAAGCTACAGTAGCTTTTAAAGTAATTTAGGTTCTCACATTCGTTACAAAGCACAACACTGATCCTTTCAAACCTGAGCTAAGGGAGTAGATTACTCGTCTACTGCTCCCACTCTACCACAGGAAGAAGTCTACCATAGCCCTGCAACCTGGCAGGAGCTCGCCAGCAGTGTCTGTGTGCCTCTGAGAGCAACCATACAATATTGAAAATACGACTACGTGGATTTTAATAGTTAAGTATGTCAGTGATATGTAYTGAAATGGTCAGCACAGGTACTTCAGAGAAAAAGGCAACATTCTCCGAAATTGTGAATCTGGGCAGTAAACTGTCTGCAAGGAGTTTCATTTCCAGGCAGATTCCTGACATATCAGTAACATTATACTTAGCAGCTGGAAAAAATTGTTGTTCTGGTCCAAATCTGGAAAAGTTTTAAATCCTATTCCCAGAAAGGAGTTGCATAAATTTMTTTCTTTTCATTTTTATTTTCATTTCTCTACCTTTTCATTATATTAGCACACCTAAGTTTAGGAAATTTTCGAACGAGATAAGCTCGCTGCCTAAAAAGACTTCTTGGCTAAACCTTTCAGTTGGCAGTTTTATCATTGCCACCAACAAAAAAGTTGCTACCATAATCTTACACTTTCCTGCAACCTTATACCATTGAGAGCCTAATCTCAATGTTATTTACACCTGTGATCCTGTCAGAAACTGAAACTGGGCCTTAAATGTGCTGTGTTATTAAATATATCAACTAGTGATGATATCAACTTCATGATTATACTTTAATAATCTTTGTGATTATTTCTGGATATGCATGTATATACTTGTAAGCAGAAAAATAGTGTAGTATTATGTGCCTGTACCTTTTCACTCTGTTTTTTGGCTGCACCAAGAAGTAGCAAATTCTGATGTCTCACCTGTCTCAGCTGTCAAAACTTACTGCTTTTACCATTTGCATGATTCCTTCAAAAGGCTGAAAATTCTGAAGGATGAGTGAGTGACACCTGTCAAAATTTACTACCCACAGGAAAGAGGGAAGGAGAGAGGAGAAAATTCTTATTGGAGGAAGGCGCTTATAAATGATTGCTTCCTAAATCAATAATACAAATAGCAAAGTCAGGAAATTTTGACAGGAAAGTGAGACCCATCAGAATTTCCTGGAAGCAGTTCCTTTATTTTTGAGGACAGGATGATAAGATCATGATTATTTTGTTGCCAGCAGTAAATGCTGACTAGGAGGCATTTTGTGATGTTATATCATGGCTCTGAGTTTATTTTTATAGGTGTTCCCTCTTTTAGCATTGGAATTTCACACTGTGGTGTTTTTTTTTTTGTTTTTTTGTTTTTTTTTTGTTAGCAACCAAAAGTAAGGGTAAGGTAGGCTAGAAGATGAACTATCTAAGAATATTTAGTGTCTTAAGTGATAAACCTGCAAATCATAGATCCTTTAGGAGAAAAAAAGATTTAAGCATTTTTAATGAAGTTATAAATTGTGACAAATTCTGTTTTTGACAGTGAGTTCTTATTTGTTACCAAAAAAACCCTTATGGATAAGGWGCACGGTGTGTACTGTAATACCTCGTACTGATGTACCTAATGTTTTTTAAGTCGTAGCTTGCAAGGCGCTTTACAAACCCGAGTGCGTTATTTGCATGTCAAGGTTGAGGGGAAGGACTGCAGAGTCGGTGTCAGCGCCTGCAACACCGCGTGTTTGCGCTCGTGTTCCCGTTCGTCCCCGAGGCCCTGCCCCASCGCCAGGACTGCAGAAGCCAGGAGCAGACCCGAAACGCTGCCGCGGGCTGGGACCGGCAGCAGCCGGGCGTAGCCGGGAGCGCGCATCCGCCGGAGCCGGGGCGGCGGCCGCGCCCGGCGAGGCTGCAGGCGGACTCTGCGGGGCGGGGGGGGTCGGCCCTTCCCCACGGCTCCTCACCCACGGCGACGCATCCTCTCTACAAGTTTTGCGCGCAGGCTCCTTATTTGCAGGATTCCCAGTCTCCCCCAAGCGGGTAGCGGGAAGACGGAGCCCCGCGCAGCGCTGCGCGGCTAAAGGGGGTTTCTAGCGCGCCCGGCAAGTGCAGTGCGAGACGGGATCTGCCCTAAGCGGGGAACGAGAAGCCTCCGCCGCCGCGGGCGGGAGGAGGCCGAAACCGCGGCGCGGCGCGTCCCTCGGCGCTGCGCGGCCGGCC